>NW_008824934.1:2872691-2887298 GCF_000699105.1 Pygoscelis adeliae | reverse complement strand
AGGGCAGGGTGGACTGGGAAAGGCAACACTGACTAGAGGTTACAGATTGCTTCACTACCACAATGAAGTGTCTGAAGACTTGTGTGCTCCTCAGCTCCTTCCCCCTGCTGTGCTCCACCTTGAGCTATGTGGTTGGCAGTCTTGTGATAGCATTAGCCACGCACTGCAGCTTACAATCGCCTGGAAGGAAAACAATCTGCAGGAACACTGTGCATCAACATTAATGTCTGCCACCCTCTTTCCCATGTACAGTCTCACCTTGAGCAGCTCAGCTTCATCTATACCTCCTACCCAAAAATGTTCCCAGGCAAGGAGGGATCTGCATGTTAACTTAGAGTAAGCAGGGTTCAAGAGCTTCCAACCCTCAGATTTGTTTCAAAGGAACACAGAATTACCTTCAAGATAAAAACAACAGTTTTATTATTGAAGTTAACTAGGTACTTTGCTTTGAAATACAATTTCTTCCCCTGCATCAAAGGGCTGTTAATTATAGTCTTGTAGCAAAAAAAGTAGAAGAAATGAAAGCAGCATCTGCTTGGGAGAGATGAATGCAAGCAAGATAAAAGGTGTCTGTGACAGAAAACTGGCAGCAGCTTTATATTTTCTATTCAAGTTTGATCTGGGAACAACAACCCTTAAAACATAACAAAAGCTGTGGAAAAACCCTTTTCAAATCCAACAACATAGCCGGAAGATGTGATTTCTCTTCTCCAATTGCTGCAATAGCCAGCTGAGGTAAAGAGTCCAGACAAATCCAAACTTGCTATCCCAGTGTAATCAAGCACCTTGGCTTGCTCAAGTCCATGATACCCCCCCTTCAGCTTCCAATTCCCTCTTCCCCTCCAAGTCTCCAGAGGGAAAGCAGTTTCCTAGGGATCTCCCTTAGTAAAAAGGAAGCAGAGTCACACCACGGCAGAACACTTCCAGAATGTTTGGGCATAAATGGCTTGCAATCCAGCCAGTAGAGAAAGGAAAAAAGCATTGGCATTTCTTGTCTGCCTAGTACGGTCTGTTCTTTGCAGAGAGTCAAATCAGGATCATCGTGAGTTTGTAACACAACACAGATTTTTAAACATGCTCAAGTCCAGTCCTGTAACAGTAACAGAGGCACTGAAGTTTGTCACAGAAGTGTACCAAGGGTAGGTCAACTGTGCTCTGTTTTAAGTGGATTTACTAGCACTTCACACATTAGGGCAAGAGATAGTAGCTTTTACAGCACTGAAAACACTAGGAAGAGCAGCCATGCTGTGGTGTACAATGGGCTTCCACCAGAAACAAACCAAACAGAAAATGTATGTTCTGCAATGCCACTCGCACCATCTAACCAGGGAGGAGAATATATAAGCACCTTGCCCTTGTCTACCCCCCACCCCAGTACCTCCGAGAAGTCCCTCTAAATATCTTTCCTACGCAGACTCATTAGCTTTACTGAGGGTCACCCTGATCTGCCATCCTGAGGTTTTGGGTGGGGAAGGGCTATTTTCTGCCCTTTCCCCATGCTTTTTAGCAGCATCAAGCTTCATCTGATAGAGCTTGGGGCAAGCATCCAGAGAGGACCAGATAGCTAGCACAGAAGTACAAGGTACAACCAGCTCACATGAAGACTAGCTATGAAACATGGATCCAATACAAGATTCACAGAATCTAAATGCTATGTTGATTACCATGCACACATTTATTGTTTTGCTTCAGCCCAGGATTTCTGCAGTGGAAGCACGGATCCCCATCCTTCCACTGATTAGCAGATAATACGGAAAGCTACTTCTATCTAACCTTTAAACTATCAAGCAAAGATAAGCCAACATAGTGCACTCTGCCTGACCCAACCCATTGCCAGTCTCTAGAAAGATGTGTTCACCTCTCATTTCTGAGGCTGCTGCCAGAAGCTATGTAACTCAAACATTGGTTATACAAGCAAAAACCCAAAGAAAGAGCCAGATAAACATGCAACAGACTAGTGCTGAGACATTTGTCAACATTCAGCAAACCACTCCATCAGTATGCTTAGTAAGGTAAGCCCTCCACATCCAGGAATATACACAAGCAACAAGCCATCCCACAGCAGCTCTCAATAAAGTGCTGAACTAAGACGATATTCCTGGCAGACAGATTACACAAGAGACAACTCACACTGCCAGCTTTACTGGAACATACACAGCAACTCCCCAAAGCAGAGCATTCTGGGATGATACCTCACTAGATTTCTGTCTTGTCATTAGCCAAAAAAGTTTAATGACATGGTTGGACTCTATGTTTAAATATAATTGACCTGGGACATACCATAATTAGGAAGAGAGACATTGTACATCTCAATGAAACCTACAGCTGGGCACAGTCCCAGCATGATGCAATGTTTTGCTTTCACCATTACCTGAAAGGGTCCTTGGAAATTGCTAGGGTTGTTTGAGATAGGCAGGGTGACCAAAAGCTTCAGCTGGATTCTTACATCATCCAGCAAAAGGCTTCACATAACACAACACAATTTTAGAAAGCCTTTCTAGCCTGACTGCTTGAAGTTTTATTCCTATAAAAGCGCAACTAGAGAGATCAGATTTGAAAGTGCAGAGCGTGCCAAAATGAGATGGATTAAAGCACATTATACGAACTGTGGCTGCAGGAATACACATGCTGCCTTCAGAGGACATCTGCACTGTAAGGTGGCCAGATATCCAAGCGCAACTTTTTCCTGGAAATAACAGTTGTGGTAATACAGAACAAATGTTTTTGCCGAAAAGCACGACCAAGACATGCACCTACATCACTGTTCACAGTTGGTTCACTACTGGTTAGTGTCCAGAGTGGCTGGTTCAAGTGGCAAGGAGTGGACTTTGTCCCTTAGTCTTACTGGGACACACTCAGAAATGCATTCCTAAGCAACGGTCTCACTAGCTTAAGCTCTGTAAATCAAGTGATATTTTAAGTGGCTTCCTCATCACCTCCTGTGTGCCAACATTAAGCTGGACCTCAATCATTTAGTTTGAGCAATGAAGTAAATGTGTATGATTAGGTGCAACACTGCTAATTTACATAGTGGTAGTACCTCTCCATTGGAAAAAAGAGAGTATGAAGTAACAGCTCACATCAGTTGCTTTAGCACATGTAACTAGAACAACTGGTTAAGAGAGAGTCATGCTCTGAACCATGCAGAGGGGATATATTGCTGAAGAGAGATTTGTACAGGCTTTTTGACGGTAAACAGCTTTAAGTGTCACCTTTTCAGATAGCATCTGAAAGCACAGAAATTTTTACTCTGGGCCACGTTAGCATAATCATCCAGACTCACAAAATTAAGTCTTGTGTGGAGCAGTCCATCTTTATGCCCAGCCACAAGAATATTTCTCCCAAATCATCCACTTCCAAAAAGCCTCCCAGCTCAGCATCATCAACAATTACATCAATAGGCATGATGCTAGAACATGGAAAGACTGCAATTAGAAGTATCCATGACAACTTCAACATCAGTTTGAGGAAGAATACTGGAAGGAAAGTTTATGTAAAGGAAATGGAATCTCCTCCTTTAGGTATCAAGCATCTACCCCATTTTCAAGTCAGAGCACCATACCAGAAATCTCAGTTTCAGTTTGTGTAGGGACACTTTCGGCTTTCTAGGCAGTTTAGTCTGACAGCAGTCCAATATTGTAACTTTTGGAAAGAGCAGTGAAAAAGTGTTTAAACATCATTTGCCTGAAAAGATTCTGCCCACCAATAAACTTAATTTCAGATATCAAAGTCATACTAAAGCCTTGCTCTTCTTGTAATTTAGGTTCAAACAATAAGTTTTCAAAGGTGTTTTGCCCTCAAAAGTGAAGTAACTGAACACAGTTTGCAGCTCTACACAAGACTTCACTCTGCTCCCCATAACTATGAAACAGATTGGTCTTGCATACACAGAGTACACAGCCACACGTGATAATGGAATTTAGTGCAGAAGTCCAGTAAGTCTTGCAAAGCTGACTGATGCAAAGGTTTTGATAAGCTACCAGCGAAGACAGTCTACTGCAAAGATGATAACTACTAGCACATGATGTTTATAAGGAAGGTTCCATAACACCCCAAGCAGCTTTGAAAAGATCTTTCCTTTAAATTGGGAAGAAGCACAATCTCCTGCAGGGAAGGAAAGAGATGGCCACTGCTCAATGTCTGTGGTCTATCTGGGGGTGAGAGGGGATGCTAAGATAGTTATCCCTTCTGTTTTCACCTTCCAAATGCCCTGACACAGCCACAGAAGCCTGAGTAAGCAGAATTTGAAGAACATGCATGTTCATCATCTCTTCCTTCCCTCCCTAGGGCTTCTCAGCAGACTAAACTGTGGGTTTCCTCTCTAAAACAGCAGAATTCCAGTACCTGTAATTAAGCTGACAGGCTTCTGCTGTGACTATGCCAGACATTGCCATCTGAGTCCTTTCCATTAAGGTTACCCATTCAAAAACATCTCCAATGTGAGAGACAAGAAACAGCACAATAGTCAGTGATAGGACAAGTTCATTAGACATAAGCAAGCCTGAGTTGTCTTATCTAGGCATTAAACAGCTGCCAGTACTTCTACAGTTCAAAGGCAAGACAAAAGCTGTACAGTCAACCTATCCTCCCAACATACCACAGTCATCACAGGTCCTCGTAAGTCAACATGCCTTCTAAATAAGTGTTTAATATAAACATTTGTACAGTCACTTAATTCCTGGTGAACCAAGCTATTTGATGCGGGCCACAGAAAGCTCCCATGACATCAATGGAAAGTTTCCAATTAGGAAACCAAGTTTGAAACACATTAATAGAACTCAAGAAATAGAGAGAGAGGAAGAAACCTTGTAGAAACAGTCAAAAGATCTGTTCTTAAGAAAGATGCACTCAATATACTTAGGAACAAGCAGAAAAGATAAGCTGCCTTGCTTTTTCAGAGTTTAGTAAGAATTGTAGAGATATAAGCACAGTTATGTTAGCTGCTCCCTTCAGCATCTAAGCTTCTCTCTTTTCTAAGTCTGGTCAGACTCAGCCAAAGTATGTTCAACTGTTTTTCAGCTGCTACTGAAGTCCTTACTGCTCCTTTTGAGGAGGCTGGATGGCTTTGCCAAGATTTGCTGTGTACAAACATCAGTTTGAAAGTAACAAGAAAGCCACTGCCACCCACCATTCAGTGCACCACAACCTCCTAAACATGGAATAGATGTAAACTGTCTAGAATATCTAATGCCTGGAATATCAAACAAAGCCACCACATCCAACAGTATTCTCCGCCCTTAAAAACCTCACACCAGAAAAAAAAACTTACCTTGCAGTTTTATTTCTACAGTCAATTCATTACGCTACTACTTCTAATACTCAATGAAAGTATAAGCTGAAGTCACCCTACACATAATCCTGATGCTTTGGTGATACCATACTAGCACTTGAAAAAGCTGGCTACAGAGATATTCACCCTGGATAAATGCATCTAGGCACGTATTAATTGGACTGCCCACCTTTTCTATCAGACTTGCAAGCAAAAAGGGTTACGTTCAGCAACCTGCAAAGTCATCTCTTTCACTGCTGCCATCCTGCCACCTGCTGGGCCATCTGCTTTGTCCACTCAGGCCTAAGGACAGGACTTCCATTTGATATCTGTTCAGCACCACAACCCTGGGTCAGAGTGATTTCCGTGACAAGCTTGTTTTGTGGGTGTCTTAGACATGCCAACATAAGATTTAAGAGTATATTGAACACTGTATTAGTGCAAAAGCCATCTCAACACTAAAATCACTGATGAGCCTTCTACTGTACCGTTTTGCACCTTGAAATGGAGATTCCCATGAGGCCAAGTGTTCTTTTGAGAACAGTCTAGACTAGGGATTGGCTGGCATTTTTTGGAAGGTTTGAAGACAGCCTAATCCAAGTAACAGAAGAGCACATGCCTCTGAACAAGTACTGGTTATAATACCCTATCCTTCCTCTTCACCTTACTGACCACAAGCTTGAAAACCATTCTCCTATCTCAAATACACAGGGGGATTTGTCATCAGTCTTAATATATGGTCTACAGCACACTGCTCCCCAGCGCCCATTAAGGTCTTACCTGCATCAAGAAATCTCTTCCCACTTAAAGCTCTAAGAGCCATTCAATTCTTGTTTCTTACCAGAAATAGCGAAACCAATAACAGCCATCCTCCATTTTCACAGAAAAGTGTTGCTACACTTATTGCATAAAACACAGTCCAGCTGAGGATAAGCCATATATCTTATCTTGCTCTTGTATGTTCCTAGATGCATACCAAAAGTCATACCACCCCTCTGGCCTAAAGCCCAAACCTGCTTCAGCCTACTAAACTTAGGCAGGGGACACCGCACATGTCCCATCAGCAATGTGCAGTCAACGGAAATTCTATTTACCCCCACTGTTAATGTGCTGCCACATGGTTGCGCCCATAGCAGCAGGCTGAGCTGTTCTACCTAGAGGGATCTGGCTGAGAAGGGAACACCAGCATGCACTTAAAACCATAGCCATGCATCAAGGGACAAAGACTGAAGGCACCTCATGAGTCACAGCCAAATTCCTTTTTGGAGAAAACGTGTACAGCAGAAAGTCCTTATAGAAAAAATACCATCAAGTATGTATGCAAGTATACCTAGCAGCAAAGATTCTCCTTTTCCAAAACTAATAAGCTCAGTAAAGCAGCAAATTCACTGAGTTCCTTGTGGGCAAACATCTGGACATATCTGCCATCCTGGAGTGACACAGCATACTTGGGAAGTTTCCCCTGGTAAAACAGTGCAATGCTCTGGCTATGGAGCAAGCAGGAGGGTAGTTGCACAATCACAGCCTGCCTGCAGATGTGGGTTATTGCTCCTTCCAGGCTCTCTCATCAGGTGTCCCCTCCCACTTAAGTGTTGACACACAAAGCTGTGCCTCTTGCAAATCCAGTTCAGTGTCCACACACCAGGCTTTATCTGATTACTCAGATAAAGCCTCGGGATTTAATGTTATTCATGCCAAAAGTGCAGATTTGGGCCTGTGTGGGCACATATGACCTGCCCCTTCAACAATCTCACTGGAAGGCAACATCTTTCAGCCACTTGGCATGCCTCATACCCAGAGGATCAGAAGCACATGAGGAACACCAATACCTCAATAAAACAGGAAAGATTCAGCTGGGGAACCTGTAGAGTGAACCTTCCAGGAAAGCTCTCAGTTCCTTCAAAAGCTGCTTCTTGCAAACACCAAGTTAAGAAAGTTAAACTATTTAGCAGCTTGTTAGTCCTTGAGTAGATCCTCAGCCACTGAAATGGACCCATATTAATAAACATAAGATATGCACTTTGCCCTTTCTTCGTCTCCCCATCCCAACGTACAGCAAGTCAAACCCACAACTTGGAAAACCAGTAGCATATTACCATGCTAGCCTGCCTTCACTCCCTGGATTTTCACCATTACCCAAGCTCACAGCCACTTCACAGCAGATTAGCTGCCCCTTTTTAACTTCTACACAGCAGCTGCACATTGGCAAGACAGCGTGCCACATACCTAACCTTACAGCAATATCCTGCTGGAATCAGTGCCATGTGTGCAGCCCTTCTGCCCTTTTCCTCTTAGGCTGCAAACTAAGCTATGCTAGCAAGATCTATGAGATGCATGTGCCTGAATCAATACCACAGCCAAGTCTGAGGCTGAAGCCACTTATAACTGCCTGTCTAATCCTTGTTGCAAGAGGGACACTGAGCACTCCAAAAAAGCCGTGAGGTAATAGGGAAGAAAGCAATGCCCTGGCTCACAAAAAAAATGAAACACATTCGTTAGATTGATTCACTCCCACCCCCAGCTCCATTTTGTTCCAGCTGGAAGTGCGCAACATGCCACATGGAAAGCCCCTGAACATTAGTAGTGAAACTGTGTGGGACATCAGGCAAGGAAGCCAAGTGTTCAAGCCAGTAGTGCAGAACCTTGACAGCAAGCTGTAGGGTAACACCACAGCACAGCCTGTAGCAGCTCATGCCTATCATATAACCCCAGAATAGAAAGTCCAAGCAACTACATTTCTTGCCCATAGGACTCAGGCCAGGTACTTTCTGGAATTACACAGGCCCCAAACCTCTTTTCAGCAGAAGCGTCAACAGGTCTCTTCTGCAGCTGTTCAACAGTTCATAGGAACTAGGACATAAACACTAATTCTCCCAGTTCAGCTTACCCCTGACCAGCTGGTCCACAAAGTTTTAGGTATTTCTTTACATGGGCACCACTAGAAACTTCAAGTCCCAGATGTACTAGTGTCCTGGGATTAGTATGGAACAAAGCAATCCCTCCCTCATTGTCCAAGCTCAATAACATGACTGGTTTAGCCTTTAAATAGC
The DNA here is from genome assembly GCF_000699105.1 of Pygoscelis adeliae. Lineage (NCBI taxonomy): Eukaryota > Metazoa > Chordata > Aves > Sphenisciformes > Spheniscidae > Pygoscelis > Pygoscelis adeliae. Next base: position 2,878,979 of record NW_008824934.1, on the reverse strand, counting down.
ATGGGGAGATTGTCTATCAAAGAGAGAGGCCCCATGTAGAACTGCTGACAATACAGCACTGACCCCATCCATTCCACATACCCCGTGTCCCAATTCCTCCATAGTATAGACCAAAGACTACTGTTTGGAAGCATTTCAAGGGTCATTATTCTCTTCTCACTGAGAAGCAATCCTTTCCCTGCAGCACAGCTCACTAGGCTACACCACTATAGACCCAGGGATCCTGAAGCACCATATGACAATGAATTATGGTATCTAGGTACGAACTGCACTTCGGCAAACTCCAGGACTTCCTTCAAGCCCCCAAACACTGTAGTTGGAATGCAGGCATTTTTCATATCTCTACTTAATGTAGAGTTTAACTTCCAAAAGGCCATTCAAACCAGAAGTTATCCACAGTGAAGTTCTCAAAAGTTTAAACTAAGAATTTCTAAACATCTGAGACCAATGTAGCCTTCTCATGTAGAGAACGGCTTGGCCTTACCCCTTGCTTGCTTTTCTTGGCTGTTTACCATCTGTGGCTCACGTTCTTTAGAACTAAGTTGTTTCTGCAGTTTTTGTGCAACCGAGTGCCTTTGTACATTTATGGTGTCAAGGCCCCATCTGGGATCTCCTCAGGACAGATTCCTGACTTGATAACATACCAGCTATCCAAAGAAAGCAGTTTGAAACTAACATCTACACAGCTGCTCCAACTTACAGGCTTCATCAAATTCCCCTCCCAGGCTAAAAGAAAAAGCCCATGTTTGGTAACTCCATTCAGACATTACCACCTTCTGCCCCAAAGCTCTCAAGTCAAAAGTTGTTGCTATCACTTTGAAGTCAGGCAGATGGTGGTGTTTTGGGGGTTTGCTTTTTGTTTTTTTCTTTTTTTTTCTTTTTTTTTTTTTAAGTAAAAAGCTTTATCCTCCCAGGGAAAGTTTTGCAGGTTAAAAGCCTTACTATTATACAGTAGCAGCACTGCTTCGGTTTGAAGTCTGTCTTCCCATGTTCTAGAAGAGGAAAAACTAGCAGAGCCATAAGACAAGAAAATGTTAGTGGACAAGACTCCCCAGGGTTAAGGAAAAAAAGATAAGGCAAGGGCAGGTGGCTGTTTCTCTATTAAGATCAGAAAAAGCTGTTAATCCAAAAATCTTTGAAGTTCAATGCTGCTTAAGCACAACACATAAAACCAGAAGGGAGGATGGCAAGACATCTACCACATGAATGAAACACTAGAAAGTCGATGGCACGCTAAGCACCCCCGCCCCAGCTGTGGCACTTCCACACTGTAGACGGAAAAGACATTTCCCACCTTTTCCACCCCACTGCCAGAACTCCCTGCATCATAAGTCTTTTCTATTCCAAGTGCTTTGATGAGCCACAGGGTAGAGCCCATTAAATAAAACCTGGTGTTAATATCCATCCCTGCCAAAGGTGATCAGACAAGAAAAACATTAGCTTTATTTTCTTCCTTTTTAAAAACTCTAAAGCAAGATGTTGAGTGATTGAAGCAAGGCCACACATCAAGTCAGATGTATAGAAAAGATTAGCCCACAGCTGTCCCTGGCTTGCAGCCCTATACTTATCCCTCTAAACCACACTCCCTGGGGCACACACAATACTGCCAGATTGCCACAAGCACCAGCTAGCCTGGAAAACTCTGGACCTTAAGCCCAATCCCAAGCATGACAGCATGTGACAAAAAGAACCTCCCCAGCAGTCATGAGACAGCACCAAGCACTCACCTCACTAGCCAGCCCTTGCTGATCCCAGTGGTCCAGGCCCAGAGCTCAAACGGATAGTTAACATGTTAAGAAACTGTTCTTCCCTCTGTACTCTTTCCAAAGAAGGGGCCTCTGCAAAGGCAGCCTGCAGTACCCAGGCAGTCCATTGGGCTGGAGCAGTTTAAGTTTTACTCAGTTTCAGCTCAACAGTAGGACATTATTCATGGTTCAGCTGGCTGTTCTGTCAAGTACCCTTACACACTGCCTTTACATGCTGGGGTTAGACCTCAATATAGCATCCAGCTCACACCAAATCTATTTTACTGGGGAAAGTCTGCTGTATTTCCTTCCCTTAAACATTACACAGAGTTGATGCAGCTTGTGCCACCCCACAGCTACAGAAGAAAGCCGCTCCCGCACCCAATTAACACCCAGAATGAAGATTTAAATCACACTCGCCATATAAAAACACGCCGTAGTCACACACTGTTTCCAGATGGGTAACTCTGGAGCATCAGTAACTCCTGATGAGTTCAGGAGTTACTTCAGGATCAAAACCATACTAGCGCAGCCTGCTTCCAGAGCCGACAGGTTTGCTTCAAGATCACACTGTATCCCTGCTTCAGGCAGATGGTGACAGATTGTCTAGTGACTAGCTAAGAAGTCACTATGAGAAAGTTGCTGGCTTTTAAATCCCCCATAATGGGATGCGTTTGCAACAGACATTTTGGTTGACATGAAGAAACTTTCACATTTCAAGAAGGAAAAGAAGCATCCAGCTGGACTGACTGCAAGGGAGGGAAGTCAAGCCTTGCCTGTGAAGACATACAGGGATTTGTTAGCACTTCGGTACTTGGTGAGTACCATTCCAGTCACTGAACAGGAGGAAGATTTCACTGCCACCAAGAATGTCAATTCCTGCAATTAAGTCAGGGAAGAATTGCCAAACAAACATACACCTAACACCAGCAACACATGTGTTTGAGTGTTTACTACAGACTTGCAAGTTTATCAGGGAAGATAACTAGGACAAAAGAAAGTCAGTGAAAGAGCTAGACTGACAGACATCCATTCTCTTCCTCTCAAACTTTTTCCTCATTACATTTATGTGAAGCTGATTGTGCAGAGACACAGCAGAAGCCAAGTGTTTCAGTCTGTCCTTTGGTGGAAGGATCAGGGTAGATAACAGATTGTTCTTGACCTCTCAGCTGTGAGGCAAGTAGACATACAAGAACACCATATGACTTCTCCCAGTGGTACGCACCAAACCAGACATCCTGGTTGCCAGTAGCATGCTCATATCCTTCAGACAACTTGGTCTGCACTTCTCTCCTCCCATGTGTAAGAGAAAGCTGCATCTCAGTCACGCTCATCACTACATTTACACATTATATTTAATTTCTACAACTCACTGTAATTCCTCCAGGAAGGCATCCTGCCATGCACAAGAGTGAGTTTCCTTCAGTCTCCTATCATACTCGGTTGCCCAACAAGACTGCTGGATCTTTCCAAGACAAATCCATTATATATTCTTTCTAGGCTTGATACTACTTCACCTACAGTATGATCACCTGGAAGAGAGTTTCCTGATCAATGCAGCAGACCAATTTACTTTAGCAGATGAGCTTCCAAAGCATTACCTATGAGGGCAGAGTTGAAAGGGAATCTACGAACAACCCCTTCCCTACTTCTTTTAAAGAGGTGACACTGCTTTAGTAGTCCCTGGGGAAACACAGTTAATGGTGGCACTTTTTCCCCCACCATGTGCTTGGAAACAAGTACTTTTAAGCTAGGTTTTCACACACTCAGAGTGTGTTTGGCCATCTCCTGTAGCACATATCCCATCTTTGCTAAGGACAACTGCACTTATCTCCCCCCCCCAGCCATTATTTATTGAAACAGTGGCAGCTGTAGCAATTACTCACATGGAGTAACTCAAGGGAAGATTTTTTTTGTTGCTCAGAGCAGTGTAGTAACTGGAAGTGAGTCAACACCTTGACATCAACCCATTCTGCAATGACCACCAGCAAAGCGGTCCAGTGACTGCAGTTTGGCAACCTTGGTTGTCAGACACTTACTCACTTTTATTCTGCAGGCATTACACAGCTTTGTCTGGAAGCAACTAGTGTCTAACTTGTATCTTGTACCAGCAACTTAACTTGCTAAATCACATGCCTGCGAATATAAAGGAGCAGGGCAGCAGTTTCACAGCCAGCCACATACACCAGCCTTCGGTAGAGTCAAGGTTAGGGAAACTCATACCAAAACAGAGCTTGTTATTATAATCCATGCAGGTCTAGTAAGCTGTTTCTCCACTGCTATAATGCTACATCACTCTACTAGTTAATACATGTGCAAGCCTCCTTCCACAGGACATGAAGATAAGCACAGCCCAGCTGAGGTCATCTCATTGATACTCCCTGCCAACACCAGTTAATCCTCACTCCCCTTGTCAACACAAGCCCTCAGTGACTCCAGACTCAGTCAGTACATGTATACTACAGCCCAAAACTACAAGCACAACTTGCATTGGCCTCTCAGAGCTAGCCTATCAGGTGCCAATGCCAGTGTATTCAGTGGCAGTAGCCGCAGAATTTGACTGAGACACAAACATCAGAGAGCCACAGAGCACACTCCCTTCCACATCTTCTATTCTTCAAAAACTACATCGTGACTCGGAAGATGAACTGTCAGCACAGTCTGCACTCATTCACAAAGCCTGGCATACACAGTGTCCTGACTGGCTCACTAGCTACAGATTTTTAATTCCAGTAACTTCATGAATTCTTAATTAGCCCTCGCAAGAGAGACTTGACAAGACAAGCAGCCCTCAGACTGCTTTCACTTTTTCTGAGGAAAGGAAATGTAGGGGTGCCAGGCAAAAAAAAGACATAGGAGAGCAACAAGCAGAGCACATTTTCCACATCCAGGATCTATCAGCAGGGAACTGACTCCACACAAATGCAGCACATATCAGCTAGCCAGTTCCTGGAACACAAACCCACATCTCAGAAGTATCTAACATAAGTGTACAAACTCACTCCAGCCATATTATAGTGCACTTCAGTAACCTCTAAAGCAGAGGAGAGCTGCTGCAAAAGCCTGCTGCTGATGTACTGCAACAGTACAATGCCCCCCAGAGGAATACACTGCTGAAGTTCATCCCTTGTCTTCAAGGGGGGGGGAAGAATAAATTGCTGCTTTATGCATCCATCATCACAACTGCTGAGAGCCATGACAGGGCCAGTGGCCAGGCATACTGACAGAGCAGGGAGGAGACAGGCGCAGTAGCCACTGGTTGGTCAGGGAAGATGCTCCTCCACAAGCCAGTTAAGCGCTTCTCGGCATTGCCATTCACTTTGTAAACAGTAGCACGGCTCCATCACATTCCCAGTAGTTCCCTTATCAATTCTCCACAGAAATAGCCTTCCTCATAGGCTGGGATAGCCACTTTGACCCCATCCATCCTATAGCCAGATCTCTTTTACTGCAAGCCACTGGAAACGCCACATAGTTTGGTCCTGGTAATTTAGCAGTCAACTCGCACCCAGCAAGACTAACCTGCCTATACTACTGTGCTTTGCAATGCAGAATCCGGTGTAGAAATCAGACGTTAGAGGGGTGGGAAAAGCAAAGATTGCTTCTAGGACAAAAGGTTCATAAATTCATCCTGCATCGCTATGGGGGGAGAAAAGAGCTGATCGTTCTCCAAGGTAGCAACTCCCATTTTTACAATCATTTTGTAAACTTCCTTATCTTGAGCAATGGCTCAGACAATTCATCGGTTTCTAATCAGGCATGGCCACCACCAGTCATCAGCCACACTGACCGCCCACTTCTCAGTCAGGTAGTAAGGAGAACAAATGGCATACTTCAGCAGAAGGCTACAGCAAGATTAATCTCTTCTCATAACAACAGTCTAGGTACTTCAGATGTAGGATTATATAAGCTCCCTTTGTATTAGCATAGGTTTATGTAATAAAACCCAGACATATTAATTAGGCCTTGTAAGGTGTGCTCCAGAGACCACCACTGTAACCACAAACACTGAACAAACAACCCAACTTCCTTAATGAGTTGAAGATCTCTGAACTGACATTATCACTGTTTGCTTTTCAAATCCACACACAGCTACACCAGCTGGCCCCTGGCAGCCACCCATCTCACGGCATCCCAACCGCAGCTCCGGGAGCCTTGCAAACACTGGGAGTTCTTCGGGCCCCGATGCTTGCTTGAGCAACGGGTGCCCCGTCAGCCCCAGCGCTTTGGGCCCAGCCACCACAACCGTGCCCCACTGACACCAGCGCTCCCCAGGGACAGGGCCTTCCACGCTCGTGTGTGGCCCCACAGCAAACACAAGAAGGTGCCAGAGCCACCCGGGGTTTGCAAGTGCCTTCGAGCTGCTCAGGCGGGTCAGAAAGCTTGGCCTCACCCCAACCTGGCGTTTGCTGTTTTTTAAGCTGGCACCGATTCCGGGCAGCTTGCGCGGGCGGGAGGGGAGCACGGAGGAGAGACCCACTCCGCGCCTGCTGGGAACGGAGGCGCCTCCGCGGAGGGAGGCGGAGGCCGCGGCAGCCCAGAG
>NW_008824934.1:2857048-2872125 GCF_000699105.1 Pygoscelis adeliae | reverse complement strand
CACCACCCGCGTCCCGAGCGGAGCCGCCTGTCGCCCGGGTCGTGATAAACGCTCAACGGCCGGCGGTATTTCTGGATGAAATCGGGCTCGTTCAATTCTTCACCGCCCTGCTTGCGCTAAGGATGGCCAAAACCAGCAGCGAGTTTCAGGCTTCACGGGGTTTGTTTCTTTGTGGACAATCCGGTCACTTTTTAAGGCATTGCAACCTCAGTGTCCTTCTAGATTGACACAATGTTGCAATATTGCATTGCAAACACGCCAGGGAACCTGTGTCTGCTTTTTTAAAACCGATTTGTTTACCGAAATAAATCAGGGAAATACAATTCTGTTCATTTCAGTCTTTTTTCAAAAAGCAACTTTTTGGACCAATTTCACCCAGTAATGTCTCTTTGAGGTGATTCATTTTTCAGTATTCCCGGACAAAAAGAGTCTGTTTGTAGCAATACTGCTTGGCGCTATAAAACAGTGGATTGTCATAAATTAAGCAAGCCGTATTGCATGGGATACCTCCAAGGACCACCTAAGAGCTGCAGGAAGTGGTATGAATGATTCAGGAGGTGGCAGCCTGCCATCTGAGTCAGTACGGAACGAATGCCCCTGCATGCTGCTGAAGTTATTGTTTTTTGGGGTTGGACATTAACACTGGGGCTTGACCAGTTCTCATCTCTAATGGTCTTGGGGCACATGTGAAAAAAAGAGCAGGGTTAATTTGTGCGTCCTCATTTTTATGCCCCTACTTTGCTTTCATCTCGGCTGAACTTCATTTCCAGCACAGGGCCTTAATTCAAAGAGGGGTCAACCGTAAATGTGCAAGTGCATTCTCCTTACCTACGTTTTAATTAGACAGGTTACTCAGCCATTTTTCTCCTGGCTGTGCGGCTCTTGCAGAGTGGGGAGGTGAGTAGTGAGGAAGGCGATTCCTGGGTGTATACGTGTGCTGGATCTCTGGGGAGGCTGGTGGAAGGAGGTATGCTCTGCGGAGAGCTGAACAGGCTTTTTGTCACATTTCATGGGCCATGCATTAATGTACAACTTAGTTATACCAGTGCTTACAAGGAAAAAAATCCTGCAGCTGCACCTGGGATGAAATGAAATTGCCTGGTTCCCAGGGGCCATAAGCTCCCCACTGCTAGGTTGTTCCTTCAGTGAGGTGGTCACAGCAGGACATTCAGTGACATATAATGGGGCAGGGTCCAGTGCTGAACCCACTGAACTGTCAGAAGAAGTCAGAAGAAGTGAATGTACTGCGAAGGCCGAGGTGTGGTAGCTAGCCTGCTGAATACTCCCCTCCTCCTCACCCCTTTCAGGCCATGCAATCAAAAAAATCCCAAAAGAGGACTTCAGCCAATGCAGGGAAAGAAATTCTGTTGAACTCCATGGGACAATGCATACATGAGAAGTTGTTCATATGTGCATTCATATCTTTGCAGGACTGAGGCACTAATTTGTTAAGCATATTTTGAAGTCCTTGGGGAATAGTTGCTCTATGCCAGCCATTGTGGTTCATTAAAAAAACACATTCGCATTAGATTAAATTTATTACTCTAGCTGACCAGAAACACCAGGGAGTTTGTAGATACAGCACAAATATGTTCTTTCACACCCTGCAAGATAGAAATAGGAGACGTTTTATGTTAAATAGATACATATTTGGGTAGCTTTTTCAAAACTACTTTGCTTTCACCTGGTCCTGCTCCCATTCAAGTCAATTTTCCCCACTAATTTCAGCAGAAGTTCTTCAGCAATAGTCCCCCAGGTATGTTGTGAAAATCTCCCCTTTTAAGCCTTTCCTGCAAACTACTGTTCAGTAGTTCTTGGACAGTTAGCCAAACCTGGGGGGCCCATACTCACCCAGAGACCCTGTAAATATTGCTCTGAGGGAGCTGCGGAAGGATTCTGACACTGCAGACTGGCTCCAGTGTTTTCTGTCGGCACACTTGCAGCTTGCTGTGTGAATCCGTCTTTGTCTGTGGTGGGTTCTCCCAGTTGATCTCCACTGTTCAGAAGATCCACTCCTGTCTCTTCTGCCAATGCCAAAGATGTTAGAGGAATGTGCCAGGCATACATTAGCTGGAGAGCAAGACAAACTGAAGTGTTGTCTAGGGAAACTCCAAAACTGCTTAGAATCGGAGCTCTGTGGACCAGATTCTCCTCTACAGTAAATCAATCTACTACACCTACTAAAGTACACCTACTTTAAATGCTTTGTTTCTTTACTGCCAAGGTGGGAGGCTGCTGTAACGTGAGAACCTGACTGGTGGGAGTAGGGCAAAGACTAGCATGGATTCATAATCTAGAAAGGCAGAGGGGAGGCAGCTGTTAATTAGTTGGCTGACAGTAGCTCTCGATGCCTAGAGATGTGGATGAGGGACTTTCCTTTTACCCTGAGACCTTTTTCTGCCCATCTGCTGTGACCCAGGGGAGTAACAGAGCAATGGCCAGGGCCAGGGTCCTGAAGGAAGCCCAAGATCTGGCTGAGAGAACCTGAGACTCAAAAGCAGGTTCCCCTTGGCCTGCCTAGCCACAGCTCCCCAGGGTGTATTAAGCGGTCAGCACAGCACAAGCACCTTCTGCAGCAGCAGAGACATGTCATCACTGAGTTCAAGAAAGTTGCAAATGATGTCTGAGAACTGTACAGGAAACTCAGCAGGCTTTAGTCTGCCTGTGAATTCGGCTGCTCTGCTAACTCCACCACAGTCGTGTTACCTGCCTCCCAGCACTGGTCAGCACTATGACCCATTAGCTCTCGCTGAGCACCTTGCAGCACATGGCCATTGCCAGATGTGAGCTGCTTTGTCTGAGGGCTACTCACAGTCTTGCATTTTCTTGTGCGCTAGTTCCAGGTGTGCAAGGGTTTCCTGCTCTAACAGAGATCCCTGTTCTTTATAGCGAGAGGGAGAAATGGGGTGGAGGAGGTATAAGAGCAGCAGGGAAGTTGGAGGAAACCAGACGTGACAAGTGCTGAAGCAGAACTTTTCAGCTTTGTGGTGGCTTCTTGCCAGATGAGATCACAGCTCCTACAGAATCTTGTCTCCCTTTATTTCCTTAATATTTGACTGTCTTGCTTCCTTAAGAAGCAGGAATTGCTAATCTTCAATCACTTGCTTTGAATACTGTCTACATCTCAAACAACAGTGCAAACAGTGGCGGAGGGGGGTGGCTGACAAATGCCGGTGTTTATGGCCTGCAATGGAATCCCTGTAAGCCTGTTTGGAAAACTAGCTGGGGATGGAGCCTGGATTAGAAGGGACTTTTCCAGCTCCCATCCTTGTGAATTTATGCTAAGATTATTAAAAGGGAGGTGGGAGGGGGAATGACTTGGCATGCCTCCTTTTTTGTGCTCAGCATTCAGTATTGTAGATTATCTATGGGGTCTGGAAGTGGATGAGCACCCGCCTTCTGAAAAATGGGTCCCTTTTGAATGTCTGAAGTTAAGCATCTAAATCCTTCTTAAGAGCACAGACTCTCAGGCTGGTACAGACTTTGTAGATGTGCTTTATGCCTGACTGATACTAACCTTGCAGCAGTAGGCTGGTAGACTGTAGCAAAAAAGGGGATCCTATTGCTTTGCATTTGGGGGGGCTGTATAAAGACAGGCAGGCAGCAAACATGCAGCTTTCTATGCCCTGGGGAGAGTGGGGGAGAGAGAGAGTAAACACTCTGCCCGGAAACATGTACGTGCTGCATGCAGGCTCTGCCTGTGGGAATTAAGGGAGACAATGCAACAGATAGTGAACAATGAGCGTCTGTAATGTACAGCAACAAAGCCAAAGTAACCCAGTGTGCCGCAGAACAGAGAAAGAGACTGTTAAAACAGCAGCCTCATGAGGTAGAAATCCTGCCAAGCCTGCTTAGAGGACAATCAACAAGCCCTCCTCAGCTGGAACATGGCTCAATGTGGTGGAAAAGGGAGTAAAAGAGAGTGGGATGGAGGAGGAAAAAAGAGGCATCCCCAAGGGGGCCTTTGCAGGGGAAAAAAAAAAGTCATCTTCCTTTTAGTTAGTCTCTTCTTGTGAATTCAGATCTCAGCCCAGTCAACACAACACTTTGCACACTGCAACAGAAATAAATGAGGCTGTTTATCAGAACCCTTTATCAGAAACAAAATGGAATCCAGGTATTTTGCTTTACATTCACCTGGAAAGCAGGGGCTTGCTGTGCTGTCTCCTGTCACTGTTCCTTTGCCTTTCTGCTTCAGCATAGGGCGCTGGATGTGAAGTGGCCTGCTTTAAAGAATGGGATATATGTAACTCTGGAGCACTTGAATGCAGAAGATACTCTACAAACTTCCAATTCTACTTGGAGCAACCGTTACAACACCAGCTGGTTGCCCAGTTACCTCTGAGGTATACGTAGTACAGCCATGACTACCTCTTAATGAAAGCACATGCTAGAAGCACCCCCTTAAAATCACAGTAACTTTACTGGCTGACACAACTGTCTGCAGTAAAAAGGACACATCGTAACGCTCCTTTTCCTTATTGCACTGTATGTCGCAAGCCTGTATGTAGGGGGCTAAGCACATGGCCGCAGTCTGTGCATGAGAAGCCGTTGGGAGTGGGGAAGCAGAAAAATGAGTTCCTTGTCTTTTTGATGGGGGGCCATGAATGGAAAATGGCAGCAAGCAGGATAATACAGGAATAGCAGCTGTGGAGTAGCTCCTGGGAGAGCAGGCTGACCAGAGAGCTCACTGTGCCACAGGAGATCAGTGCTCATCTCTGCGCTGTGTGTGGCTCACGGAACAGCAGCAAAAGAGTTGGTGTCAGAGGCCCGGCTGTGTTGGTCTGTGGCTCTAGGAAAAGCTCCCTTTGCAGGATAGGGCTGGGAAAAGTGGTTCCCACAGCTCCTGCAGCATGAGGAAGCAGCACCCTCTGCTGCTGGCATGCTTGCCTCCAAAGCACCTTTTTACTTACAGACACCTAAGTACTTCCAGAGAGAAGCTCAGGAAAAGCATCTACAGCAATGTCCCTCTGCAAGTCAAAACACTGCAGCATGTGGGTGGGTGGTTTGTCAGACAGTTTGGTCATGTCAAAATAGTGCTGCTGGGAAAGGAGATGCCAGGCAGCATCTGCTTGCAGCAGATGTTAGCAACAAGAATAAGACCTGGATGCTGAAAAGATTTTGACTGTTGCTGTTCCCAGCAAGTACTTTGGCTGATATTATTTGATGAACATGACTCGATACACACAACAGGGATGCTGTAGGATAAAGCTCTCCATTCCTCCAGCAGCCTTCCTCTGGCCTCTTCCAAACATTTCATATCCCCATTTACTATTGCTGCATAGCAAGAGGAAAGGGGAACTCAGGCAAGCAACGTGACTCGCCCACAGTGAGTCAGTGGCAGAGTCCTGCCCCTTCAGCTCTCTCGTGCTAACCATGGACCAGCAATTCCCATGGGGCTGGGAACACAAGGAAGGAGTCCCGACTCCTCCCACCCCTAAGCAATCCTACCATGGGGCACACAGCCGTGGTGCTGTATCACTGCCAAACTGGCTCCCTAGAACGCTGTGGGATGATGCAGGATCCATGCAGCCAGATGAATCCTAGTCATCCATGTTTTTTCCCCTCCCTTTTGCTGAGAACTTGTTGTTTTTCCCAAATTAAGCTGTTTAACATCAGTCGGGTCTATCCCACAAGCACATTCCCAAATGGGATATGCACACCTCAGACAGACACAGAGTACTTGGTCTCTTCCTCCTATTTCCTTCCTCTCCCTGAATGCAGGCTGCCCTTTTCCACCCTTTTCCCTAGCATCTGACCCCAGCTCTCCCTTCTTCATGTGGGGAAATAAGCTAAACTTGGTACCGGCTGCAGCTCCAGTCCTCTACAGCTCAGCCAGAGACATATACTTGAGCTCCCATTCTGCCCCCCCCCCCCCCCCCCGATCTTCCTCTCCGTGAGCAGCAGGGGGGAGCCTCCCCAAATCTTCAAACACAGAGAGTACTGTGCCAACCCATAAAATATGCCCACGTAAGAAAAGCAAAGCATGAAAAAAATGCCTGAATCTTGTTAAAAATAGGCTGGGATCTACAGAAAAGAACCTGCTTAACAGTTTGTGTCTGTGCGCAGGTCTCATTTCAGCAACAGCAACACTGCTCAGAGCCAAACATCATTCACACAAGACCCAGTTTGTTTTGTGGATAAGGAGATGCCTACAAAAAGGGAGCCCTGTTTAAGGAAAAAATGAGGCGATGTCTGGTCAGAGCGCCACCAGGACATAGTTTCTGCGGGAAATTCCTCTCCGTAGAGCAATCTGTCAAAGGAGAGCCAACACGTCCCGCCGCAGGGAGCAGCTTGAGGGCACAGGCCTGGCACAGTCTGCAGTGGTACTTGCAGGAGAACCTGGTGCTGCATTGCTACAGGACGTCATGCCAGCTCTCTGCAGGGGGAGCAGCTGGAATGAACCGGATCGATTCACATTACCCACAGCCATTTCACAAGGCAGCTTGTTTCGGGATCGCTCTGGCTCCTGAAATGTACTGTTTTTCACTCTCTCCCCTCCACCTCCTTTCTTGCCCCTTTTTAGGCAACGGCCACATTTTCAGTCATCTGTTTGGGGAAAGGAAGGCAATAAACCAAATCCCTACTAAGGCAGGCAATGAATCCAGAGGCACAAATCCTACTAAGGATTGCCCTTAGCTGTGGCCAAAGAGGAAGTCAAGCACAGCACCAAAAAAATTGTTTTGAAAAACGTTAAGTTTTGCTGCTTTTACCACCTCTGCCTCTGCTCCCTGTGTTTGGGGAGGATTCACTAATCCTGTAACTGCTTGGAGTATCTCTCTTCAGCGATGTGCAATGGTCTTTAAACGAGAACAAAACTCTCTCTAAACTAGAACTAAAACACTTCTGACCTGGATGGGAAAATACTGTCCTGGCCCTAGGACATGACTTAAATCTCCTCACTCGCACAACCATCTTCAAATGCATGGGTCGCTTAGCTAATTCAGCATCACCAACAGCATCAGAAAGTATCATACACGCATCATAGCAATGTACCTGGACACCCATGGGAGCACGGGAGAGAGTTTGGACACTGAAGAGGAAAAGACCCACATCACTTGGTACTATAGGAATGCTCTGCTACATTAGCAGCCCAGGGAATCCACTGAAAACCCACAAGAGCCTGTGAATGACAGTGCCCTTTCAATTGCATTCAGGGGAACTAGCATTTGTGAATCAGCAGGATTGCAGCAAGAAAACATCTGATTTAAATCCTCCTATCCTCATCTTGCCAGGAAAATGAAGCCTTCCCCTGGGGCAATAGGATGAAATTGCCGTGCTCCTCCTCCCCTTTCCAAGGGGCCACCGCGCCTTTTCTTTCTGTGTCATGGAGGTGCCAGGTGAGACTTTCCTTTCACGGAGGAGGAGGTGGTTGGTTCTGGACAGGAACACTTGGGTATCAGCTCAACCGGAGGGCGGGCCTCCGCGCTGGGACCGTGCGTAATGCCTTCCTAGCCAGAGTCACAGCACAGCTCGTTCTTGAAGTTCAACTGCGTAATCTCAGCTCACAGATCTTGAATAGATTATAGTTAAAAATGCAGCTCTATTATAAAGTCTATGTTATTAAGCAACTCTGTACTATGGTGATAGTATCTATGGAAATGCAACTCAGGGAGTAAATGTGGATCAGCGGAGACTTTCCTAAGGCCTGGCGATTTCAGGACCCTGTATAGTATTGGGTGATTCCATCTTCTCACCTTAAAAGGGCTTTGGCTGTTCCTCTGTTTTGAAGAGTCCTGGCCTTGTTTGGATGATACACAAAAAAAAGAGAGTCAGAGCGAACATTTAAGACTGCTGGTTTCACACTACAGAAAATTCAACGTTGTCCTTTTTGTACAACTAGAATGTTAAAACTTCACTCACCAAGAGGACAGGAAAAAAACCCAGAATGACCACCAATCTTTGAAAGAAATTAAAAAAACGCTCTTGTTAAAAACTGTTTATTTTTTATAAATATAATTCTCCATTCATTACACAACATGAAAGGGATCACAAAACTTTACTCATGGAAAAATAAGATTTTACAACTTGATTTATAAAAGTTGAGGTGAAAAAATTAATTACTTCCAGTGTTAGTTTCCTGTAAAACATATAAATAATCATACCATTGAATTCTAGGAATGCACTTGCCATTTAAAAAAAAATAAAATTGGTATCAATAATCACTTACGGGAGAAACAGACTATAAGAAGTTACTCTATGGAGTTGCTTTTGCAAAGAAAGGTTAATACAAGCTCTCAAGAAGGTGCACACCTCCTATTAATAGCTTTCGCAAAATAAAAATAGCACTGCTTCCTTGGCCTATAGCCCAGTGGATTTCTACCATTCTTCCTCATCAGATTTGTTGCTCGTTTAACCCTTCTTCCCATCTGCAGTCTCTCTCTTGCCAGTCACAAATTTTATATATTTTAAAAGATTTGTTTTTCGTTTGGCAAATGCTAAGTATTAAAGAGTTTAACAGGAAGATCTGTGTAAAAAAAAAAAAAAAAAAAAAAAAAAGATTTCTAAAAAACCCCCAAACAACCCAGACAGCTATGTTCACCGAGGAAAACGTGTAAGCTTTTACTGGATTTTAATAAAATCTCGGATTAATTTTGGGGTGACCCACTAGAGACTTTGCAAATGAACTCTATTTTCAGCTGGAAAGAACAGCTGCTATCTGGGAAAAAATCACATGCTTATTTAAAAATGCAAATAAACCTCTCTAAAATCAGTGTTTATTTCAAAGGGTGCCAGCCAAATATTAACAAGAAAGTGTGCATAAGTAAGAAAACAACAATGCCACAGTCACCTGTAAAGTAGTAATAAATTGTCATTCATAACAATATATTTATTCTCACATAGGTCAATTTTCCATTAAAACTTGTTCCCCAACACCAAATACAAAAGAACTGGAATGAAGTTAACATGGCTATTTTTGTTTAAAAACAAAAAAATGATGTTTGAATTTATGGACATACCAGACCTAAAACATCTTCCTCTTGCACAGCTGTTTCAGCCACTGTGGTATATTTTGGAGCCAGTGTTTGCTAGCACTCATCCATGAAGAGAGTTATTCCAGAAGACTTATTCCAGTTAACTCCTAGGCGTATGCTCTTATTCCAGACTCCACTGTCAGCACATCCACTTGACAAGCAAGTCCTGCAGAAAGGAACCTGCAGTGCTTGCCTTCCTCCTGCTTTTCTATGCCACTCTCCTCCCCTGTGATTTATTTTCACCCTTTGGTGTTTGTGCTGGTAGTTAAGCCTGCCTGTAACCACGAAACAGGCAGGAGCAAACTTCTTCACGAGCACCCACAAAAGATGGATAACCAGCCATCCCGGCTGTCAAACCAGACCAGTTAAAACGCATTTCTGCGTTTGAGCTTTTGAGAAAGCTACACCACTACAACTCCCCTCCTTTCCCATGCAAAAGCAAAATGATGCACATCAGTGCAACCCAGCTCAGCTTAGTCAAATAAAATACAGTATGTAAAATGCAGCTTTTCTGGACCATCTGCAAGGTGGGGGAGGGCGTCTGCCAGAAATCACAGCCAGTCCCTGAGAATTTGGCATTTTCCTGCTGCACATAGCTTCTGCCAGGTTATGTTCTCCCTGGCTCTGTTTGCCTACTCTTTTGACAAGTAACAGGCTCTCTAGAGCTTGCTCAGTGCACTTTTATCTGTGCAATTAGCAGAGGACAACAATTCTGATTTCTGCATTCAGATGCAGAAATTATACTGAAAGGCAACGACTCCTGGGAAGCTGGGAGCACAGGCTGTATAGACCTGCCCAGCTTGCTTCATGTGCTATCAGACCGTAGCACCTACTCGTACCTGGATTCGCATCTTCATCATTAGGATTCAGCAGATCCCTGTGCTGGGAAGGCTTTGAAGCCAATGCCTATCACCCAGCTTTCTAAAGCAAAGGCTCCTTCCTCCCCTATACTGCAGACTTTCAGCTCCCTAAGGGGTCACCAGACTCCCAGGTCCAACTCCTGAGGATCCTATTTTCCCCTTGTGAGGCTCCAGGGCTGTGAAGGGTGGCCAAGCCTGGCACAGCCTCAGACCAGCCCTGCTGAAAGAACGGCACACAATTTACTGCTGCTGCTCGGGGTCGGGGCGCCATCTCCTGTCGGCATCGGGGCCCCTGCCGAGCCCTGTCACCTCAGACCCTGCCATCTCCACCCGGTCACCCACACACAGCTACTTCTCTGCGGAAACGGGGCCAGCATTCACAGGAAGAAGAGAGAAATCCCCTCAGAAGCAGCCTCCGCTCCTATGCGGACTCCTCCCTGCTGGCAGCCAGTACCACATCCACGTTCCAGCTTCCTCCAGTGGGTCTGTCCCATCCTGGTGCCACCCCGGGTGAGCGGGTTTGTCTCTAGCCTCCACATGGACCATCAGCCCAGATTCTCCCATCTTGTGCCGTCTTGATTTCCTTACCAAAAGCTGCACTCTGGTGTGCTGTGGTAGATTACCCGTTAGAGAAGATCACAGAGCATTTGGGGATATCATGAAAGCAGAGAGACACCCATTGTGCATGGCAGCATTCTGGGAAGGTGAAAATTAGGAAGGGGAGAGTGGGGTCTCTAAGTAGGACTAGATGTCTCCAACCCTTCCTGTGAGCAACGGCACTATTTATTTCTATACCCACTTAACATTGTCTGTCAACACAGAGATGCAATTTGCTAGTTCCGTGTGCCCAAGAGATATGTACAGAGAAAATTCCCTCCCCTTGTAAGTTGGTGTCCTTGAGTTCAAACCCCACCACCACCATCCGCAAACACTGTAACTACCTTAACATATGCTGTAATGACAGATACGTTGATAGTTTATAAAGCTGCCTCGTGTAGAAATTTTATAAGCCACTGAATGACACTGCAAGCTTCAATTCTGAGGACAGAGAAAAGTTCATTTCAGAGAATGAGACAAACGGTTAAAGAAAACATTTCTTTGCTAGCTAAACCCAAACACCTCCTCTGAACACCAAGCTTTTCCCTCAATAATTATTGCACTGCAGGCAAATAACAGCTCTGTGAACTGCCATATTCCTCACCCTGTCCCCATTATTCTAACAGCCTAAAAAGTAACGTGTCTTCCTTCTCCATCCCCCATGGTATCAGCTATCCACTTAATGAAAGCAGCAAACGACTGCTTATAAACTCAGCCTCTGCTGCTGGGCAATTTGCAAAGACTCAGGACTGCAGCGAGCTCACAAATCAGTGTCAGCATTTAGGGGCCACATGGCACAAAAACAAATGGGTGTCTACGCTTCCAGGAGAGCACAGCCACAGTCAGTGGCTGGCTGACACCGAGATGGCCTCCACATACAAGACTACAGATCCATGTGCACAGAATCATCATTTTACTGAGACAATGACTCTGTCCCAGCCAGACTGAGCAGGGCAGAGGATGAACATATTATTACTGTCTTCTAGCCTCAGAATTTAAAAAAAAAAGTAAAATTTGGCAGGTACTTAATTTAACAAGTCTCCCGTAGTGCCTGCGAGGTAGTTAAATGCTAATAACAAAGGCCTGACAGGGAAAACTGAGGCACTTCAAGGTGAGGTAATTTGTCCAAAGTCAGGGTCAGAATCCCTAGCAGAGCCAGAAATGCTGCACTGGGCTCTTGGCTCCTAGTTAGCTCTGAACACTGAGCTGAGCTCCTTTCCAGGCTCAAATGTCAGAGGCACTTAAGGCCACGGATTTCCCAGAAGGTTAGAGGACTCTGTCAGAGATGAAGCTGCTGCTGGCAACAGAAAAACATGGACATTGTGTAGGAAAATCCAGGCTGTAAGGGCCACGCAGACAAGGGAGGAGGGACACTGTGAAGGCATCACCCAAGCAGAGCTTCATAATCCACATACCACACCAGCTGGCCAGAGCTGGGGCTGACACCCGAGATAGGCCATTTCCTTGGCTCATGGCCCACTCTGCTGAGCAGGGTGGTGATGTCGTGCTTACCCTTCCCCAAAACCAGGACAAACACCTGCCTGGCCTTGTTGATGAGGGATAGGCTAAGGCTCATCCTTTGGTGAGGTTTGACAGGGCTTTCAGTCAGCACCACAGTCTGAGCCCCTTCCAAGCCATTTTCAGACCGGGGGAAGAGCGAGGCAGTGTGCCCATCAGTGCCCACCCCCAGCAGCACCAGGTCAAAGCTGGCATTGGCCACCAGGGCTATGATCTCCTTGGCATACAGCTCCGTGCCTCTGTCCTCTTCCACACAGAGCCGCTGGTTCAGGTGCACAGGCATGGGGTGGACGTTGAAGTAGGGCACCCTGACATTCTGGAGGAGGTGGTTGTGCAACCTGAAGAAGTTGGACTCGATGTCACTGAGAGGGACACAACGTTCATCTACCAGCCAGATGTGGGTGTGCTTCCACGGGAAGGCATAATGGTGTCTTGCCAGCCGCTGGAATAGGACCACTGGGCTTGAGCCACCTGAGAGGGCCAGGTGGAACTGCCCAGAGTGTGCCACAGTCCTGCTTGCTGTCTTCTCAATGTCAGAAGCCAGCTGGGAAATCAGGTCCTCAGACCACGCTGAGACCAGGGGACTTTGCCGAAATTTGGACTGGATTGTCCTGTAATCACTTGGCATCACCCTGTTGGGGTTCAGCCGTTCCACTGGCTCTGCCAGTGGGAATGCACATTACCCAATTTTTTTTTTTCCACTGGCTCTGCCAGTGTGAATGTCACTTCCCCACTCACCATTTCAAAGTCTAAGAGGTGCTGGTTCTCCACACCCCCAGGGTAGAGGCGCAGGGGCTGGTGGGAAATGCTATCCAGCAGTGGTGTCCAGAATCCCCAGGAGGCCAACAGGTTCTCAGTGGTAATGAAGAAGTCCTTCCTGCCATGGTAGATGTTGGAGATGAGGACAGAATATGCATCTCTCTCTTTCACAGGGCTGTACACATAGTAATCAGACAATGGTTGTCCAAAAATGTGCAGGTCTGACTGACCTACTGCTTCTCTCCAACTGCCTTCTGGCATGACAGGCCTGAAAAGGTTCCTGCTCACAAGCACTGCAGGGGTCTTGAGTGCGCCGTGCCCAATGTAGAAGATGATCTGCTTGGCTTTACATTGGCTGTGCCCTGCATCCCTCAGAGTCTCGCTCTGAGTGCAGTAGGCCCGGTTCTTGAAGAGAACACGGACATAACCTACCCGTTCATCCAGAGCTTTCCCAGAAGTGAGGAGGAAAGGGACCCCTTCCCAACGCAGGCTGTCACTGTGAACCAGCACACCTGAAATGACAGTGATCTCAGCTACCAAATTAAACCTGAACAGCAAGCAGATTTGAGGGGATCTCTATCACCTACCCACCATTCTCCTTCCTTAGCTCCCAGAAATCTTGGCATCCACTGTGTCTCTTGCTCCACATTCAGCCCTTTCATGACACCACTGGACTAATTGCTCTCCAGCTACCTTGCTGTGCTTCCTCCCAGGTATCCTACTTGATTAGCCTCCTTTCATCTTGCAGGAAACCAGTTTCTGAGCATGAATATCATTCAGACAAAATCTTTAATGTTCAGAAGACACAGCATGGCCAGAGATGGCCTTGTGGTCTACTAATCACAGAGAACTGCCAAAGCTTTACCCCTCAGATGCAGAGAGCAACTCGACTTTATGAAAAGGCAAAGGAGTTTGCAGGCTACTTCTAAAAATAACGCAGAGATCTTATCAAGAATAATGGGACTTAGCTCTTACACAATGCTTCCCATTCACTGGATCATTAGTTAACTAACATGACAACAGTATTATCTTGTTACAGCTCCCAGTTACCATGCCAATGGATGCCTGGAGACATCCCCGTGTCAGCAGTGAGGTCCAGGGTCATGGAGCTGGTATCAGCATGCGAGGACTCACATCTCCTGCTCTCCTCAGCTCTAGGCTATTCCCCTCTCCAGGGCCCAAACCAAACTCTCACCTGCAAAGGTTGGTGTTGTGCTGATGTAGTCTTGTGCCTTCTGTAGTTCCTCCTGCACTTGGCTGGCATATGCCTGATACTGACCCAACACGGCACTGTTTTTCTCCAGGCCCTGCAAGGACTGGAAGGCCTGCAGCTTGCGCTGCAAAACCTCTTCGGCCCTGCTCACGTTGGCTGGGAGCTCCATGGTGAGGAACATCAGGGCCTCTGTGAGGTGGTTCTGCAGCACGTCCCGGATGACTCCATACTGCTCGTAGAAGCTGGTGCGGCCTGAGGACAAAGGGGAGGTAAACTGATGTGGTTTTCTTGCAGCCTTGCCCTCTGCATGTATAATGGGTGTGCCAAGGAGAACAAAGAGCACAAGCCCTAATTGGTTTGCACCAAGCTCCTCTTCTCCTGGCCCAACAATTAACTTGAAGCTGTCAAGCTCAGAGAAGTTGTGAATGTCCCATCACTAGACGTGTTCAAGGTCTGGTTGAACAGGGCTTTGAGCAACCTGACCTAGTGAAAGATGTCCCTGTCCATGGCAGGGGGGTTGGACTGGATGATCTTCAAAGGTCCCTTTCAACCCAAACCATTCTACGATTCTATGATTCTAAGCCTTTCCTCTCCCTCCAGAGGGGCTTCCAAAACGTCTCTGCTACGAAAATAAAGATAAAAGGTTCCCACGGGACTGCCTGTCCTCCACAGAGCCAGACATAATCCTCCTTTTGGGTGCTTACAGAGCCTAAACCCAGCAGGAGTAATGCTCTTACCTGATACTTTCCAAGTGCATAGAGCAGAAGGCAGCTTTGCTTTCTTGGACTGCCTGTACTTTCAGAAGCTGCAGTCAAGTGACCGGCAGCAATATCCAGCTCAAACCTCCCACATACAGCATGACGCAGGGCCCCTGTATAACCCTCGCCCTGACACTCCTGTCCCACAGGAACCTGGGCCTGGGACTCCACACAACATGCAGTTCTATGCAAAAGCTTTGACAGAGTAGCTGGAAAGCAGGGTCAGAGCAGGGACCCCAGCAGCTCTATAGCTACACAGCAGGTCCACAGAATAGCTGAAGCTGGGCCCTGGCAATGAGCACTGCTCTTCACTGCATCTTTTCCCCTGGTTTCCATGTTCTCAGAAGGCTCTGGCTGAGCCATGCCCTTGAGAGACAAAATTTCATGCAAAGCCCTG
>NW_008824934.1:2850173-2857027 GCF_000699105.1 Pygoscelis adeliae | reverse complement strand
ATGCAGGTGGGAACAAGGGTAGAAGGACAATCCATTTATAAAGAAAGTGACTCAAACAGATGCCTTTCTGTAGTGCATCAGCAGCAGGCTGCACACTGCAGACTACATCACGGCCATAGGCTTCCCCTATTGATTGATACATTTATCTCCCTTGCTCTAATCCAAAGGCACATTCATTAATGTAATCAATGCTGCAGACTTGCTGGGAGCCAGGCTGCCAGCTGAAGCCGCACAGGGGAAAAAAGACGTCAAATGAAAAATTACAAAGTTGTTCAGAGCAGGGAGGGTACAGGGTGTAGCTGGGGCTACGCACAGACAACACTGTTCTCCCTGAATCTCTCTGTAGTGCATTCCTCTACCACAAACAAGGCCAGGTGAGGTCTGGGCTGCCAAACCAAAGATTACTCCAAGTTTGATAAAGTTGCATTAATTGAGTTTGTGGTGGCTGAGGAAGGAAGGGAGGGAGGAGGAAGATAGAAGAGGAAGTAAAGCGAGTGGAGAAGCAATCCTGATGTTGCAGAACTGAGGGCGCCTGACATCCCAAGAAGTGCTGCGGGTGGCAGTCCAGCCCAGAGTGCTTTATGCTGAGCACTGCAGAGCAGATGCTGCAGCATTGCAGGGAGGGATTGCAGCCGTGTCCTTCAGCAAGAGTCCCATGCTAGCAACTCTGGGCTTGGATTTTCTCTCTGCAATGCTTTTTCTTACTACGGAGAGGAAGGGAAAGAAACAGGCAGACAAACACAGACTGACCTAGGTACCTGGACTGACACCGGCTAGCCGATATGAGTAACATCCAGGCAAAAGATGCAAGAGCATCTTCCAAAGAATAGTGCAAATGTATATTCAGTGTGAGCTTGGTAGCTAACAGGACAGGAATACAAAAAGTCTGTTGTTACAAGCACCAGATTATTGCAGCACTGAACTGAAGTGGCCTTAGATTGCATCAATTCCAAATACAGTGCCTTTCACCAAGATTTGGGATAGAAAGGTAGGTGCAATGCCCCCAAAGCTCGGCAGCAGAAAAAGGTGGGGGATTCTGCCCCTGCTCCCAGCTGAACTGCAACGTGAATCTTTTCTCGGAAGCGGCAACACTACCTGGCAGTGAGTCAGTCCCTAGCATAGGAAGTATAAGACAGTCACTCTCTATTTCCAGGGACCAACGTATCGTTCATCTGCTTTTTTTGTTTCTGCACCAGCACTACCTCAAGGGCCACTTTCACATAATTAATGAACCTGCCAGTTGTCCTTCTCACTCATTCACCCTAGCTCTGCACACTCGCCTCACCAACCTTTAGCATCCACAGTCTCTTTCAAGACAATCTCCATCTTTCCACATGATGTCGGTTCCAAATTGGATCCAGAAACTGCCGGTTCTGATCTCGAAAAGGCAGGATATGGGCTACAGCCTGTGGAGGGAAAAATCAGAGACCCAACAAAAACTCACCAGATTTCCACAGTATCTCTGCCTCACTGCCCCATCCAGCACTGGGATGTGGCCTGCTCTGGAGTGCCAGCAGACATGTCCCACAGCAGAAAGCAGAGTGGGTCAGGGAAGAGAAAATCAGCAAGAGAGCCTGCAGCGATGCACAATGGGGTCTCCAATGACTGTACAGAGCAGACATTAAAGGTCTTTCTGAGGCATTTTGAGGTTTCATGTGAAAAAGGCTGAACTCCAAACTGCAAGGCACTCAGTTTAAATCCGTCAAAGGACAAAGGGCTGAGTCAGACCATCCTGGGACTAACGTACAGTTCCAAAGTGCTGAAATACATCAGATCAGATGCTTACACCACTAAAGCCATCTGCTCTTTTGGGGAGAAAAAAAAGAAAAAAAAAGAAAAGAAATCTCCCCTCTTAGTAGAGGTGCTCTCCTTGCAGCTGGACATGCAACCTTCTGAGTAAAATCTGGCCACAGTGCCATGGCTGGAACAGGCTACTTTCAAAATGTGGCATCACATTCCTCTAAAACAACAATGGCATGTCCTTGAACACATTCCCTCTGGGACAATGCAGCTCCGCATCCTGAGCTGTCCCTGCAGCAGCCAGTCCTCCATGCCCTGAGTGGAGCACAGGGTAGGAAGAAACCTTCTCCTAAGCATCCCGCAAAACTAACATCCCATCAGCTCCATATCATATCAAATTAAAAACTGCTTCTAGAAGCCACGGCTAAGCAGAGAGGCCTGTGTGTGATGAGATGGGAGAACTGTGAGAGGGAAAGGGCGTTGCTTATTCAGTGAAATCAAAGCCCTGACCTTGGTGAGAAGACCAGATGAAGTCTGCATCTCTCCTTCACGCACACACACAGTTCACCCCTACACCCTGGCTTCCCTCTGGAGAGGGGACCCTCATCACTCTAATGGGAGAAAGCCCTGCTTTGGTCTGCACATTCCCTCTGCTCTGTAAGAGGATGGACAGCAGCACAGTACAGGACAAGAATAACAGTGCAGGACTCCATAAGCAAATGGAGTCTTGGGAGCACACTCAGTGGCTCTGCCTGAATTTGAGAGGGGAACAACACTCTCACTAGATGCAGAGCTGACATCCGACACTCTCCCAGCCACTAAGTCCCTCAGCCCGGCAGGGGGCTGCGCATTGCAAGCTGCTCACCTGTTTGCCAAGGTAGTGGTCCACCCGGTACATCTCCTCTTCCCTGAAGAAGCTTGTCAGCTCTGCAGCCAGCTGCTGGGCTGATTCCAGGTCATGGCCAAAAGGTTTCTCCAGCACCACACGCAACCAGGCTCCTGGAGGTGGTCTGCAGCTGCTGTTGATGTGGCGGGCAATCTCTGTGTAGGCAAATGGTGGTACTGAGAAGTAGAAGATCCTTCCAGCCTCCTTCAGCCCCTCCTGGCGAAGCAGCGTTTCAATCTCTCTGTTCAGCACAGTGTAGTTTTCGGCAGTCTTCAGCTGGTGGTATTGGCTCAGCTTCAGGAATTGGTCCTTGAGCACAGCACACCTGTTGGGAGATTCATCTGGGGGACAGGCCAGCTTCTTCAGCACATCAAACATCAGCCTCTGCCCTGGCTCCAGAGCTGTCAGTGCAGCCCCATGGAAAGCGAAGCTGTGGCCACTGCTCACTTGGTCCATGTAGAGTTGGAATAGACCCTGCCACAAATATTTCTTGGCCAAATCACCGGTGGCTCCCAGCAAGACCACTGAGATGTGGCCCTGGGAGACTTCAGCCAGTGACGGCAAGGCTCCCATGAACAACGCTGTAAACAGGACTCTTCTCAGCATCTTGGGAGACAAGAGGTAGACCCAGGAACACTAGAGGACAGGATTAAAAAAGAAAATCTGTCAATCCGTGTTATAACACTGCAAAACACAATGCAAGGTACCTGCTTTCCCATGGCTGAAGAGCCAGGGACTTCTGCCTGGATCCTCTACCCAACAGTCTCTCCTCCCCTCCATGATTTGAATCATGGTAGTAACTGGGGCTCTTGAAAAGACTGCAGCCTCCTTATGCAAACCAAGAAGTGGAAGACAGCGTGTGCCTAAGGTCTTTCGATAGCATAAGCATTGTTCCCACAGCTGAGTTAATGAGGGGGTGTCAATGCCTTTAGACTGTGAAACTGAAATCCATTTTAATACAAATTTCAGAGCTAGCTACAAATGAACACATGTGCCTGCAAATTAAGTACTGCTTTCAACAACCTCCTGTTTGGGACTTTGCTCAAATGGTATTATGCTGTCTTGGCATTGCTTCATGTCAATATTGTCACAGCAGCTCAGAGACAAGCACGACCCCTGGCAGTTCCAGTACACAGGCTCTTCTTTAATACACTGCACTTTAATGACTCATGTGCACCACCACTCTCATGAACAGAGCTGAATTAGGTTCTAATGAGCTACCGGGAGACAAACGGTCTGATAAAACAACACAGGGGAAGAAGTTTAGTCCTTAAAATTAAGTCTAGACATGAGCCAGTTTAGATGCTGCCTCATGATCATTGTGTATGCAGCCAGGAGACAATGTAGGGTTTGTGTTCTGCCTACTGCAACTTTCCATCACTGAAGAGTGCAGGTCAGCACCCGTTCTGGCCTTCTCCACTCAGTACCCATTCAAACCACTGCAGCCAGTAACAGCTGGTTTCCCTGACCAAAAAGCCCCTTTGCTCATTCTTATTTATCCCTGGTTCTCCAATCCAAAATAAAGTTGTTTTTAAGAGCCATTTAGTTCTTATACCTAGAAACACAGCAATGACTTTACACCTCAAGAGAGAGAATCCGGAACAAGTGAATAAACCATTGTGCTGTTCTCATTACATCAAGTATTATATCAGAAGCTCTTACACCGGCTATCTCATCCTCTTAATTTCATTTTCTGAAGTTGTGTTTAGTTGGAACATAGCCTTCACAGCACACAAGATAATTAACTTCTTTAAAAACTTTTGGTTCTGGCCAATGAATTTATACCTTTTAATTTTACCTGTGTAGGAAAACCAGCCATTTTTTGACAGTAAGAGAAAAAGTACATAGCTTTTTTATACTGGTGCAGTTGCAGTCTCACTAGGCTTTGCACTGGCATGATTACACCATTTTAAAATCGCAGTTTCACGACCACACAACTGAGAAATGGATCTTGGGTATGAGAATGAACATCTTAGCCTTCTGTGGGCAGAGACAAGACAGAAAAGTGTCTCATCAGATTCATACATTCACAGTCAGCTAGAAAACATATCACTGGCTCCGTTGCTCCAGTTACAGTTTGGCCCTAGGACCAAAAGCTGTTAGCTTTTACCTGCCCAGACTTACTCAGGATTGTTTTTCCTAGCCTAGAGCAAAAGGCCTGGTCCTTGCTCCCCCTGAATGGCAGAGGGATGAAACACAGATATTGTCCTAGCTCTTGACTGGCTCTCCCCCGGAAAGTCACTATTCCATCACTAAATCAACACAGGATTTATGTCAGCTAAAGGATGAGGATAACTAAATCAAAACAAGGAACTTCTGAATATCTCTCCCTATCTGCAGCTTGAACTGGTTTTTATAAATCTCATGTTTCTCTCCCCAGCAGACTCACCTGAGTAATACAGGAGCTTTACAGAGACTGCAGTGGCAAAAGTAACTGGAAACTTGTCTTCTTTGCAGCCCCTCCAGAGCGCAGATCTCTCTTCCCCTGTGACTGAGTGCACGGCAGACTGACTGATCAATGGTCAGGTAAGCAAGTAAGATAAGGCAGGTTTTTCCATTTCTGGTAAATGGGAGGAAAGACCCAATTACAGCAGAGAAAAAATGAACATGCCTGTGCCAGCAATGTCCCAGCACATCCCAGCTCTCAGCCCGTACACGTTGGCTGTGCTAAACCTTTTGGCTGCCGTTTGTGAGCAGGGAAAATGCAGGCATATGTGGCAACTCCTGCTCCCAGAGTGTCTTCCTGACTAACTCCTCTGCTTTGCATGCGAGCTCAGATCGATGCTGAAGGTCTCCAAGTGAGACCCTGGTGAGCCTCCCCGGGAGCAGTCCTCCACTCCAACTCTCAGAAGAAAGGGCTTCCCAAGACTACAACCCTGATGCAGTGAGAAGGGGGCAGTTTTAGTGAGCCCCCCTTGCACAGCAGGACGGCACTTGTGCGATGCTGCTGTGCCTTCTGGGCACCCGAGCTTCCCTCTCAAAGGTCAATTTGCATAGAGACTCCTTGGCTTCTCCTTCCCTGTTTCCTGCATGGAAATCACACAGCAGCTGAGCATCAGTTAGCCGACCACAACTGCAGCCCGCTCTGCTCTGCCACTGTGCAAGGGGACAGCCTCAGTGCTCCCGACAGGGCACATCGCTCCCTCAAGAGATGGTCCGGTATCCATTGCTCTTCTCCGGAGAGTTTCAACAAGGTATATTGTAGTCTGTAAATCTAACTCATATCATCTCTCCCCAGCCTTCTGTTGTGACTGCCTCCCTTCTTGCTGTGCTATTTAAGCTCCATGTACCCGCTTAAGGAATCCAGCAAATAGTGCTGGCAATTGCAGAGGGGCAGAAGTGTGGCTCCTAAGATTTTGCCTGCAGTACAAATAATTATCATTTTAAGCAGAGGTTTGGTTTTCCTTCCCCCACTATAGGGTTATAATGCAGATGACAAAGTTCCTCAGTGCAATAAAGTAATATTTACATTTGCTTGAGCAACCTTTATTCCAGGAACGTAGAGAAGTTTGACATACTGCCTGTTGCACCTCGGCAGGCTGCAGTTACTGCAATGCTGTACAGAGACTACAGCTGAAGAGCAGGTACCTACTATGGAATGGGAAGGGTTTGGGTGGGTCAGTCTCTTCCACGTACCCAAGGAAATGAGTGAATTAGCCAAGCAGTTTCCTGGCAGATTCAGCTACACAGTCACATGTGTTTCCAAACCAACTGAAAACCAGTTTCACAACACTCCCAATTGCAAAATATTGTGCTACACTGCCCAGAATAAGCACAGTAAACCCAGGGATGTTTGTTTACCGCTTTCGTATCAGATAATCACCACTGTTCACACTAAAAAATAAAACTCTCACAATCCCCCAGCCAGACAGAACCAAGTTACTCATTCAGGCTTCAGGAAAAGACTCCTGGGCCCGATCCATATAAAACACTGTAAGAGCTTAACCCAGCAGTAAGTGTAGGACTGTGCATTCCTTTGCACAGTCACTGGAGTTCCAGTTTGACAGGAGCTCATTTCAGGTCTTGTAAGTTCCCCTGCTGTATGGAAAAAATGAAAAAGATCTTTTTTTGTTACTGTTGAATCCCCACTGAAAAATAATTAACATGCATGGCCAAATGCAGCGTGGCCTGGGGCACCTAAAAGGCTATGCACATGTAACACATGAAGGAGAGTTACCGAGATTCTTTGAGAATCAGGAAAAACGTATTGGTCTGCTGCATATGCAAA
>NW_008824934.1:2849511-2850158 GCF_000699105.1 Pygoscelis adeliae | reverse complement strand
TCAGCTCCTGGAAAGGTCAGAGGCTTAACGTGGAGACTCACATTAAAAGCAAGCTGAGAGATGCATGGATTAGTGTTTGGCCTTTCTTGTTAACCATCCAATGCAGCACTGATATACAGCCTCACTCCTAAACGCAAGCAAGCTCTGGCCCCAGCACGGTGACGGCAGCTCAGTTTCCGAAGGCTTGGAAAAGTAGGAGGACAAGGTTACAGCAAGAAAAATGACTACAGAGCGTAGGCACCATCTCAGCCACACAGACATCAAAACCAAGCGAAGAAATCTCTGAAGTGTGTGTACCTTGCTATGACAGCCAGCCTGCGCCAGAAGAGACCCAAATCTCATCATCCACCTTCCCCAGGCTTGTCCGCTGGCGATTTCGTCCAGGTTTCCCGGGCACTGGGGATGCAGAAAGGACTCGGTGAACCTCCCTCACCACGGACAGAGGTAAGCGGCACCAGCACGCGTGAGAGGGGCCAGCGGCCGTGCCGAGAAGCACAGCCAGGGGTGTTGGGAAAGCGGTTTCCCTCAGAGGGGGACGGCAGGACAACGTGCGTGGCACGAGGGGAAGCGGGGCCGGGGCCGGCTCTGCAGCGCCCGCGCACCCCGCTCCCGACAAACGCCTCCGCCCTTCGCCTCTCCGCGCACCG
>NW_008824934.1:2837220-2849127 GCF_000699105.1 Pygoscelis adeliae | reverse complement strand
CGAAAGTCGCAGGGCTAAGGGGGCTCCGGGGACGCGGGCCCTCCCTCGCGTGGGAGACCCTCGCCCAGCCCCGGCTGAGCACCGTCGCTGGGACTGCGCCCTGGGCACTGAGGCTTGCACCCTTTCGGCACCAGGGGGTTGCATCAGGCGTGCCCGCATGGGTGGGCGCATGGCGTGTTCTCTTGTAGCGCATTTGGGCTGGAGAGGTTTGTAGTGCACCATTAGACCAAAACCTTTACTGAGGCCAGGATTTCAGTAACCAAAAGAAAAAGTCTCTATTTTCCCCAATTGCGTTGGCTGGTCTAATTTATATATATGCGTGTGTGTGCGTAGGTATATTTGCCTATGGACCTTGCATTGCTTTGTGTCCTGAAATTATTGTGACTCTAGCATACTACCTTCTAACTACACATGTGCATCCACAACTCCAGTCCTATGTTTCTAAACAAAGGAAGTACCTTGTGAACCTCCCGGAGTGCATTTCAGTTCAGCTTGACAGTGCTTTTAGACGCACCAAGTTTTGGGTCGGCAGGTGGAGTGATGAGGGGCAGACAGAAGAGAAGCAAAACTCTACAAATGCCCCCTTCGCCCAAGAATGCACACAGCAGAGCACTCATAAAATGTCCTGGTACAGTGCAAAACTTTCACTGGAGCTCAGCTGTTGTCTTCAAATTCACTGGGGTGAACAATGTCATAGGTATCATTTCCACAGCTGGCTCCACTAAGTACATTAATATATGGAAGTCTTTACAGTTGCTGGCTCTAAGATCTAAGCAGGCTGCAGACTCAGGGTCTCTGCTAGCATTGGGCTCACTGCTACGTCAGGGCTCTAATTATGGATTCCACCAGCTCCCCGTAAAGCAACACATAAAATTAATCTGAATATTAAAAACTCCTTTGTTAAGAGCCCTGGCCAGCCAGACTTCACAGATACCATCCTAGACTTCGGCAAATGCTGTGCTTTTGCAAACCATGACTTGTATGTCAATAGCAAGGAGTTGTAAAGCAGACTTACACAGTTAAATAGCTATAACTGTATCCCATAATAAATGGTATTACATTATATGGCAAGACCATTCCTATTGCCTTTTTCACTCAAAGGTCTCAAATTATTTTAAACAATTAGATACACTTTACCACAACTACTTTACAGATGGGGAAACTGAGTCACGTTGGCAGAACTGAGAACAGAATTGGGGTACCTTGCTGCTCAGGCCGGTAATCTAGCAATGACATTATATATAAGACAAGCCTTGCATTATATTTGTGATATAACTTTGAATTATATTTACAGTATAATTTCTTGATGCCGTAACCTTCTTCACCAATCTGTTCTGGAGGTTATTCCATCAGCATGAGTGCCTGGCCTCAGAAAGACCCATTATGGTATGGCAAAGGTGTCAGACTGACACAGAGTGTTAGCACTGGGTTTGTCTGCAAGATACGGGTCCAAATTAGGGACGAGGGAGACTGCAGTCTACCCTGCTTCATATTACACATTGCTTTATGATTCCAACCGTGTTACTAATGCAGCTTTGGATTGGGTAAAGTCTGAATGCCTCTAACAGTGGCCCTATTTCTGAAACCCAGTAGAGGGTAGATCACAAGCATAACTCAAGTGATGAAATTTAACGAATTAAACTTGGTGAGGGGGTAAATAACTTATCTGAAAGAGCCAGCTGGGGAGATCTCTGGCTCCAGCTCCAGAGATCTCCCCTTACCATTCTCTGTGATATTACTACACAGAACATTTAGCAAGAAGCTTAGAGGAGTTGGTGCTATATCCCATAGCTACGTATTTAACCCATTAATGACCCGATGACAAAGCTTGCTTAGCTCTCAGAAGCTAATCTGGTCTGTTTGGGTATAGCAGGCTGTGAGAAGAGGTAAATGGGAGTCCCCTTTTACAGTCTGTTTTCTGTTTTGGAAGGAAGAGGGGGTTTGCCATCTACTTTAACAGAAATCATTACAGTGCAAATCCCCCTGCTGTGTATTTCTGGCACATTGAATGAGACGAACAGCTGAGGCCCTGGTCACTTGAGCCTGTTATTATTATAGATAGAGCTGGAAGTTGGGAGTAGTGGCAGTTGTTTAACATTTTCTGTTGAGAGAACATCTTTTCAGCTAGTTATATGATGCCAAACTTTATGATGCCTCAGAAATATTGAGGCTGAAATTGTAGGGGGGGGGGTTCGCTCTATGCAGTCATTTTTTGGAAGTCTGAAAAAAATGGTGCAGCTATTTCTGAGCTGAAGGTCAGAAGATAAAATGGGTTTTTTGACCATGTTAAAAATAGCTCAGCTGTTTCATTAAGGAGCTTTAACATCTCATAATTTGGGGCAAGTAAGATTTTATCAGGATGATGGTTTGGATCAGAATGTGCTTTTGTCAGAAGAAGTGTGCTTTTGTCAGTGCCTTTTCAGACTTACCCAGTTGCATGTGCCTTTAAGGGAAATAGGTCCAGTGTGAGAGATGAGACATGTGATGCCAATAAAGGAATAAAAGGTAGTTAGGAAGGGAAGGGGCATTAAGGAGCCAGGTGTTCTACAAGCAAATAAAAGCTCTGTAGGAAAAAGAGCTGTTCTGGTGGGTGTTTAAAGATGGTGTTTCAGAGAAGGTATTAAGCTGAAGAGAGTAGCTTATCAGTTGAGAGACTCTAGCTTACCAAACCCTGGTAAGGGCTGTGTTTTGGCATTGCAATTGAAAGCTGTTCCATAGCAAGTGGTTCTTTAGTTAGGAGTGGGAAAAACAATATAAAAAGTGAGCTTGATGTAGTGGGAGTTTGTTGCCCTTTGGTGTTGCATACACAGACTAGTCTCAAGGTGTGGAGAGGTGAAACTGAGCCAGGATGGGGTTTGTGCAGCTTTGAAGAGGTAAGGTGTGCTTCAGCATAGCAAGCTTTCGATGAAGTAACCTTAGAGGAAACTTGCCTGATACCTGCCAAATGTATTAGCCTCTGCAAAGGCATCTACTGCCAATGATCTATAGACGTGGCTGTAAATGACTGAGTAATTTCTGTGGATGCTTTATCATTCCTCAGTTCTTGTGTGTTGTTTCATGAGCTGGGAGCCCTGCTTGGTCATGTTGCTGCAGAGCCTGGTGGAGCTTGGTCAGACACTGTGCTGGGGGGACAAGCTTCCAGGAAAGCTCTGAAGTTCTAGACTATCAAGCTCACATGATTTTGAGTGAGGCTGTTAACTTCTGTGAAGCAATAAGGAACAGCTGTACAGCAGCTGGGGTTCTTAGAAAATAAAATAAGTCTTGTGGCTTCTGGAAAACCAGACTGTAAAAGTCATAAGAGCAGTTCTTTAAACTGGTGGGGGAGAAAGTAAGAAAGAGGGGCTTTGTAATGGCTATTGGGGCAAGTCAATAACTTACCTACTTAACAAGTTCTGGAGCTGCAGCTGTGCTTGAAGTTTGTTTGTGGTTAAGCATGCACGCTTAAAGCCTTGAATGGGCCTGATAGAGGGAAATCTCTGATCCAGTTAAGAAGTTTATCCAGTTTAATGCCATCCAGTTAAGATGGCATAAACAATGCCATCTCTGTGCATGCAGACAAGCAAGTTTAGAGGCTGGAAAGCTGATCTACACAGGAGCCCCGTTGTTGTGATGGCAGGTGATGTTCCCATGACCTAACTGCTCTGGTGTTCTGTCTGGACAGCTTGGCTCTTAAGACCTTAGCATCAAAGTAAAGCTGAGACATTCCAAGGTGAGAGTGTACTAGAGTAACACTGCCTCTTAAGAGCTTCTGTTTCTATTGTTTGTTGACTTTCCTTTTTAAGCTGTAGGAATCATGTGCAGCGAATGCCTCACAGGTGCCCAACTTGAGTGGGGCAGGAAAGTGTCTTAACACACTGACTTGCTCTGAAGCTTGAGTGAACTAGGTGATTCAATTACTTCTCTGCTGCTATCCCCAACCTGTCATGGGACTAAAACATGACTTAATGCCCCACTGTTAAGTTCTGCCACCGAGACTAGATGAGTTCTTCAGCAGCATTACTGCAGTGATGATGCAGTCTGTCATCCCTCAGCAACCAGGATGCAGCTGCAACACAAATACTCCATAAAAGCAGTGACAAGGGGAAAGGAGTTGGGGGGGTGGGGAGGAGGAGAGCTTATCTTCACCGAGTACTCTACCTGAATCAAAACAGAACTGATCAATCAAGTAAGCTGTTGCTATTTTCTGCCTTTTGTTCTAACAAAGTGATGCTCTCATCAGCTTGATCAGCAGATTAAAGTGCTGGCATTTTCCCCAGGAATTCCTGCACTGGGACAAGCTGCCTTCAGTCCGCTGTTCAGTCTTGGGCTAAATGAGGATGGAAATGGAAGTTATAAGAGAAACATGCTGTTTCTTCATTGTAATGTAGAGAAATATTATCTTCCTCTTGTGTGTGAGGACAAAGGAAGCCAGGTGGCTTTGCTTAGCTTTCAGTAGCCGAAGACATTACTTGTGGCTCCTGAGGACCTCATAGTGCATTAACTAAAAGAGTAAGTTTTACCTATCCTATCTGAGGAAAAAAAATTCATAAAGCAACTACTGATTCCCATTGTTGTAGACATAATATGTGGAAATGGACTAAAATCTGTCTGCTCAAGATAAGCAAAGGTAGTTCACAGATGAAGTGATTGCCTCCTCTCTGCCCTTGGTGTTAAGAGTAATCATTTTTCCTTGTTCGTTCTCTAACATGAACTGCTTTCAATGTGATTCAAACTGGTTCAGAGCTTCAGCAGTTTTGAGTCTGTATCATAATCGGTTAATTTACTTCAGGAAGAAGCACAAGGCAGGTAACTTGTGTTACTGTCTGTCTGGCTCTGACAGCTTCTGGAGTGCTCAGGAATAGAAACTGCAAGCCTTTGAAGGCTTAGCTATACTGTGGCAGTACTTTGTCCACTGAACAATGCTGGATTTCTCCAAACTCTTTGGGGCTGGGTAAGTAAGAAATGACTTATCTTGGCTTGTGATGTAAAAGGTGGACAGAAGACAGGCATGTAGGGAGTGCTGCAATCACTGAACTACCTGAAGTTCCCCAAAATGTACTTGATTGGAGTTTAATAGTTACTGTATCTTAAGTAGATATTGATTGATGAAGATTGACACACTGAACTTCTGACATTACTAGTGGATGTTGTTGTGCTGGTAATCAGTTTCCTGACTAATTAGTATTGGACATATTGTCCTAGATTAAAAAAAAATTAATAGTATATAAATAGCACACTTGTGAGAAGAAACCTTCAAATACACGGGGGCTTCCTAGTTTAGGAATATCTTAGCTCTTACTTTGACTTTCACATCTTCAGTCCTAGGTTTTTATCATTCTGAGTGGACAGTGCAACACTGAATGCTATTGTCCACCTTTATATTGAATTCTTGCTGAGTGATACAGGTTTAACCATTGCAGTAGGGTTATTTCTTCTATCCAAGAAGCTTTGGGAACTGTAATAAAAGCAAAACCACTATCTACCAACTACCTTTATGTTCTAATATAAATAGTGGCCTAGGCAGTATCTGATGGCATAATACTGCAGCGGAGCTGTGTTGTACTTCATGTCAGAAAGCTGATCAGCCCAGGACTGCTGCACTCCAGAACAGCTGAACTGCATGAATACAGCTGAGGAAAGTCAAAGGTTTTCTCTGAGCATCTGACAGCTGAATGGGAAAGCAAAGTTGAAAAGATATCCCTGTGCCCTTATCTCAGTGCCACATTAAGATTAGATTGATTGATGAAGTTTAAAAACAAAATCCTTCATCATAATGTATTTGTTCTCCCATAACAAAGTGAAATGCACCAAAATGTTACTATTAATGGACTGTGTTGCAGCAGCAAATTGGTGCAGAGTTTGGGATGGTACATGTTGTTCAGTGCATTCCTTGGCGTATTGCATACAGGCTGTGCATTGGAGCTTTGTTTCATTAAAGTGGTGCTTTTTCTCATCTTCTCTACTGTAGATTAACTATGTGTTTCTGGTTTGTAGAGGGAGTGGCCTTGAAGTATTGTGAAACACTTGAGTAAATCAATGTTTTCAAAGCCTTGGCAAAGATGTATAAAATCTCAGTAAAACATTTTGACATTCAGGGGAGTCTCTTCTTGCTGCTGGTTTTAGCCTACTTTCAGGTGTCACTGAAGGCCTGCAGAGATAGTGGGCTTTCTTACACTGAGAATGTCCTGCCTGTAAATGCTAACTCTGCCATGCAGTAGCTGCAGCAGTACAACACTGGTAGCGAGGTGTGAGTAACTACAAATACCAAGCTGACTACCCAGCTTTGTCTCTCTGTGCTCTTCTGTGGTGTTGTAAAACCAGAAGAATTGAGTATGCTATCTTATGCAACAGGTGTAAAGCAGTAAAAACTGACCCAGTCCCCTGAATCCTAGGCTAGACCTCTGCTGAGTGGGTGGTCGTGGCTGGCATGCTGGATGCAGATCTTAATCTGCATATACTACACCTCACCTGGCAAAGAGCAGGTATCCTGTGTGTTTGCATTATGCAGCTGACAGGCAGGTGTAAGTGGTCCAGTCAAAAAACCTAATCTCCAAATGGAAAAGCAGTGAAGGTGAAAAGGAAGAAAAAGGCTTTCCAGTCAGTGATGGGACTCTTTTGGATGCAGATAATCAACATATCTGAAAACTTGATCTAAAAGCTTTTGAGGGTGGTACGAGAAGGCAATAATAAATTTAGATTGACTCTGATGTACACTTGGCATTTTGCTATGGTGCATTGAAGTATGTGGATGAAAAATTAACATGTTTCAAAACTATTACTCTGCAACTGTTGGTTAGAGCCAGCTTGCTGTAGAGCTCTTGCCCACATATTTTAAATGCTGCCTGGTTCAGTTGTCCCCCTGGCAATACCCTTCAATAACCTTGAGCTTAAACTTGTTTCCCCTTCCTCGGTCTCAGCACTGGAGACTAGAGTAACAGAACCAGAAATCATTAGTAAATGGTAACTCTAGGATGTAAAGTGAAGTCTCTTCTCTGGACACTAGTTCTTTTGTTCCATAGTGCTGACTCTCACTTCCATGAAACGGAGGGAAAATGGACTGGTGCATGTTGTCTCTGCTCATTGAATCTCTCTGCCATGAAAACAGGGGCTGAATCCACCATGAAATACAGGGTCTACACAGCTTCATTAGCTGTAGCCTTCCAATGGCTTAATCAATGGAATAGTTGAGGGATAAATTATGCTTTCTGTCAAACCAATAAGAGGCAGGAATTAAATGTACACAGGGCAAAAAGCTTTTCTAGGCCTGAGCTGGTTTAAAACAACATAGCTTTGCTGAAGTTAGTGATAGGTCTTTGGATCAGGTTTTACACTGTTCTGTGTATCAGGAAAAAAATTGGACCTGTTAAATGTTCGTGGAAGGTGTGAGCTTTTTGGTTTTTTCAAATTTAATATTTATACTTGCAGCTTCTGTCCGAATTCTTGATATGGTTAAGACTGGTGTTAGCAATACCATGGAGAATGAGATTTCTCCCTGTTCTTTTTGTCACCCCCTGTCCTTACTGATCAAAGTTAGACCACTGTCCCTGCATCTTTCCGGCTTCTGTTTGCCTGAGAAGCTGCTGCTGACTTCTGAATAAGTTCCAGCCTGCACCCCAAATTTAGACTAGCTCATGTGGGAGCAGAGTATGTTTGAGAGGCTTCTGCAGATGTCTGATTTGCTTTTCATTTTTGCTCTTGCAAGAGCAACATCACCAGGTGAGAAAACCCAGCAGGGAATCAAATGGCTCAGTCTCCACCTTGTCAGGAAATACGGCTGTACAGAGAGTGAGAGCTTGCTTTTTAGACACAATCCTATAGGATCAGGGTTCTTGCAGTGTCAGGGATTTAAGACTTTTTAACTCCCCCTCCCCCCCTTTTTTTTCCTTGCTTCTCTGAACAGCTCTGGGCTCTCCCGGCATCACTTCAGTGCAAGGACCCGTCTGACACTACTTATGCCAGGTCCTGCCTCCCTCGCAGGAGAAGCAGTCTGCAACTTTTGCTGCTCTAGACAACGCTTCATCTCTGAGAAACAGAGCTCTACAGAGTGGAATGGGGTAAGAAGAGAGAACTTCTGAGGGAGGGAGGGTTTCCTAACCTTGTTTAATGGAAGCTCTTTCCTTTGCATGCTTTTTTAGGAAGGGAGGCATTTTAAAGAGGCTGTGGTCCTTCCTCTGGCAGGGTTGTCTTTTATAATTGATAAAAAGATTAAAAAGTCCAACTTCTGGTGTGTGCTTGCTAATTAAACTTCATTCAGTTTGTTTCCTTTCTGCCTTTTTAATTCTCCTTGGGACCAATATGAGGGAGGCTGAATCAGTGAAATCTTTTTTTAATCTGCTTTTTTAAAAACAAACAAAAAAAGCAACCGAAAAAAACCTCCAAAACCAGAATTAAACCCACTACAATTACTTGTCGGGAGCTCTGGTTTTGCATTATCTCTGCTGCTGGCTTTCCAGGCAGGTGGTGGGTTTTTAATGCCTTTAGGCTGGTGCAGTTGTGCTGCAGTCCGAGCCCTGTGCTAAAGCTGCAGAGCCTTTGCAGGAGTGCATCAGGACGCACTGACTTGCTGCTGATGCAGTACTTCAGGAAAGGAAACTTCCTGCATCTCCCCTCCTTTCCCCCTTTCTTGACACTTCTCAGCTCGTCTCCCACTCTCACTCCCTGTCACCCCCCAAAAGAAACTGATGGTTGTGTGGCAGGATACAGGAGGATGAAGCAGAAATTGGACACTGCAGCTTTAAGAGTGCAGTAGTGCCAGAGCTTTTCTCCTTCAAGTGATCTGCAAAGCAGCAGCCTTAGCCAGGGATTCCCCTTTTCGTGCTCATCCTGAGCTCTTCGGAGCTGCCAGCTGGAATTAGGGTTTTTGCAGCCCCGTCTGACTTGCCTTTACCTCTGATTTTTAAGCAATAGGTTAAAAACCAGTTGTTTCTGAAATGTCCTGACTCAGACCTCAGCTTCAGCACCCTTCTCCCAAAAGACCATGCCCTTGTGTGCTTGTATCTGCTGAACTGAGCTTAAAAAGTGTGTTTTATGAATCTAAGAAAAGTGGTCTTGTGACCTCCAAGTATTAATACCTTTCTGCAGCCTTCAAAAGTTGAATTTGCATTGGAAATGTGTTAGCACAGCCTTTTACTGCAGAAGTTTAACTTGCGTTTTCTGGAGAAATGTGCAGTCTGAACACAATTTGTTAATGCCATGAGGACTGAATTTTTAACTAAAAGTGAAAAAAAAATCCCTTGGACATAAATGTCTGCCAGCAACTTGCATTTTCCTAGTATAAAAATATCTATATTAATTGAAATGTAGCTTCTTACCAATTCCAGTGTCTTGGTAACTGTATGAATGAATGGGGCAAGGGAAAAATGCAGTTTGAGCAATTATCAATTCTGTTGAAATAGCAGTGAAGTCAGCTGTGCTGAAATCCCTGCAGATATGGATTTCATATTATGTATCTAGGGGCGAGGGGAGGAAGCCACTCAGCAGTCAGTTGTTACAGCACATACCAAGTTAGATCCTTCCTGCTGCTGCGGAGTTGATGCTGGATGACATTAGCAGCATCTGAAATGACTAAATATTTGACTTCCCTTTTTTAGTGATGTCCCTTGACACCAGGAAGGGTGTTCTTGTCCCCGCTGAGGCAATTACTTGTGTCTGCAGCTTTTATTTGAGAGTAGTAGTGTATGTTTACACTGATTCGATCTGTAATTGTGGTGGCTTTTTTATCGGGTGCTTGCACAAGGACTAAGAAAAGTCAGTCAGATCTGTAGGAAAGGTAAGTGTTATCCTCATCACAGAGGAGGGGAGCTGGGACCAAAGGTGATCTCTCAAGGTCACGCAATGCAAGCTGATTGTAGAGGCAAGCCCCTAGGCATCCTCAACTGCTAAGTCGTTCTTTTAAATTCAGTGAAACTTTCAGCTCTTCCATCAGAGGTATCTGTGGCCCCAAGACTTGAAGACACAAGGGGAGTCATAGATGTAAGGCCGAAACCTTGAATTTTGCATGATGTAAATCAGAAGTTTAAGTAACTGAAACTCAGATGGTTGTGGTGCAGACTTTATGCAGCCCACTAATACTTATGTTACTTCTGTTTTCCTTACGTCATCATATTAATGAGCAAAGAGACTTAAGTTCATTTGTAAAGTACTCACGTGTAAGTTTGTGGCATTTATGAAGAACCACTGTAGTAGAATAGGAACAAAAGTAACCGAGTTAACACCAGGCTTGGTGTAAATCAGCAAGGGATAATGAATGTGACAAGGTGTTCCAACATAAGGGCATTGTGGAAGGGTAATCAGCATGAAAGAATATTGGTCTCTGCCTTAAGAAAAAACCAACTGCTCTAAAACTGAACAGAAGAACAGGCTTCACGAAAGGTGGTACAAGTGGTGAAAGCATGGGAACTGCAGGGCAGCAGCTACATTCTCTGGAGTTCTGCTTTTTAGAAGGGAGCATGACAGCCTCTTGAAAAGGTTCTCTTCAGGTCTCCTTGAAAGCCTGGCATGATGACTGTCTACCAGATACCGAAAATAAGAATGATTATAGAGGACAAAAATGAGCCAAATCAAGACTTGTGCATTTCAAACTGTAGTCCCTGTATTGAAGTGTCATCATACTGGTAATCTATTCAGGTGAAATATAACTGATTACATGCTACTATAAGGAAATTCGGGGCAAAGAATCCTTCAGTGCTGAGCAATGGCAGGAAAAGTTGCAAAAGACAAAATAACACCAAGGGTTGGGGGAGGGAGGACATACTTTATGCTATCTATCCTCTTACATCCTATGCTGCCCTAGCAGTTCTTGCTTTGCGCACCTGGGAAGGCATCCTCAGTACACATTAAACCTTAACTGGATAGGTTCATAGCACCTCCAGTAGCAGCTTAAACTTCTGTGCTACACCTACAGCAATCCAACATGGTAGATATCTAGACAGTGTGAGTATAACATAAGCCAGTACTGAAAAGCCTGAGTACCTAGATTCAATGCCTCCGAAATCTGGACTTTGCTGTGTGTGTTGAAAGACCATATTTCAGCCAATTTCTTCCTTTAATGCTAGCCTCTGATCTGGAAAGCAGTGATCTTTCCCTGGCTGCCATATTGATTTTAGAGTGAGTTTTAGCATTTTGGGCTGCCTGGGGTATTTGCTCCTCCTAGAGTCTCTTTTGTAAGAGTAAGGTGTCTTGAGAAAGTACTAGCTTTATAAAATGTCAGGAGGCTTATTCCTAGTGCCTGCTCTTGGGGCTCATGAGCTTGCACAGAGATATGCCGTAAAAAATTCTTTGTGGCTGTAGCTGCTACTGCTATCAGAGCCTGAGATGACTCTGCTTTGCTACATGTTTAATGAGTGGGGCTTAAATGGTGGTTTGCTTGTTGCTACTGACTTTTCATTATCTATTTCCAGTGGCTGGTATAGAAATTGTTAAGAAAGATTGGGTCAAATGACAGCATGTATTTTTGGAGAAGGTCATGGATTCTGTGCCTGGTGCCCCACTGCAAAAGACACATATCCTTTAAATACCTGGGTATGTCTACGCTTTGTTATAACTCTTGCCTTTGGTGCTGCTAAGGCAAATGTAGTGTAGTGCAATGCAGGCTGCATGCTAGGCTGTAGGGATGTAGCTTATTTCCAAGCTAGTATGTGCTTTTTCCCCCTGCCCCCCCACCTTAATGAATGACATACGGGTATTACTTAGCACTGCAGCAAACTCACACGTTGTACATTTCTTTCTTCCAAGAGGTCTGGCTTTATGAGTGAAGAAATACAGAAGAGATGTGAGGAAGGGTCTCTTAGACAAAGGGGAATTTAAAAATTGCTGCTGGACCCCAGTTGGAGGGTCACTGGTAATGCCTGTTCCTGTGAGGACTTGGGAAGATATGCTTTCCCTTCCTGAACAATGTCAAGCACTTAGCCGTTTTGCCCATTTCCCACA
>NW_008824934.1:2831761-2837161 GCF_000699105.1 Pygoscelis adeliae | reverse complement strand
CAGATTCTTCCAGTTGGCTCTTTCACTGCAGAATCCAGAGTGATCAGGAGTGCAAGGGGTGGGGGAAATTGTTGGCTCAGTTGTGTGATGTGATGCACCAATGTATTAAAAAGCCTTACCAGCTGCTGTAAATTGCTTTCTGCCCATCCCTGTCTTACATGTGAACACAAGAATTCCCATGTGCCAGGAATCTTAAATGTTTTTTCTCCTACTTCTATGCCTGGGCATAAATGTCCTTAAGATGCAATTTTTCCAGCTCAGCCTTTAGAATTTCTAATTATGCTGGGAAAGCTAAGCTGCAGCGGGGTTGCCATTCGGCTACCCTTCTTGTGCCTTTCCCCTGCTTTTCAGACAACTGATCTTTTGAGAAGGGAGAGTCCCTACTGCTGAGTGAGGAAGAACTAAAATTTGGCAAATCTAAATGGGTTTTAATTTGCATCAATATTCTGCAGAAAATAACGGTACATAAAACGGAGGGCAAAGCTTACCTAATTTTAAAAGCTTGCTTGTGATGAATAGAAAGTACTCTGCTCTTGTCTTAAGCACATCCTTACTTAATTTTGTTCTTTATCGAAGATGCCCTTCACTTGGTTTAGCAGCAGCAGTTGTGTTGAATCCTGTGAAAACAAAATAAGGTCCCTGCCCCAGAAAGCTCACAGACAAGGGCCTATTATATTCAAGAAAAGCACGGTAACAGCCTTGAACTAGCTATTGACCTTGAATTGTTGGTGAAATTTTTAGGTTTAAAATATCAGTGGATTGTAATTTGGTGTCAGTCATAAGTCCTTTGCCAGTCCTGTAATTCAAAAAAAGGTGGAGAGTTGGCTGATTATGTACAATTTGTTTAATCGAATGAAAACTATGAGGAGAGCCATTTTCAACTTTGAAGGTCACTGTCAGGCTGGGGAGAGTGGGGTAGAAAACTGCTGGTTGAGGTCATCCCTAAGGTGCTGTGTCCTGGCTCCTGCGGGGCTCCCAGGCTCTGAAATGCTTCCCCACAGGTACCTTCTCCCAGGGGATATCTGAGTGTACCTTTACACATAGTAAAGAACGTACTTTTTTTGACAGAAGTCGTTGTTGTGCTAATGCAGCAGCACCGTCAGTGGCAGAACATGCGACGTTAACCTGTCACCCTTGCAGTTTGTAGAAGTGCTTGAGTGTGCCTGCTGTGCGTCAGAGAGCAACACTTGAATCGCTCTCGGCAAAGAGGGGCCTGAAGCAAATATCCTTGAACTGAAGGGCAGGAGGAAACTGGTCACTGAAGCCTATCTTGAGGAGACAGACTTTGGGCTGAATACAAAGAAACATTCCTAGCTCTGAGGCTGCCTTGTCTATAGAGCTAGTAAAATCGGCATGCCTCAGGGCAGAGGCAAAAGTGCTCTGCAGAGAAGCTGTATAAATGTGGCTATGGCATACAGGGGTAAAACCGAGCGGGATTCTTGTGTACGCCTGGAGGAGTTTAAAGGAAGGGTGGTGCAAATAAGACCTGCTCCTCCTTGAAGGCTCAGTCCTATAGACAGGCTAGGCAGCCCTTCAGTGTCCAATTACTAAGTATCAGCTAGTGTGCCTTGGGTAGATGGAGGAGAAGTGGAGGGAATGCTTTGTGGTTTGCTGGCAAGTCACCCGCTCTTTGATGCACTGCAGCAAAAGCCCTATCTGAAAACTGTTCAGCAAAGAAGGACGTTGCAGGGAAGGTGGGGGGGGATGGACACAACAGACAGCACACAACTGAAAGATGCTGCTGCAAGCGCTGTGACAGCCAACCACTGTACTCCGCTTCCCCCCCCCGCCCCAATCATTTAGCAATTGAGTTGGCCAAGTCCATTGCCTTATGCCTGTGAGTGGAATGCAGTGTCCTTTTCCTGGATGTCCTTCAGTTGCAATGAGGGATGGTACTGCGTGTCGGCATGTCCCCAGGGGCTTATTGTAACAATTCAGGTAACAGTCATGATGAGGAAGCGGCAAGGCTCCAATAGGTGAATTGAACTCGGGTGACAAGCCACCACTGCAGTATCCGCTCTGCAGTTGCCTCAGCTGGGATGTTATAATGTTCTGGGGACTAAAATGACAGCTGTAGCGCATTATGTAGCAGCAGTG
The DNA here is from genome assembly GCF_000699105.1 of Pygoscelis adeliae. NCBI lineage: Eukaryota > Metazoa > Chordata > Aves > Sphenisciformes > Spheniscidae > Pygoscelis > Pygoscelis adeliae. The sequence continues at coordinate 2,835,064 of NW_008824934.1, read as the reverse complement.
TTGATGGAAAGGAAGTGTAGGCCAAGAAATAGATAACTGCTGATGCAGTGCAGGTGATCCTTGGATTAGCATTGTTGCAGCATGCGCAAGGTATCTGGACTGTACCCTGAGGCAAACAGTAAGATAAAGGGCAGTTCGTGTCTTATCTACTGGGGATTAAAGCTCTTCAATTGGCAATAGCCTTTTTTGGCCCCAACAAATACACTGTTGCTGCAGAGGAAAACTGCAACCTGCAGGCTGCCCTGTCAGATGATCTGTTCTGCCCCTCTTAGGAGAATTATACCCAAAACAGCAACCCAAGAGCGGAAGAAGACCCCATTGATCTATGGGCCAGGTGCAGGGCCGCTGGCTGCAGTCTGCCAAGGACTCAGAGGAGTGCCTGTAAAGGGGGCGTCCTGCTACACTGCCTCCAAATTGGACCTCTTGGAAGCACAACCTGCTAACCAAGCTGAATTTGGCCACCTTGCTCTGGAAGGAATTGTAAGAGGGTGTGGTAAGGCTTTTTAACTTTGTGTCTCAAAGTTAAGCTGTTAGCTTAACTCCTTATATTACAGTCATAATGTTGAGGTAGAGGAGAGGGGACGCTTGCTTAGATTACCTTATATGCAGTTTCTTGTGGTGCTCGTGAACTGATAGTTTAGCATTGGAGAAGCAAAGCTTGCAGGAGACCTCAGATGTGGAAAAAGCTTGCTGTCGTAAATTGTTTCTATTCTGACTATTCCTGTATAACACACAAGTTGAATACCTCATGTGATGAATGTATTTCTGTTGGTAGGTAGCACTCATGATATTAATGTTTAGCTGATGTAAATCTGAGTCCGTTTCTTAAAATACATGTGATGAGTGTTTCTGGTAACAAAGCTCTTAACTCAGAGCCATGTTACTGGCAATGTTGGTGTGTTTAGTTGTGTAAACAACTTGTGTGGCACAGTTATCTAAAACCAGCCACTTGAATTGTGAACATGGAACTGGCCTGTGCAGCTTGATTTAAAGCTGGCCTTTCTTGCCATGTTCTCCTCATATGTCCTGAAGGGCTGCAGTAGCAGCCAGGAGGGATGTGGAGACCTGTGCATGCATGTTTTCTGAAGCTTTGAATTGCTGCAGTTCTGTTCTTGACTGCTCTGCGCAGTACCATCTCAATGGGTTCAAAGGTGCTTTTCACTAGGCAGGAATGGGCAGGGAGTTTGAAGGATGGATTAGGACAAGTATTTGTGGCAGTCATTTCAAGAGGAATCAAGGGGTTGTAGCGGTGGTAGAGAAAGCGTGGCCAGGCTAAGAGAGCTGTCAGTTTACTGCTGGCCTTGCGCTGTTCCTTGGGTGCGAAGGTGGATGCTTACTGCTGCACAGGCTTCCCTCCCTAAGCAGCTCTGCATGCGAGGCAACTGAACTTGACCCCTTTTCTTGCTGAAAACTCTATTGGTTCCACAGATGTGAAGCATGCAACAAAATAAAAATACCTGCAGCCTGTTGGGCATTTTGGGGGGGAGCGGGGGAGCTGGCAGTAAAAAGCCCAGTTTTCTTAAACTGGTTGACCAGAGTGACCCTTTGTCTCCACCTGTGAACTAGTAGGGAAAATGTGATGAGCTTCTCCCAGATGCCTCCGAAGGTGAGTCTTCCACCTGTACCCTTCCTTACTGCTGCAGCCCTTGACCTTGTGCACCTGCAGAGGCCCTGTGTGTGTGTACGTCTCTCCACTAGCACTTTAGGTTAGAGGAGGACAAGATACCTTGTTCCCAGGACAAGGTGTCCACTCTGCTGGGTCTGCTGCCTGCCTGCCTCCCAGCAGAGGGAGGCAGAAGCACACCAAGTTGCAGTCATGCAGCCTTCAGCTGCTCTGTGCTCTTTCAGCCTTGGTGTCATTAAAAACAAACAAAAAAACCCCCCATGATGCCTCACCAAGAAAAGAGGCATTTCTCTTTCTGCTCAACAATAAAGCCTTTGAGTAGCAGGGATTTGCTACCTGTGATTGCACCAGCTAATCCTACTAGCAAGCTCTGTCCTTCACCTTAGGTACTATTCTTAGTTCACTTGCTACTGGATTCTTGACAGAGCAAATGGCCAAGGCTTGGTCTGTGCCTTTGCAAAGATTAGTTGAATGAGTGAATTGGGAAGCATCTTGCCTCTCTTTAAGAGGCAAAGCCATGCAAGCGATTGATGGAGACCCTGCTTTTCTGTAGGAGGCAAGTCAAATACTGGTGGAAATGCTAAGAAAGGTGGAAATGCTGATGGATGAACTTGGTGAACTGTAGCTAGCCCTAACTCAGCCCAAGGGAGTGGACTGAATGACTTAAGTTTCTTGTGACTCTTTGCTCTTATGACCTTAGAACAAAAGTCTGTCTTTTGTCTTTTTGCCTTTTTTAATCTGAAGCTGGGTCTCCAGCTTGCTGCTCTTTATTTGTTCCATCAACTAATACACAGAATCCCTGTGCCATCCAGGCCCTGCTCTTATAAGCGGGTGTGACACTGGGGAGGAGTGACACAGTCCAGGAGGAGATTAATGGCTGTTTGAAGAGGTGTCTGCTTCTTAGAGGAGTAATGTGACTGCTGTGTCTGCTGTAGCATTCTTTTTCCTGAGACTACAGGGACAGGTTTTTGCATTGCAGAAAAGAAGTAAATATGTCAAAGTGCCTCAACTTTGGGCTTTTGCAGCCTAGTGAACTTCAGTGTGTCTCAGTCCATCAGTGGTACAAATTCTTTCTAACAGGGCAGTTGCAAACCATGTCAATGTGTTGAGGTGTACCTGCACCTGGCAGTTATTGCTGGATGCTATCTCCTGTGCATCATGGAGATCTGGGTGGGTGTGTGTGTCCTTGCTTTGGTTTCTATCTGATCAGGAGGGAGATAAAGTCTTACTAAGAAGAATCCTGATCTTGCAACTGGTACATGTCTGAGCAAGGCCAAACAGGCTATCAGAGTGAATAAGGCACTTCAGTTTGAGCAGTCAGATGTTTCACTCGTCACTGGAGACATGCTCAATTGCCTGGAACGTCATCCCTTGCTCTGTGCTTGAATTAGTACGGTTCCTTATGCTAAATGCTCTGCTTCTGTTTCCTGTTTCTGCAAAAAGGGGAAATGTTCATAGGCTGTTGTACCCACAAAATGGTTCGGGAGAGAATTTGCCAGCATTCTTGGAGACCAGGAGCTTCTGGTAGATGACGCTTTTGGTGATGTCTAGATGGGTTTTTGTCAGTTTAGACAGAGGCAGCACAGGAAACGGAACCAGACCTGAGTTGCTGTGCACTGATGGGGGAGGCTAATTAGCACATGGTGTGCAGGGGGAGCTTGTATATTAGACCATTACCT
>NW_008824934.1:2806225-2831743 GCF_000699105.1 Pygoscelis adeliae | reverse complement strand
CTAAATCTGAAGATATTTCCCGTCTTGGGCAAAATATGCCTTCACAAATCCTCAGAAGTGCTTATTGATACATTTATTTATTTTATTCCCTCCACCATCTTCACTGATTACTTTTCTTTTCAAACACAGCAACTCTGTTTGGCAACTGTGGTGTGATATAAACTTAGCCAGACTGCTGCCAGCAGCCTGGACCACATAGGATCCCTGACAACCTGCCAGCCATGCAGGGATTTGGGAAGGCTCACTGAACTTTGCAGTGACTCGTGTTTCATCAGGGCTTTTCTGCTCTTGTCAGATCTTCAGCAGTCTTTCCAGTTACTCTCCCCTTAAATGTGAAGCAAAAGGAAAGCCCAGCATTGACGGGTGTACTTGCAGAATGTGACAGCTAAAGAACAATCCAAACACTACAGAAACTAGATTGAGGATTAGAAAGACCTGGGTCTTTCATGTGGCTGTGAAAGTGGTAACTCAGATTTGCAAGATGAGTGGGAGCACCAATAATGTAGCAACCTAAGCATTTGCTGAGTAGCAGTATGCTCACTGATGCTAATTGCTTTGCTCTGTGTTTACACCTATGCAACTAAAAAGACTTTGTCCCCATCTCATTAGCTGTAATTAGTCTCTACAAAGTATGCATGTATGTCTGCAGCAGTCTTGCCAGAAGACAGCCTAGGGATAAAGTATCTGCAGAGGAGCTGAGGAGAGCTGGACCTGTATCTGAGTTTTCAAGTCAGCGAGTTCATGACAGCTTGTGTTCCTCTAGCAGCCTGAGAACTTCTCTTATGCTTATGTTCAAGTTTCAGGTGGTTAATGTGTCTTAGCCTCCAGGCCTTGTCCATCTAGTTGCTGCAAGTAAAAACTTGAGCAGAGAAGTAGCTGCAAGAGTGAAGTAATGATATGCTTAGACACCAATCATGTTATCTCGAGTTGGTAGGTGAAATGTGCCTTCGTACTCTTAGACTATAGCATATGAGAGGTAGCTGATTCAGGCTAATGCTCCCTCAGTGTGAGCTGGTATTTGTTGTGTTAACTCCTGTTAACACAGGCTATGAGCTTGTACACACGGACAGTTAATCCAGCTCTGCTGAAGCACGGCATTCCCTTAGCTAAGCTAAGGGAACTTGTTCAAACATGACACTGCAGTTGGATGCCTTCCACATTCGTTTGCTGCTAAAGTGTCCCAACTTAGACACTAAGGTATTTCTGCAATGGAAGATGTAAAACAGGTTACTGAGGTTTGTCAGGTTTGTATGAAGACCTTGTGCTATGTTTCAGCCATGTTTTACTTAGCCTCTGGGAAATGCTCATGATACAAGGTAAAAGGGCCTGTTGGGTAGGCACAAACTATTTATATAATAAATACAACCATGAACGCGATAACTGGTGTTGTACATACAGTCTTTCAGTTCATTGTTAACAGGCCACTTTGCTGCAATTAAGGTAACTGGATCCTCTGCTCATTACAGGTGGATAGCTACAAAGTCCTCTGCTTATTTGCCCTTGCAAAGGAGATTGGAAATGTACTTTGGGGAAAGCCTGAATTTTTTCCTGTTTACCAAGAATTTTGCCATCTATATGTTAAAGTGATGTTTTCTGAGAGAAGTTGCATATTAGTGACTTGTGACTGACAGCTTGCGTAAGTGTTCATGAATCTACCTCCACAGTGGTACCATTGAGGGGAAGGCGTTGGAATGGGTGGGGAGTGGTTGGAACCTTAAAGGAAGCACTGAGACTGCTGTTTTCCTCCACATTATTTGAGAATACTCTTTTACCCTTGGTAGGCGAAGTGGTAACTTGGTGTCATGATGTCTTGGCTGCAGGATGGAGATCAATAAACTGACACTCAGTGAAGATAGTAGGTAATTTTTCTGTGCATATGTATTTCTTATCTGGCATTAAAACCTACTGCTAATATCTGTACACCATACAAGTTTAACTAGTGCATGATACTGTGATTAAGGATAGCTGTGAAGGTAAAATGTGAGATAAAGTAAATTCACATTCAGATCATAGTTCCCTAGAGTTTGAGGACAGAATGGATCTACTAAAGTAATCTGACCACTAAGCAGTGATAATTCATTCAGTTGGTCTACTAGATTGCTGGGCTGAACCAGAATGTCAGAAAGGTGATTCACCTTGATTTGAAGATGAAGTAATCCACCTTTTGCCTAGGTACTGAATTTCCCTAATGCAGTTTCTCTGCTTAGTTTAAGTGGAACCTCTGGTGTTGGCTTCTAGCCACTGGCTCTTCTGCCTCCCTCTGCTGCTGTGAAGAGCAAGCAGCAGCATCCAGCAGTTCTCTTTGGGAAGAGCTTCCTACCCTGTAATCAGGTTATGTCTTCAGACATATTGCTAAACCAAGGCAGCTTGGTTTAGCAATAAGGGCACTATCAGTGAGACCAGTTCAAGTGCTCCCCAAGTGTCAGTAGAGTCCTAAATGCTCAGCAAGAGTAAGCTGAGCTGAAATTTCAGCAAGAGTAGCTCAGCTGCTAGTTGCTGTTTCTGTGCTCTGGAGACCTTTCATCAGTGAGACCCACCTGTAATGAACTTTGGTGGATGGGATCATGGTTTTGAAGTGGTGACAGCTCATGCAGGTTAAAGGCAGCAGTTGCCCCTTGTATGGCAGGATGCCAGTCCTTCTTCAAAAAAACCTGTTCAGTCATAGTGCCAGCATGCCTGTAGGAAGCCTTGGATTGCTGGCTTCCAAATGTGTGCACTTAACAGGGTCATTCAGCGTAATCTTTCTGCTCAACTGTAGTGTGTCTCAATTGTCTGGGAAATGACAAAAATCTGCTTGTTCCTGGGGCGGTGATGCCCAACAGTGAATAGGAGTGTATTTTCAGCCATTAAATCTGCTTAGGGTCTGTCAGAGTACCCACCCATCCTTGGCGAATCTCAAGCTTTTGGCTTCAAGCCCTGCTTTTAAAGGGACCTTCCAGGCATGTCCTAATCTGTGGCGATACCATAAGGCCAACCCAAAGGAATCCATGTGCAGTGTAAATATGTGTGGAGACTGGCATGGCCACAGGTGCACACCTGGGGAGCCTCCTCTTGTGCTGCAGCTTGTGTGCTGGAGAGCATCCCTAATCAGGCAAAAGCAGCTGCATGTTGCAAGGATCTACGGTTGCTCAGGGCTGAAGAGGGTGGGGGGATCACAAAGCCCAGAATGAATGGGGAAAAGAAGTCATTTCATGCACACAAGAGTAAAAATTCATCCAAGCTGTCCCTATGCAGCCTGGTTCCTTCAGGCCACCTTTCATCTTTCTAGTTATTTTCCCTTTTATGCCATGTTGGGGGACATGTTCTTTTTACTCTGGCTTTTTCTGCTTTTCAGGGCCAGAGCATGATCTAAGAGGAGCTCTGCAATATACAGGGAGGAAAAAGAAGGCAGCTGTGAGAAGCGATGGACATAGGAACAAATCCAGCATCACTAGAAACACGCAGTTTAAAGGGCCTTCTCTCATCCAGGTCTGTGTGGGTAGAGTACAGCTGAGTCACTGACTCCATTTCTCCTCCTCTGTAACAGGCTTTCTCAATTCAGTGCCAGAGGACCGCTCTGGCACATCGCTTTGCTAGCCCAAATGCTGGTTGTCTAAATGGCTGCAGTCACTTATGCTTGTGTGCTGTTGTCCGTTGTTGGCATGCACTAGGGTGAATGTGTGTACAACTATACAAGTTCCACCATGAAAATATTAAAGATCTCTTTCTGGAAAGAGACTGTAGACCTGCTTGACTTCTTGAGCAATGTTAGAGCTGTGCTGCAGTGTACTAGCCCAGTGTGACCGATGTATATACACATTTCATACAGTCACGCTTCAGAAGTTGATCAGAGCTCTTGACTATTGCTTTCGCTGTTTGGATGGCTTATCAAAACCAGCCCTTACTGAACAGTGACTCTTACTAGGTGGGGCCACTTGATGTTTTGTGAAAACTTAGGTGTTTGTAGCACTTCCTAAGTTAGGGATACAATCAGTTGCCATTTCTGGCTACCTCAGCAAGTAATCTCTTCTTATTTCTTATATAAACCATGGAAACTATTAGCTTAAAGGCAGAGATGATAGAAAATTTGCCATCTGGATTGAACATGGTTTGTACGCTTCCTTTTCTATTTTAATGTAATAGCTTTTACATTTGCTTCCTGTGTAAACTGAAGTGCAGACACTCGAGAAGACTGGAGACTTGAAATATTTCTTACTTGTACCAAATCAGCCAACCTCTGCATCAAACTCCAAATTGGTATTCGGAAGTGGGAGTTGTGAAGGGTGGGAAAATGATGGGATTTCCTGGGCTGCAGAGAGCTCTCCACTGTCTCATGTGGCAGAGAAAGGCTGTTCAGAAGCTGTTGGGTTTTGTTTTGTTTTTTAATTATTTTTATTTGGAAGCTGTCAGGTTAGAAGTTTGAGTAAGGTGGAAACCTCAGTCTCATGAAGTAGGAGAGCCCTGATGAATTGTATAAGCAAATGCAGAATTACCCCTTTTTGCTGCCTGTTGCTGTTAACTGTTCAACACCTCGCACTCCCTTCCGGGGGGACTCTGCTCTGCATCCTTCCCAAGTGGAAGATGTGGGGGGAAGGAATGAAGGGCTCATCCCCTTGTAGTACAAGCTTAGGGAAGTCTGTGCATAAGGCTAGTTTATTTTTAAAATATTTTAATGGAAATTAATTTAAAAAAGAAAAAGAATGCTTTGGAGCTGTTGGAGATATCCCACTCACTCTCATCATGCTGTGCATCCTGACCCCCTTTTCTTCCCCGAGCTGCATCTTCATGTCACCGCAGGGAAGCAAGGGCATCTGGAGGAAAGCAGAGGAGGGAAGTGCCGTTTGCTGCTGCAGAAGGGGGACAGCCTCAGTGTAAGTTAGCCTGATCTCTGTGGGCACTGGAAACTTCAGAGGGGCTCTACTAATTGTTGGTTGAAAAATGCTGTAGAACTGGGTGGTCTGTATAGCAGTCTGTCTAAAAAGAAAAAAAAGCCAAAACCTGCAAGCTTGGTTTCATTTTGTGCAGGTGTTTTCTCATGTTATCAGGGCTGGATTTAATGGGCCAAATTCTTTACTTTCTGAAGTAGGTAATAGCGGAGTCATCCAGTAAGGCATCAGGGTTGCTCTGAGCTTGTGCTGTGCCGAAATCTGAATCTGGCCCTGCAGCTTTATTAAGAAAAGTAAATGTGAACACTCACTGATACAAAGGAGAGGAAAAATATCTGCATTGTGTGAGTGGGGAGGAGACTGCTGCAGTTCTGTGTCTGAAAGGCTCGTTATTAATTAGCTGTGTGCACAATAAGTGCTTCTCTAGAGAATGAATGAGGTGCCTTAGCCTCCCTCTGCAACCCTACCATTTGTAACAAAATTAGTGTTGGGGGGTGAGGGGGGAGCATATTTGGGATGGGTGGACTTTAGGCTTCATGGGCCGGCAGGAAGAAAGCCTCCAGACCCTGATGGATGGGTTTGATGGTGTGTGCGTTTCAAACCTGGGGTCCTGCACCAGTGGGTTTCTGATGTCATTGCTGCAGTATGTCTCTCAGTTGCCAGTTCGCTTTTTCCAATTACTGGAGCCTCTTATGTGATTGCAAAGTTGTGGGTTACATTCCTTTGCCAGGAAGAATCCTGGAGAAATCTTGCATTTTTCCTAATGTGGGCTTCTTTCAGTGGAATAGATTAAATTCAGCCCTGGCACAAGCGTGCTGAAGTTGAAGTGCTCCCATTCAGTGTATTTCAGCTTCACTGAAATCAGTGATATCGCACCGGAAGAAATTAGGTCCTGTATTGTCACAAATTGATGTGTGCTGACCTCTCTGTAGGCTGCACCAGCCTGCGGGTTGTGGGAGACGGGCCGTGGTACCTAGCTCTGACATCCAGAGGGCTGGCTTTTCTTGTAACCGGGCAGGCTCAGGAAGAGGCTTTATTTGGGCTTGTCTGGGCTTGTTCAGGCCTGAGCCTGCCTTTGTCTTTGCGATCACAGGGATCCGAGTGGATCAGAGGATCTGCCTCTGCGATGTGCAGCTGCTTTGCTGATGAGAACTCCTTGAGAGACCCCAGCAGCAATCTGCTACACTGGAGCCTTTCTGACCTTCTCTCTCTCTCTTCAGGTAAGTGCAGTCTGTCTGTTTGTACTTGTGCCTGCAGATGTACCGTATGTATCTGCCCGTGTTATACTCTCTGCCAGCTTTTCTGCAGAGCCTGGTTGTGTCTGCGTGGGGCTGTGGAAGGTGGTGGTGGTCTGTGTGAGAATGTACAGATAGGTGAGCTTTCAGAGGTCTTGAAAGTCACGTAGGAGAAAGTTACAGTAACTGCCCTTGCTAGTCTGTTGTTGGGGTGAAGGGTGTTTCCTTTTCCTTTTTTTCCTCTTCTGTAGCCCCCTTTCTTCAAGGCCTTCATACACAAATGCGCATTGGAGCTGGGGATACTGGTGAGTGTATAGTTTTTGAGGGATCCCAGAAGGTAATAGTATCTGAAAAAGCAGCTGTGTGCTCACACTATCTGAATGTGCTGCAGCTGTACAGGGAAAGCTGAGGATGCTACTTAGCAGCTCGAGTCTAGTGAGCAGAAGTGGTTCTGGTGAGTTAGTTGTCTGGCTTCTACATCCAGGAGACAAGGTAACTGAATGTATGTGGTATTAGCCACTCTGGTTCATCACTGTGTCTAGCATTTACACAGGGAACATGGAAGCTGAATGCTTAATTCCTTGCTCTTTGCAAGGAGCTGGCAGCTATCCCCCTCTCCTGCTACACTTAGGATGAAGAGGACAGTTTGTGCTATTTCCAGTGTTGTTACCTGGCTCAACATGTTGCTTCCATGTTCATTTTGTAATGGAAAGGGTAAATATTATAGCTCAAGTGCTGGTATCACCTGATGCTCATATGGGGGAAGAAAGCTCTGTTATGCTGTGTTTGGCTTTGTTCCCCACTGCCCCTATTCAGTCTTCCCGAGTATTGGCAAAGTGAAGCTTGGCTTTACCTGCATCTGGGTGCCCTATGGATTGCGCAGCTGCATATCATGAGCTTTCAGGTGTCTGTGCAAACTGCCAATGGGATTATCTATTATCTAGGTAACTGTTACATTATGTAGGAGATAGGCCTTTCCAGTAGTTAGGAAGGGCTAGCTCAGGTAAGAATTGAAAAAGACACTAGGAATCACTTCAGATCAGAGGTAAGTAAGTACCAGTCCATTAGAGTTAACTGTCTACACCAGCACAGATCTGGGCTCAGGGTTTGGTGCTATTCCCCTGCTACCTTTCAGGGGCATCTCAGCAGAGCAGGTGGGGTGAATGGATATGAAGTTTTCTTCTGTATTTTGAAGACAGGCCCACCCATGCTTAGCTTTTATATCCCTGATACAAAACGTATTCATCTGTAAGCAACCTACCTCTCATCTGTACAGCCTGTTTTGGTATTTTACTAGCTGTATATATGCCAGTGTGTTTTGGAGTTTTCACCTACTGAGGATGAGTTTGGTTGATTGTTTTTGGCTTCATAATTTTTAAGTGGTGTGAGGTGCTTTTTTGTTTTGCTTAGTAGACCAGAGATGATAAGGGTTATTTTGCAGGACCTGAAAGTAAACATGTAATATTTGGTTATGATGAATGCCATTTTCTTCTAGTGACTACTTTGCTTCTACCATTGATGGTATTGGCAACCGGTAATGTTAAAGGTGCACCATTCCAGTGAGGAGTTATGTTTGCATATGTGTTTACATTTGCAGGCAGCTGCAGGGAGTTTCAGATAGGCCTTAACCCTTTAACACTGACAGTTTCAGTGGACACATTGGTCAGACTGCAGCTCTTCTATCCTTCGGAGAACTTGTAGTCTAACAGAGTAATGTATCTTGTGGATGGGGTTGCATCTAGGACTCTGCTTCAGGCCTAATGAGTGCAACAAAGCCATGTGCACAGTGAAACTGTTGGCTCTGGGCTCTGTGAAATGACCCACTCAGCCTAAATCCCAAACAGGATAAGAGAGGCAAAGGATTCTTAAATAACGAGGCTCCTTTTTTCTTTCCTCCCACTTGCTGCCCTCTGCACCTGACCCAAGGATGCTGAGTACAGGCAGTTCTGGTGACTACGCTTCTGTCTTGTCATGTCACACTGTGTTTTGTCCCCCAAGAGAAAGTTAATTGACCTATTTTAAGTAGCTTCAGAGAGCTGAGGCACAAAAATATTTGAGGGGTGAGGATGTTGGAGCAGTAACATGAGGCTAAAATCACTGCTTGGGCACCTCCACTGATCTTGGTGGAGTAATGCTAGGGACGCTTGTTGCTTTGTCCCTTTGACTCCAGATTGAGATTCTCTAAAACTAGTTTTTGTGGGTTTGTGAGTCTCTTTAACATTCTTCTCACTTAAAAAGGTTGGCAAACACATCTAGACAGACAGAACTGCGGATAAGCTTTAGGGGAGGGAGTTTCATCAGAGCAGGAAAGGAAAAACTCCTCTGAAAACAGTAGCTTATAAATTGTCTATTGCTGCTAGCTGACTGTTTTCTCTAATACTTTGCTCTGTTTCGATCTGTTCTGTATCATGAAGGATGGACAGGCTTATAATGTTAGTGACACAATAGCAGATTTCTTACCAATAATGAGAAGAGAACTCTTTTCTGTCCTGGCCTATTGACATCTCAGTGCATGTCCCTTGTCTCAAAGTGTGGGGGAACTAGAGGATTTTTAGTACAGATTTTGAAAAAATCTTTTCCTTGCACTCACTTATACTGTGGCCTTGGAAGAAAGCTGGTTAAATGAGAAACAAAATCAGTGCTTTCTTGCTGAAAAGATGTCAATCCTCCTTTTTATAAAAAGTTATTTCTGTTTGTTCTCTACAGCTGGATGGAGAGGACTTCTCCTCAGTAGGTTTCCTTGTATAACTGGGATCTCATTTTGAGTATATGATGAAACTTCCTAGTCTGTTTTGTAGGCAAGTCTGTGTTTCCTTGTATTTTGAAGGTAGAACACCAGTAATATTCCTGTAACTGGTACTGACAATCTCTTAATGCAAATGGGGAGAAGTTAATAACACATGAGCCATTGTTTTGTTTCCAAAGAGAGACTCAGCTGAAGGGGCTTACACAACTGTGGGACTCTAATTCAAGTCTTCAGTTTATGTATTTTTTTCTGTCTGCATTTGAATGTATTGTAGGAGCCGTGACCAGGCATCAAAACTATGGCCAGCCTGTCTGAAGCAACCTTCTCCCTGAAATAAGAATCCTTCACCCAGTGGACAAGAGAAGGCTTTGGTAAGAGGAATTGGAGTAAACAAATTGTATACTGCTGAAAATGGAGTTTGAATCTCTTTCACTTGAGCCTTCCTGTAGATGTTTTCCCCGGTGATGTGGGTCTACTGTTATACCTCTTTACAAGGGAAGCAGCTAAGATGCAAGACTCTTACCTTGTCTAGAATATTGCAGTGCACTCATGATTGATTGAAATGCATCTTACAAGGGATGGTAGTCTCTTCTCTTGTGCAACTCCATATAGCCCATGTCAAGTTTTGCTAAATGCAGGCTTTATTCACCTCAGAAGCCAGGATGAAGCTAGATGCAGGAGCAATGTCTGGCACTGATTCAATACAAGTAACCTTGGGCAAGGGAAACGTGGGGAGGAAGATGTGCTTCTGGGGAGCATCTGAAAGTAACTTCCCTTGTTGTGTTGCACGCATCCTATTGCCCTTTCACCAGCTTTGTCACAACGTGTATCTCATCTCCTTGGGCAGATGGGAAGGCCAGATAACATGCTGATAATAATCCTGATCTTCACATCTCCCTGCATGCTTTGGTGGTGCGTGGTGAGCATCTCTCGGCATAGAGGATGGTGACAACTTCCACCAGTGGTGCATGGGACTCTTCTGAAGTTCTCTGGCTATTGTGGTGAGCGGCTGACCGAGCAGTAGTGGGCATCAAAATATAAATTTCCCTAATGCAGCTCAGACAAGGGGAGAAGCTGTGCAGGCAGCAGACCTTGTTTGACACTTTGCCTCTTGCTTTGAGGCAAAGATGTACGAATGGGTGGGTCTGGCCTTGGAAGAAAAGAGAGGCATGTCCAGAAGGAGACTCTCTAAAGATCCTTCAAAGTCCTGATAAAGGAGGAGCCTGAGCTTTAACAAGCCAGAAAGGACAGAACTGCTGTGACAGTAAAATCTCTGTGATGAATCAGCCTGGCAGTGTCCTCTCTGTCCCAGCAGACTGAACTGGGGGGACAGGTCAGGAACTTCTTCAGTTGGGTAAACTTGTCTTTCCCAGGCCCATCTAGGCTATAAAACCACAGGTTTTTGGTTTTTTGACTGACATGCTAGAGTAGACATGGGGCTACTGACAGCTATGACTGTGGGTTTATCACCTAGGGCTAATGCTTGTGCATTGCTTGGTTAATGAGTCATGGGTGCTTATGTGTGGCTTACAGTCCTCCAAAATCTGCAGTGCACTGGACTCTGCCCAGGCCTCTCCCAAGGTACTGAATCAGCAGAACCCCTAAATAGCCTGGTGTTCTTAGCTTATACTGACTGCTACAGAATGGAGCCAGCTAGGAGGAGGGGTAGCCTTGCTTCCAGGAGGTACGACAGCATTGCAGCCTTGGATGGGGCTATCCACCATGCTTTACTGTTTTGCACAACTCACTGCTCTAAAGTACTTTTGTCTGTGGCATGTCTGCCCCAAAATTAATGGCACTTACGTAAATGTAGTAGCTAGCTCAGCTGCTAGTAGGATTGAGCTGTTTGTGTAAGCTCCAAAATAACTCCTTAAAGACCTTCTCTAAGATGCTGTATGGGGAGAACCAATGTTTATGGTATTTGACAAATGACCACAGAGCAGGTTTAACAGAACATTTTTGCTTCTGCTTAAACCTTTGGGTGATGGAGTTCACTCTGACTGTGTATTTTACTTAAGTTAGATAAGATATGGGGAGGGAATTGTGTAAAGGGAAGAGATAATATGCAGTAAGTTCAATGTGTGAAATATGACAGTGCATGTGCTTTCTTGCTAACACAAGTGCTAGGTGCTCTTCCAGCCAGTGAGACTCAACTAATTAAAAGTTAAGATGTTGCGGCTGGACATACCTGATCTCATTTGGGAAAGAAGAGGGGAAGAAAGGTAATCAAAGCTTCGTTAAATATTATTACAAGGGGAAGGACAGAATTTACTAGAATGCAGAGAGCAGAGGGCTTTCTTTGCTTGCCTTCATGTAAAAAGAAAAATCTGAAAGAAAGGAAGAAGTGGCACTGAATCTGGCAAAGAATGAATTGTTCAACTGTGCTGTGGAAGAAGGCACAAGTCTGGTGTACTGTGTGTGCGCACGCATGTTTCTCACTGCACAGTATGTGGAGAAAATCAGTAAGTGATGTGTATATTAATTCCATGACTCTGTCTTGTTTTGATGTGGGGATTTAATATTGCTTAAGCCAGTGATATTGGTCAGGCTCAGTGAGATCCCAAATGAAGATTCACTTGAGTGAGATGTGGTAGACTTTAAATGTGATGCCTTTTAAGGAATGGGAGGAGGTGGTTGCTCTAGATCTTCATAGTATCCTTAACTGTACCCTGGTTTATGGAATTCTTGTGTCTGTTTCTTGGAGTAGGTGATTGAGGGACAGACATAGCTGTCCTGCAGATCTCAGTAATGTAATAATCTGAACTCCTTCCTGAATTTTCCCTGTTATATCTGAGAGCTTTTGTGCTTCTCCGAGCACAGGAAAGTTTGTGGAAAGAAGCTGCTGAGAGCAGATCTGGCTTCTATCTGCAACATGATCCCAGGGCTGCAAAACTGCTCCTGCTTTTTCACTTGTCACCTGCAATAAGATGAAAATAGCCTGTTACCCAAATGGCTGTGTCCCTCTGAGCCGAGTGACTAGCTGAAAGTCAGTAGAGTTAGGAATGCGGCTCTCCTACAGGTAGAAACGCTGACCAATCTCAATAGACTCTATTTTTTCCTCTGTCACTTACCTATCTTGCGTAATTTTTGCCTGTCTTACTGTGTTTTACAGAAAGGAATTGCTAGTACTGTCTATTCTTTTCTCTTAGTTCTGCTTTGTTTTAGACAGCCTGTGACTCACTGCAAAGGTATTGTCCCGTTTCCTTATTAGCTGTGAGGTTGGCCTGCAGGAGCGGTGGCAGTACGTGGGGTGGAGTTGTGGCTATATCAAGAAAGCCGGAACTGAGTTTGCAGTGAGTCTGAACTCTGAAGCAGGTGTCTGCACCGCTCTGCAGCCTGCGCTCAGCTTGCTTGCGGTATATCAGACCTAGCAGCGGGAAGCTGGGGTCCCTTGGGAGCTTAGAGATGGACTTTGCGTACCACTGCCAGCTGGATCACCTCCTACCACAGAACTGTAAGAAACCGGTAAATGCCTTTCCTATCTAGGGTCATGTCAATACATCTCATGAGGAAGGTTTCTGCTGTGTGACTAATAAAAAAAGGCGAACAGGAGTTGTTAAGCAGCTTGTGTCCTGTATTTGGGGAATTAGGATGCTATAGGGAGGTTGGAGGAGAAGAAAGTGACAGGGAAAAGTATGATAGTAACAATGCTTAATAAGCATTGCCAAGAGTCATAGCCTAGAACCATTTTCTGGTTGACTTGGTGGCGTATCGCAGGAGTTGCAGTAGAAGATGGGATAATACAATGCTAGTCTGAAAATTTTTGGAGAGACTAACCCAAAACCCAGGATCCACATATCATAGGACTTGTATCAAATCAAAGTCAGAATTTATCAAATGTATTCCCTTCTTAAAAAGGGAAACCTGTCTGTAAAGGTTATACAGTCAGTTTTCCTGACTTATTTGGAGAAGCAATACACTTCCTCTCCTACCTGAAGGTTCATAATAGGAAAGACTGACACCTTTGGGAGAAAGGAGAGAACTTGTTCTTGCTCTGCAACCACCACTAGTGGTTTGGTATAGCTTTAAGATGATTTTTCTGTGGAATGCCAGTTCATCCCAGTAAGCATACTAGACTCAGCTAGACATTACTTCTAATTCTATGGTTTAGAACCCTGTCTATTTGACAGGGTTGATTAAAGCAGCCTGTATAAAAGACATTGAGCATCCTGATCTAGTTTTGCAGTTAGCCTTGTTTAAAATAGGCAGTTCAACTAGCTGATATCCAGGAGTCTTTTCCAACCTAAATCTTTCTGAAGTTTGAAAATTGTCATTTCATCTCTTTCTCATTCAAGCTTTCTCCTGTTGTTGAGTTTCACCCACAAATTTCACAGATTAAAACTCAGCTTTCTTTTGCTTTAAAACAGGAAGTATTTGAAGCCTCCAGTGACAGAGGATCTGTTTGCATCAGGCTTCCAGCAGGAGTTGTTCAAACCTTTAGAGAAATTTTGTGTAACTCTTCAGGTACTAGCTCAAGGCTTGGGACTAGGTCAGTCATAGCCTAAAACTCTGCTTGTTGACAATAGGAGGATGACACAATGCTGGGAATGAACTTGAAATAAATGTGCTTTATTAAATGAAGCTTATGATATCACATATTTCAGTGATGGCAAAACGATTGCTGCAGATCTTACCTGGCAGGACTTTTTACCTTTCTTGGAATGCAGTATTTCTGTAACAGGAGAGTACTTCCATCCTCCACACCCATCAGCTTGTTGTTTTATAGTAGTGATTTCTTTATAGGCTAATTCCTTGTAGACAATTCCCTAAAGCAGAATGCTTTCCATAAATGCACAATCCCAGTAAACTTGAACTAAAGGGAAGAGAAAAGGACTTGCTGTTAGACAAGCTGCTGAAGCAGAAAAGTTGTTCAGCTTATCGGCTAGTGCCTTTGCACAGGTCTCTCCTAACTCTAAGCTAGCTAAGTTGTTTGGTTTCCCTGTAAGACTTCAAAGCTGTTCCCAAGTCAGTCATCCCTAGAAATATAGCTACTGATCATCCATCTAGAAATAAGAGCAAAGTCAAGAGCTGGATAACTTTCTTCAGTATTGCAAATGCTTGCTTTTCCTGCAGCCACAGCAGTGAATAATCAGTTAAATGATTCTAGGTCTCTGCAGAGGGGATGCTTGTCTGTACCTTAGCTTTTGCTGTGTAGTTTTCAAACCGGGCTTGTAAAACCTGAAGGATCCTTGCCTGATTGCCAGCTTGTTTGGACTCCACATGATGGTAAATCCCATTCACATCTGTGGAGGAGGCTTGTGAATTTCTTATTTGGGGGTGAAATACTCATATCTATTGTCCCAGACTCATGTAATTAAAAACTTTGAATTGCAGTTTGTTCTCTCCAGGTACATCAATAGGAAGGGTGAAGAAGGGTGTTCCTACATACTTGCCTGTGATGAGATTTCAATTATACTTAATACCATGAAGATTTTTGTCCATCTTAAGGAAAGATCATCTTTTTTCTAAGATGACTCTGCAGTGATTTTGGAGAAAGAATGAATATCTCGTCTCATGCAACACAGTTAAAGAGTTTATTCTGCCCTAACATTAGGGGTAGGGATGCATTCTTCTACTATATCACTGTACAGTGCCTAGTACAGCAGTCCCCATTCAGTTGACATCTTAGATTATACAATAAAAATCATAATGAACTGCACTAATTTAATAGATATTGTCTAGATTTATTGAGATCTTTGGCTGCCAGGAGCAGGACTCAATGGATTAGATCCAACTGAGACATACATTTGCATCTAAGATGCTGGTCCCTTGCAGCTGAAGGCTTGAGTAGATTTGTTTGGACCAGCTGAGTGGTACTGATGTGCCATGCTGCACTCCCTCTTTTTTTACTTTGGGTGTTGGGCACATATTTTTCTTGGGCTGCCCTTCCTGTGAGGCTTGAGTACAAGGGTGGTTTTGTTGTTCCATGTTCTCCCAGAGTGTTAAACAGTTTCAGTTGGATGACTTGTTTCCTCCTTTCCTAAGCCACTAGGGATTCTTTTAGGTAGCAAGCAGAATAGGGGAGCTAAAATGATTTGAAAAACTAAAAGCAGGATCATTATCCTGCTGCATAGATACAAGGCTGTTCCCCAAAACATCTTTTCCCTCGCCTTGTCGTGCTTAATTTTTAGTGGCTCAAAGGAGTTTTACAGTTCCCAAAACAGCAATTCTGCAGTCTCGTATGTCCCCGGAGGAGGACGAAAGATGAAGTAGTATTTTCCTCTTCTGCACCAGATTGTTTAGCTCTCCTATAGCTGTGCTTGTCCCTGACCTGTTAATTGCCTTTGAGATAGTCTGGTTTGTTCTGATCCTGATGGGAAATGTTGGAGGGATGATTAGGTCATTGTTTAAACAAGAGAGCTAGTTCCAGAGTGGGACACGTTTTCAGGGCAAGAAGGTGGGTACTGTTGTCAAGTCTTGATTTTGATGTTTCAGAATTGTTTGCTTTTTTCCTTAGGGTGAAAAGGTTACAGTCAAGAAGTGATTTGTTAATTAATTGGTGCTGTCTCCTGGAACACGGGGAATGGAGCCCTTGTTCTGTTATCGCAATGCCTGGTGGGTATTACTGTGCTCTGTGCTGGTTTGATTGTCGTGCAGTTACAGCACTTCATTTCACCTTTGTCAGTCTCCTTTGGTATTATATAGAGGGCATGAGCTTTCGCCATCACCTGCACTGCTATCCTGTACAATAGAAGCCACTGAACTTTATCTCATGACTCTTGCAATAAACTCGACAGGTTTGTCTTGGGTTACTGCATGTCTTTTGGAAAAAAAAAAAGCTCCCAAATGCTGACCATTGTGAAGACTTGGTGGTAGCCAGGAGTTTGGCGTGTTAACATCTGCTTTTCAGTTTGAAGTGTTTCCGTTTCTTGCCTTTCAGTTGGTGCTCGTGCTTTTCTTTGCAGGATGGCAGGTTTCTGATAACTTGATGGAAGATGAAATATAGTTTCACTGTGAGCAAAACAGGGTGAGAGCAAGAAAGAATCGAGAGTCTTAGCTCTGTCTTGCTATCCAAACACAAACTAAATTCCTGAGTTTTTGGAATTTGTAACCTGATGCATTAGGAGGGGGAATAGAAGGCTTAGGTGTCTCGAATATACAGATGTAGTGTTGCCAGGGGATGACTGCAAGAAATTAGAGGCTGACGAAAGCCACTGAGCTTCTAGTCATGCTGCATGTTTTACCTTTATACTCAAGTGTTGCACAAGAGGCCCTTGAGTAATAACCTGCTTTTGAGGCTATGATGCAAGAGTTAGGAATTGCTTTGCCCTGGAGGTTGTCTCCTCACATGTTCATGTGTTTCCAGGAACTGAGGATTGCAGGAATACTAGATAACACCATATCTTATGTATCTCAGGCTGTTCCACATGTATAATGAAAGTCAAATGGCTTTAGTACAAATAAGTATTGGGCCCTTTTTCATTTGTTTTGCAGATGATGGTGTTCCCTGTGAGTTCTCTTTCTGTCTAACATACCATATGTGTGACCTAGGAGCAGAGCTGTGCAGTCAAGCGAACCCACCAAGACTTTAAACAGTTTTGTGTCTTAAACTATTAAGCATCTGAAAACACTTTATTGTTCTACTGTCTTGCCTGAATGGTGGTGTGAAACTTGGGAACTCATTGAGATAAATACGGATTGCAGACAAGTAAGCTGGGTTTATCTTGTTAATATTTGTAATTCTTAAAAACCTTAACCAAGATTGGGGGTAAGGGACAGGGTAACTGTCAATTTATGGTTTTGAGCCTCTTCTCCCTTGAAAGCTGTTTTCTTTAGTACTGCTGCAGTTGCTTCATTGACTCTTTGTTTGTCACCAGACTCTTGCCTTCTGAGAATGAGAAGAGAGGAGGAGCTCGAGCAACCTGCCCTAACTTCCCTCCCTGAGTGATGCCAGCTGTGAGTGTTTCTTTGGCAGTGTCTTAGCTGGTTGTTGTGAACAATAGTCAAGGAAGCAATCAGCAAGTATACTGCCCTAGAAGTGCTACACATTGTTGGGCCTGCCTCATCTCCCTGGCTTTAGAGGTGGATGGGGATCCAGGTTGGGATGCTGCCCAGGTGTACTGTGTTGCACTGGAGCTTGGGGTGTCTGATGGAGCAGAGGGCTAATGTGAGAAATGCCACAGGATGCTTGATGATGTGGTCACTGCATCAGAGATGGGATGAAGAAAGGAGAAGATAATCATGTTGCAAGTTGCTTTGCTCTTTCTTTGTCCTTCCCACATGCATCTTCCTGAGAGTAAAATACTAGCTATTGTTAGTAACACTGCAAAAATGCAACACTAGACATTGGGAGAAGGGCCTGCTTTTAAGAAGAATTCATCTGAGCCTCAACTTCAGGCTGGTAATGACAAGCTAACTTGGCTTTGAACCTAGCATGGGAGCAACTCACCTGTAGTCACTATTTCTCCTGGGTGCTGGTCAACAGCTATGCATTACAAATACATGGAGTCAAGTGCCTAAAAACTTAGCTGATCTTTCTGGGGAAGAATTAATTAGGTTTTAATTATATAATGAGACATTACTTCTTACCTTGTCTGGATAAGAGGGAGGCAAAGAAGATTTATGGAAAGGACAAATCTATGATATGGGATTGTTTTAAGGGAGGAAATGCAAGAGCACCCCAACCTTGGAAGAAGGAAAGGCCTTGCCTAAATCTTGTTTAAACTTCCAGTACTCACACAGAGGATAAGAGCTTACATTAATTTTGATCAAACCAAGTTGGTTTTGTCTTTTTTCTATGGCCCTTGCTGACTTGGCATGAGCTGGATGTCGTAATCCAGGGACACTGGAGCTCCAACCCTCTTCAAAAAAAAAAAAAAAAACAAACTAGCTATGACTTTGGTTGCCCACACTTCTATATGCCTTTTTTCCAGACATGAACATAATTGCACCAATTACAGGGAGTTGTGAAACTTCATGAACTGTCTGTAAAAATTCTGCACTCAGAAGATAATGGGTGGCCAGAAGGGAGCATGGTATCCTTCTGTTGCAAATCTTCTGAAACACCTCTACCTTTGCAGGATATTTGTCATGAGACAGATGTTTTGAGCTAGTACAGCAGATTTCCTGATAAAATACTACTTTTCTATGGTTTTTTACTTTCAGGTTTTTTCTTCATTATGGAGCCAAAGATGACCATCAGTTCCAGGCTTTTTGGGGAGAAGCAGGGTGTGTTATAGGTAATGAGAATGGCTAAAAAATATCATTGAAGATTTGCCACGAAGATCACTACAGAGTGCCACTTCATATTCTGTGTAAATGCCCTTTCTAGTGCCCTTTCCCAAAGTGCCACTGTTCCGTACTTGCGTCTGAGCTGGGTGTTGGCTGAATGGAACTGATGCAATGACTGGAATGTGGCTGGGGTGACAAACATGTGGGGCTTGACCTGTCTCACTCAGCATGTAATTGCTGAGCAACTTCACCTGTGTT
Source organism: Pygoscelis adeliae (assembly GCF_000699105.1). NCBI lineage: Eukaryota > Metazoa > Chordata > Aves > Sphenisciformes > Spheniscidae > Pygoscelis > Pygoscelis adeliae. The sequence continues at coordinate 2,813,468 of NW_008824934.1, read as the reverse complement.
AATAAAGTCAGTGAGTTTGAATTCCAGGTTATAAGATAATGTTCTGCTCTTCAAGTTTCCTGTACATAACTTTGCAGTAGTGTTTAAACCAGGATGGCTAGTAGTGACTAACCATCCAGTTAGTTTCTGTAAATATGTGGGCACTGTATTTCAAATAGTTCTGTTAAGTGTGTTCTTTGCTACCTGGGAAAGAAGCATGGTGCAAACAGCATTGTTGAATACCAAGCGGTGTCCTGGAGTTCTGCGTTGACAATGTGACCACGGCTGACCCCTTTGGATGAATGGCAGTGGCTGTGCACCAGTCTGCTGGGACCTGAGCAGTCAGCACCCACACATGGAGAGAGAATCTGTAAATTGTTTAACACAAGTATTTTATGTCTGCCTTCAAAGAAGGAGGCTGAGGAGTATATGATGCTTTACAACCCATTTTCAAGGTCATATTTGGATTCTGAACTGCAGATGTTGAGTGTCCTTGTGTCAATGAAAGAAATAGTCTCCTGGGCTCTGTTGTGCCCTTTCCCTTCAGCAGAATTGTCTTGTTGCTGCTTTGCACTTCATCTGTTTCCAATAACTTGTGTGAAATAACTTGAGTTGAGGCTTCTAGCTCAGTAACCAGGGAAGCTGACATGCTTCATGACTTTTCCTATATGAGGGTCTCACTATTAGCTTTTATATTGCTGCCTTATCTGTGTTAAAACTATAGGCTGTAGTTGTGGCTAAAACTATAGGCAACCTTTCTGTTGCAAAGTACAATGTATACCTCCAATTCAATTTACAGTAAAAGCTACACCCCAAAAATACTACTTGGCCTATTTTCCTGCTACTAAATATGAGATGCAGTCCATATGTTTTTATTATAGGTAACCAGAATGGCTAAAAAATAGCATTGAAAGATTGCCATGAAGATCACTACAAGGAGTGCCTCTGTATTCTGTGCAAGTGCCCTTTCCCAAAGTGCCACTGCTCCATACTTCAGTCTGAGCTGAGTGACCTTAAGACCAGGTCTCAAATGTAATATTTTTTGTTCATGGCATGCTTTGTTTCATTGTGAATGTACAATATTAATACCTTTATTTTTCTCCATGCAGCCACAGCGTGAAGGAATATCCCATATTAATCTCCTAATTTAAATTTGAAATTAAAAACACTTGGAGCATACTTTAATTCATTGATTGTGCTGGCTTGATCCCAGCAGTGTAACTAATTACATTCTGCCTGCAAAAAAAGTCTCATTGCTCATGGCTTTTTTGAGAGTTGCTGGCTGGAGTTCTTGTGTGATCTCTGCAGCCTGACTAAACACTTCTGATGCTAATGGAAAACTGCTCAACATGACTAAGCATCTCTCCTTGATGACAGAAGAGCCATTGGGCTTGCTAAACAGGTCCAGGGTAGTGCTCTGCTGGTAAGTGATGGGCGTGGGCTGTTTCAGCAGTTGGGTACACACGCTTGCTCTGTGGTTCTAATGCACCGGAGATGAAACACAAAAGACTACATAAATCCCAGGCTCATCTTGATCCAGCAGGTTTTTACACTGTTGTGCTTGCCTCGGGGCCATTCTTCCATCCCAAGGCCGAGCCTGCCAACAGTTGGAAATTGGTTACTCTAATGGTTGCCTGTCATGTTTGTCTGGTTAAAGAAGATAAGGGGACTGCATATTTTGGTCTCTTGAGAATCGCAAGGAGCCAGGTTGGAGTAACAGCTAACATGCTGAAGTTAGTCCTCAGACACTGAAAGTAGACCTGCCCGCCTTGGAGGGCATACTTCTATGTTACTGTTGAACGACAGAGGGATGGGAAGCAGGAGAATGGTGGGTAGTAATCTAGAAGCAGCAGCAGAGAAAGTCACAGTACTTGGTCTTGCATAATCAAGATAGAATAGGAATTCATATAGCATTTGTTAATTCCAGAGGACCTAGAATGAATTTAAACTAACTAGTTACAAAACTATGGAACGTTGCTTTGTAGTTTCCCATACAAGGAGAGTCAGGGAAAACAGTACATATCCTTTATAGCTCTAAATTACTGTATTGGCTCTACGTACTTCTATGTATATTGCAATTCTGCTTCCAGAAAGTCTGTTCTCTGTATGTAAAATGGCCTCCCACTGTGCCAAACTTCCAGCATGACTTTGCATGCGACTTGGTAGTACCTAGTTGTACTTGTTACAGAGCTGTCTTGACCCCAGTGTTTGCCAAGTAAAACCTTTCAAATGTCTGAAAACTATTTTTCTGAGAAAAAGCCACATGAGAGTTGGCTATAGTGTCTGCACCTATTTAACTGACTGCCTTGTTGCTTAGTGTTTTTAATAGATACGTAGGGAGTGTATTTCCTTGTGGGTTTTTTGCTTGATTCTTCTAAATCTATTCTTCAAGTTGTTGTCTGGAGGGGGCAGCTACTGCGAAATTGTTATGAAGGCTGTCGGTGATCATTTTGGAATTTTTTGGGTAGCCCTAGATGTCTCTTATTAATGCTATACCATAGAATCATAGAATAGTTTGGGTTGGAAGGGACCTCTAAAGGTCATCTAGTCCAACCCCCCTGCTGTGGGCAGGGACATCTTCAACTACATCAGGTTGCTCAGAGCCCCGTCCAACCTGACCTTGAACGTTTCCAGGGATGGGGCATCCACCACCTCTCTGGGAAGCTGTCTGTATTAGTGTCTATCCAAAATGGAATAGATGGGGTTAATAAAGCCAAGGATTAGGTCCTTAATCTGTGCCAGGACTGCTAGAAATGTAGATTTTTTTTTTCTTTTGTCACATGCTAGAAAAAGCAACAAAGGACAAACATGAGGATTTTCATCTCTCTCGGAAGCCTTCTCTTAACCATGCTTCCCTGGCTTCTTTTCAGCTGATGCAGTGAATCTAAGGATCGGATGATGACTTAAAATAATGGTCTTGTTCTCCTGGAAATGAAGAGCTCAGGTGCTGGTAAAACTGTTGGCTAGCTTTTCTTTTATTGTGTTACGATTCCAGAGTTAGTTTTATGTTTCCAAAGAATCTGGTTTATGTTAACTCTTGGCTATATTTTCTCGTATATACGTAGTGTCTTGCATGGGAGTAGCCAGGCTATGCGGAAGATCTGTGCCAGTGAAAGGTTATGCGCGATGCATTTAACTTTGCATTCCTCTGAGAAAGGTGGGAGTTGGGTGTGTTATTGCTCCCAGGCTGAGCCCTGAGAAGCTGATGAGTACAAGAAACAGTTGTACTGACTTCCTTGAGAGGAACTGTATGGTGACTTGAAAACTAAAACATTAAAGGGTTTTTGCCCAAACTGAGCCTCTAATGGCTGATTTAAAAAAAACAAACAAAAAACAAAAACCCTGGTTATTTCAGGGTTTATAGTACAAGTCTACTCGGTTTTTCATGGGTGCAATGAAACGGGGCTCTACTTTTTTTCCAGGCTCCTACTTGAAACTACTTCTAAGCTGTGGGCATGAAGCAGGGATGGCAAAAGGTGACGGAGGTACATCTGCTGGTTAGAGCTATCTGCCTTCGTCAGAGATATAGGGTAGAAAAGCTCTTGTTAGATCAGGACAATAGTGATGGGGGAAAAAATATTACTGCCTGGAACAGCAGTGACCTCTTGTGGGTAGTGAGGATGGCTGGTTATGCTGGCAGTTGGCACATGGAGACAGAGGATATTATTCTGTTGTAATTATGTCTGTGGCCTTGGGGTGAATGGGGTAAAGGGAGCTCGGATTCTCTTGGCTGGGTAGCAGAAACAAACAACTATAAGTAGTGCTAAGTCTCTTCTTCCTCGCATGTATGTGCTCTGAAGCTGAGCGTCCTTAAGTGTTCAGGAGCAGTCCAGGCTCATCTCCCTGGTGAACCCAGAGCTGGCCTTCGAGCATGTTGGGGGAGCAAGAGAGTGAGACCAGAACTTTTGCTCATGTACTTTCTCCGTGAAGTGTCTTTATCTCTGATAAAAGCTCTTTCACTGATCTGGCACAAAATCAGGAGAGTAACATGGTACTATGCAAGCAAGCATTGTGTCTGTGATATGCAGAGGTACTGTGGGGGTTTCAGCTCCTAATAATCACTTTAAAAGCCCTAAGGCACATAACCAGGTTCCCAGTTAACTGAGAACTATGCCTTAGCCCAGCTTCCTAGCCAGCTGCAAAGGCAAAGTGATAACTTCTTGTTGAAGCCTTTTTTTTCTTTTGAAAAGGTTACCTCAGTACATTCTATCTCGCAGTTAGTGGAGGTAAATTTATGTAGTTACAGCTCAACCGATGCTTTATAAGATGCAGGGTATAGCCTGTGTGTCAGAAAGCTCTTTTAGTAGTTGGTGAGACGAATTCAAGTCAGAAAAAGAGACTTTCTGTGTCTTTCTACCAAACACCAGGTTGCTTCACCTCCCTGTGCTTTCAGAGCATCTGAAGGCGAAATTCTCAAAGGAGAATTTTCATTTTGTATGTTGCCTTACGGCAAGCTAGTTGCTTAGATTTTTGCTTCTCTCCTCTGAGCTACACACAACACTGCCTTTGAATTGTCATATATCTCTGGGCAGTTTCCAAATATTTCTATTCCCTGAACAACTGCAGATTCCATGGGACTGAAAGTAGGAATGTGTATCTAGGCAGACAGCTGCCCTGCTGCCCTGCAATTAGAAGGTAACAATATCAAGGGAATGCCACAGAGATGCTGGGTGGTGGATGTCTTGCACATGCAGATGTCAAGAAAATGAAAGGTAGTGGGAATCTTTAAGAAGTTATCTACCTTTTACTACTCAGTTTTGAAGCACTAACTCTTTGTGCATGCCCTTCTGTTGTGTGATGACTTCTGCGTAAATTTACCATATTCCTATTCTTAGAAAATAGGGACAGATCCAGCAGACGATCCTATGCCTGTCCTGTTTCTTCCTGATTGCTAAGGGAATGAAACATCTCTCAGTGAATCGAGACAAAACCAGAATTTGCATTTCCACTAACTTGTGGTTGTGATTCAGATATTCCCTTCTTTCCAGTTCTGATAAAGTAGTTTGTCAGGTCATCATTAGTTGTGGAAATAAACTGCTACCTTGCAAGACTTAAGCCGTGTTGTAGAGCCATGTCCATCATGCCAAAATAAAAGCAACACTCAAAAGCCAGGGTATTTGAAGTGGTTTGTCTGGATGTTTGTGATAGGTGGGTGAGTGTCTTGTGCTATAAAAGTGGGGAAAGGGAAACCAAAGAATGAGGAAGAAGCCAAGAATGTGAAAGAGCAACAACTGGGAATGCAGCCTTGACAAATTTCTGTCTCGTGTTCTTTTTTGGCTCAGATGGTAGCTAAAGAAAGCCTGGAATAATGATTAGTTAAAAAAAGCTATGAGTGTCAGATTGTGTTCAGGGGAAATGCAAGTTGCTGCAACTTCCTTTTCCTATAAAGAATATGCAGAGGGCGTCAGGCTCCACAATAAGCAACTTCTATATGTAAAAGCCTGCTTGACTGAAGTTTAACTGGGTGGTAAAGGTCAAAAAGGAACATAGAAAGAAGATCTTGTTTCCAAAATAAGTAACTTTAACAGAGCAAATGACAGATGCATCAAGGTGACCAAGACGCAGCACACCAAGCCTGGATATAGCTGGAGACTTAGTAAAGAGAATTTTAAAAAGCTCTGAAGTTCTATCTAGCAACTGCTTGGAAAGTGTTGGTGTGACTTGTCCTTGGCGGTGAATCTCTGCAGCAGAAGTGTGTTTGGATGGCACAGGAAAGGCAACTGTAAGATGGTTCACTTGTGGGGCGCTCTGCGTGCTGACCCACGCGGCCCCCTTCTGTGCTGTGGCAAAACTGATTTAAATCAATCTGATGAAGAGCTCTCAAGACTTCATTCAGAACTGGCACTCACTCCCGGGTAGCCGAGGCATAGCTGAATGTTAGTGAAAAGCTCTTTGTGAACTGGCAGAGCGGGTGTGAAGACTTACCCTGACAAACTGACGTATCCCCGAGGACTTCCAGGGTTCATTAGAAAATTGGATTTGAACTTAGAAGTCAAAAGCAGATGAAGATAACCAAAAGCTCAAGGAGGCAGTGGAACTGGTTGCAGGTTTTGAATACGGCTGTGCAGCAGAGTAGTAGAAGAAGAAATTGCTGCAGTGGAAGAAAAATGGGAAAACCTGCTCTTAAAAAAACATGTAAGCAGTAGTGGCCTCTTATACATGTGAGGGGAATGCAGGTTATTTTTTAAAAAGTGCAAATTTTTTTTTTTTTCAGAAAAGCGGCAACAGTGCAAAAATAGAGTTCAATTAAATACTAGTTATCCTGAAAAACCTAGTTGTAAAATGATGTGGTCTAAATACAACACTGGGCAAAGAAGTGATTTAAAATCTTGAAGAACCCCTCCTCAATTTGGAAGATGGGAATGGTGTTCTTTCAGTTTTACATGGCCAAAAGTAACATGCAAACACCAAATAATTTGTGGTTTTCTAAGTATTTTGTCAGATGTGTTTTCTGGGGTGTGTTGGATGGCTTCGGGGTGCTGAGAAGCTTGGGTGGGGGATAAGGCCACCTGGTTTTACAGGTCAGAATAAACCTTGTTTAAAAACTGAGTGTAGCAGGGATCCTTGGTGGCTAGGTAGCTAGGAAATTGTTAAGCTGTCTGAGAGAACGAGACACCTGGAACAATAACCATCTCCTCTGGAAACTGAGCACATCGCTATCCACGTAAGGTATGAGTTGTCCGTGTGGAAGCCAAGGAAGTATCAGGGAAGTTAAAGCAAACAAAGATGTGTTTTCAACTTGTGAATTCTTTGCAGGGGGAGGCGGAAAAAGCACTTTCTTACACCAGGAATGCAAAATCCGTTTACCATGGTAGCGAATGCCCTATTGTGCCTGCTTCTCGTTTTCTGCTTCACAGGTGGCAGGGTGCTGCAGGAGCCAGCGCTGGCGTGTTTCAAAGTGAAGAACGTGGAAGGTAAAGATGACATTGGTGCCACCTCGGGAGGGTGAAGGAACCGGGGGAGGATTTGCGGGCCTGACAACCTCTGATCCCGGGCGCCTGAACACGTACGGCTCGAACCGTGCCCCTGGGGCTGTTCTGCAGGGAACCGAGACGCGGAGCTGGGTCTCGGAAAAGGGCGGGAGGGCGGCGCGCCCTCCGCGGGGCAGGAGGGTGTCAAGTGCGGCTTTTAGGAGGCGGCAGTAAAAAAGCCTTGATTTCCGAGCCGGCTCCCTCCGTCCCATTGCACCAGGGTTTTCGGAGTTCAAGAAAAAAGGCGGTTCCTTTTTCCTGCGGCTACGGGGGGCGCAGCAGGCTCCCTCCAA
>NW_008824934.1:2796564-2805970 GCF_000699105.1 Pygoscelis adeliae | reverse complement strand
TTCCTCCCGCCAGCTCTCCGGCAAAGCCCTCCCGTCCCGCTCCCTCCCAGAGCGCAGCTGGGTGTCGGGCTCCCCTCCCGGCTTTCTCTCCCTCCCTCCCTCCCGCCGCTGCTTTGCTGCCCGGCTTGTTCCCGGGGCTGGTGCCGTCTCCTTGTGCCCTGCCTCCGTCTCCGGCATGCCCGGGCCTTTGCCCCCCACGGAGGTGTACGCCTCGGAGCGGGTCGTCGTGCTGGTCTCCTGTGTGCTTTCCTTCTTGGGTTCCAGCCTCCTGGTTTGCACCCACGCCCTGTGGCCGGAGCTGCGGACCCGTCCCCGCCAGCTCCTGCTCTACCTGTCGCTGGCGGACCTCCTCTCAGCCCTCTCTTACTTCTACGGGGTGCTACAGGACTTCGACAGGACCTCGTGGGACTGCGTGCTGCAGGGTGCCCTGTCCACCTTCTCCAACACCAGCTCCTTCTTCTGGACCATGGCCATTGCCCTTTACCTCTACATCACCATTGTGAGGGGCTCGCCCACGGGCACAGGCTTGCTCTGCTGCTTCCATGTCGTGAGGTGGGTGCTGCCCCCTGTTCCCGTGAGAGCACGGGGGCTGGACCCCACAGGCACCCAGCCTGTGGCCAGGAGCCACCGCCGCTGCGTGCGGCATGCTCTGCTCTGTGATGAAGCGTTGCTCGAGTCACCTGCACTTTTCTTAAGGATAGTGTGCCCTTTTTAATTCTCTTTTAAAAGTTCCTTTTAAACAGGGATTTTGCTGTCTCTTAACTAAACAGCCCTGCTTATTTCCCTCCTCCCAAGTGAAGAAATGGAGATGTTAAAAATCATTTGCTTAAGGTCACCTAGAAAAACCCCTGGCAAGAGATAATGACTGAAAATCCTGGCTTCTGCTTTCCCTCCACAACCTGCTCTGATGTCCTAGAAGTAATATCACGATACTTGTGTTTGCAATACCTGTCTGCTGCTGCCAAAAGTCCTGTGTTTGGGATCTGTTTCCACGGGTCCCTGGCTTCCCGGTGTCAGCCTGGTCTGTAGATCCTTCCCCTTTCCCCAGGCAGGTTGCTGTAATTCAATACTCGTAGGAGAATGTAGTCTACAAGTGAGGAGGCGGCTAGAAAAGCACTCTGAAGGTTGTTTTGGCATGTTTGAAAGCAAGGCAAAACAGACCACAGTGTAGCTTTATGTCTTAGTTTCTGCTGTTTAGTTAGCTGATTTTCCACATCGTGTTAGTAAAAGCTTTCATTATGCAATTTGAGCTTGTGGAATCACGTGCTACCTCCATGCTGAGCAAAACAGTGATCCTTTAGTCCTCATGCTGCCAAGCTTTTGCAATAAATTATAAGAGGAATGATGTAGTTCTTAAAAGAAAAAAAGCCATCAGAGCAAGTACTGAATTTTCTTTGGTTTCTTAGTCCAATATTTGTCACCTTTTATTTTCAAACAGCATCATTTGGAAGATGATTGAAGTAGAGTTGAGTCCAGGTCAAGGTGGGCCAGAGGAAGACATTAAAGCCAGGCGTGAATCAGGGAGGAACTTCAATTCCTGCCCTACCTGTTCTAATTCTTGCTTGGCGGCAAGGTTTGCGCGTGAGGAAGCCTAAGGTGACTGCACATCTGTCTGGGTACACCGAGCTATTGTTGGTGAAGTTGAAATAAGATGCAGTGAGACAGTGGAGTTTGTCAGGTTATTTCGTTTCACGTGAATAGAGAGTTGCACTGCGGAGGGGATGGAGTGCCAGTGCAGAGCCACATGTTGCTTAAGGAACAGGAAAAAGGAGTCTGACTTCTTTATGGGCGTGCTGTCTGTGTCAGGCTACATCAAAGAGTTGATGTAAATCTGGCCTATTTGTAATTTTCCTGTCTGCTAATCACTTGTCGTGTGGCCTTTGTACTTTAACTTCTCCATCTGGTTTAATGCTTCTCAGCCTCATCGGCTATGAAGTGCGGACAGAAACAGGCAGAGTCGCTGAACAAACGTTGGCCGTAATCTGTGCACTCTTTTAAAACTGTAAAAATCCTGCAAGATTGCTCTAACCCTGCGACGGAGAGGAAGGGAGTGCTCAAACTGAACTTCCTCTGGGGAATTTGCTAGGTTTATTTTCAGGTCTTCGCAGTAAAAATAAAATGCCATCTTCTGTTCTTGGTATTGATCAGCTCTAAGCTCTACTTGCTCTCTTTAAAGGGCAATATAGATAGCTTTCATCAAACACCTATTGACAGGTTCTGCTTCGTAAATGACTCCCATTCTGTGCAGAGCCAGTGTTTAAAGCTGCTTCCTGCTTTATGATCTGTATGAAAAGCCAGAGAAAACAAGTGAGGACCTGTTCTCTGCCCGTCCCCTTGTGACACATCTTCCTTCTTTCCTTCCCTGCACTCTTATCATTACCTGAGAACTCAATCACAAAATCAAATTCTGGACCTAATGCTTGGAGATGGGTCCCCCCTCGCACTTTTCCGTGCTTCAAAGTCCTACTGGCTGTGGTGCTGTTAGCCTAAAAATCTTCTGGTACCACGCAGGTAGGAACTGCTGCGACTGATACGAAAAGATACTAGTCCGTCCACTAATTGCAGAAGGTAGGTGAGGGAGACCTGTCTAGGGCAAAAGGAAAGGTGGCAAAGGGCAGGTGATGTTTTAAAGATTTAAAGATAAGTTTCCAGTATCTTTGTCTAGGCAAGAACCTGGGATTTTTTGTTTCCCCTCCTCGCTTCATAGGTTGCTAACGCAGTCACGTAGCGACTGTTGTGTGAAGAGTCGTCCTGAGAGACACTTCTGGAAGGGATTCAAGGCGGGTTGGAGTTTTGTCATGCATGTTTCCTATTCTTCACAAGCAGTTACTCATAAGGGGCAAGTGTTTGTAAAGATGAATACTCTTTTAATGTTGAGTATAACCAGAGACTGACTGTTCTTCAGCTGAGTAGAGCTGACCTAAATGTATGTTGGAAGTCAGTAACTGAAATTTTCTTTTTAGGGAAGTTAGGATGTCACACTGGATGAAACCTGTCAAACAAGTTTGTTCCTTATTGATTCATGTGGTAACAGATCCACCTGGTCTACTGCTAGACTAGGGAAGTACAGGCTCTGTTTTGGTTTTAAACTTGTGTTGAGCTCAGATGAGCTTTGAAAACAAGCTTACAGTTAGCTTTGAAAATATTTATGTAGTTGTAAGGTGTAAGTTCTGGCATCCAGAGTGTAAATTTCCAGGCTACCTCACTTGTTCTGGGTTTCTAAATATCAAGTATCATTTAGTTGGGTCATGTCGTCTCTGCTGTGAGAGTAGTTGATCCAAACTCGGGGTGAGGAGTGGACCAGAACCCACCTTGGGTTTGTTTCCCGCCTTGCTTTTGGTAGCAATTGCTGTCAACTTTTGAAGTATTTGCATATCCGCAGTAGGCTCTGCAGGTGGTTATAAGCATCTGTATGCTTTTTTGTATATAAAATTATGTGTGTGTGCTTATACATATGTTTATAACCATGCGTGTATATGTATATATGCATGCACGTCCATGGAGTACCTGGGGATCCTTTCATGTGCTGCTGTCCTGTACATCTGAGTCCCCAACGGACTGCCTCAGGCACGACTGTGCCAGTGCTAAACTTCAGAACTGGACTTCAGTCCCCGAGTGTTGCCTGTAAGGTGCAGGGATCTCTTGAAATTTGCTGTGGCTTTATCATTTAGTTTATAAAGGCTTGTAGATCAGGCCAACCAAACTGCAAGCTACCCGACTGCTGGTGCCTTAGCTTTTGAATTCTTGCATGCTTCACTGGGAGGAGTCTGCGCTTGGTACCAGAAAGTTGGTGCTTTGGTACTGCAAACTCAGTTTAATGTTTGAGTGGGGAAGGAAAAAAAAAGGCAAAAATGAAATTGGAGCAGATTTGGTCTGGAGTTCTGTTTACAATGTATGCTCAAAGCTCTTTCCTGAAATTGGCTGGTATATCTGGAAGACTGATTTTTCCTTTCTTACAGAGTAAAAATCCCTGTCCCCAGAAGGGATCACCTGCAGGCTTGCTGGTGGGATGGCTTGTCGTCTAACCTGTGCAGGCAGGTGACTGCAAGTCTTCCCTGCTTGTAGGAGCCTCTGGGGAAAAAAAAAAGCAGCTGCGCAGCATAAATCAAAATGTGGTATTAAGCAATCTGACCTAGGCATACTGAGGACAAGAAAACCAACACAGCAGTATGCTGCTATAGTTTAAGGGTCCTTGTCCTACCTTGATTAAATGCAGCATTGGTGTTAAATGTGGAAAGATATGCTGGGTTGTATGTATTTTTATTAATAGGTTGCTGGGGGCTGTATTAGGGAAGTACTGTTGTATCTGCCTTAGAGATGGGATTGCCAGCCTTCTTACAGAGGTGCAAGGAGTAGCCTTCCTTCCCTTCTCTCCCACACTGATTGCATTTACATCCAAGTGTGCTTTTGAGAGGTCCATCCTACATAATTGCACTGTCTTTGGGGCTCAGAGTAAAATTTCTGCCTCTTTGTTATCTTGGATCCTTTTTATTCCAGTCTTTACATATGCCTTGGGTGTATAATACTGTGATTCTTCTGTTCCCCCATTCTTCTAGATATTTCCCAGTTCTTGGGATTCTGTCATTTAGGGTTCTTAAGAACAATCAAATCACTAGTCTCGGTTCTCCTTTCCAGTTTTCTGAAACAGAGCTGAAGAAGTTCACTGAAATGTCTGTTGACTTTCGAGATTCTTTCTAACTTCACTTTGAGTTCGTAATCCTTTGTCCCTGGTGTTAGTTGTAATAGCCATCTGATCCCAATACACTATTTGAGTAAAAATTTACTGCCTGATGTGTGACAGTTTTCTTCCACATTCTTCCTTTTCCTAGTTAGATACTTGAAGATTTTTTTAAAGTCCCTTGCCTAGTGGTCTGTTATTTCCTACTGTGGCCTCTCTCACTGTGTCTGTACATACTTATGCTGTTCTCTTTTATATCCGTGCCTAGTAATTTGACCTGGTTTTATCTTCTCATGTAATTCTCTTTCAGTTTCAGGTCACTGTGGAGATCATTATTTAGGCAAATTAGTTTTTTAATACGCTTCCTTTTTCTTGGTGCTGGACTCACTTGTGTTTGTGTGCCTCAGTATGGTTTCTTTAAGGAAGCGCCAGTTCTTTCGAATTCTTTATCTTAGTGGTCTGCTCTTCCAAGTGTACTGAAATGTGAATGTCTTTGCATCTGTAACCCTTGTTTTCAGGCAAATCACTGTTTTTTACCAAAATGAGTCTTGAGTTCTGTAGAAACTTTCATGGTGGTGGCGATGTTTGGAATGTTTTTAGAAAGCCTGCTCTGATAATAGCACGGGGAGGGCTTCCTGCAGCAGAACTGTCCTTAAGTAACAACACTGGCTGGGATTAGCACTGGCTGTTCTGAGCTGAACATTGAAACAAAATGTTCTAGACATGCTAAAAGGTTGACTCTGAATTTTTTACAGCATTATATTTACTTTTGCGTTGTGAGTAAGTGAACCCAGACGTTATTTAAGAGTAGGAAATGGGGTATTTTTGAGATCTGATATCATGGGATTATCTCTGATTTTTCAGTTGGGCTGTGGAATTTCAGCTAATCTGGTCTAGGCAACTGCTGGTTGCCTACGTAGTCTGATGCATGTGAAACAGATTTTAGGAGGAAGATCCTTTTCGTGTTCCCTGCAGCTGCTCCAGGCTGTCCGTGAAAGATGAGTGTGAACCGGGCAGGTAATGAGCAGTACAGTAATGGCTTTGTTTTCTTTGCGTCTGGAGAGACCAGGAGGGTTATGCTGGAAGCTCAGTCTGAGTGCTCTCTGAAGCATTTGTGTCATCTATTGAGGAAGTGTCCCTTGTCCCTCTTAAGGCTCCACAGAACCTTTCTCTGAGGATGAATATGGGAAGGGCAGGTGATGCGTCCAGTTGAATGCAAGGCAGGATTTCAGTTGTGGAGTAATTTGAGTTGTACATCGCAGGCTAAGGCAGGCCTGTAAAGTCCTGGGTATTAACAGCACCCAGGAAGGGGCTGAGTATTTTTACATTTGGGCTCATGGAATTTTCCAGTTCTTGCTCGTGGCTTTTTTGTGGGCAGCCCAAGCTGCCAAGTGACTTCATTCATGTGTGTCACCACAGTTATTTTTCTTCTAAATGCTTCCCTGTATTTGCCTCTGCTGTCAAGAGAGAAGCCAAAGTCAAAACACAGCTCCAAATTATGTGAATATGACTCCTCTTTGCTTTCTTAGCTTTTTGCTGTTACTGCCAGTGCTTTTCCTTGGGAAGAAACTTGCACTTTGTCCTTCAGAAATTATCCTTTTGCTCCCAAAATATTGACTACACCTCCATTTAAAAACCAAACAAAAAAGCCCCACTGATGGAATAAAATTGTGGATTTCTTTGTGTGCTGGTCCTTTGTGCCAAGTGTCACTTAGGAATTGGAATGTGGGATTTGGTTGCTTGCGTTCTGAAAGCTGCGTATCAGCCAGCTTTTGCTCTCGAATGGCTGGGTCCTACAGGACAGTCGCACTGTACAACGCTCTGGCCTTGACAAATCCTCGACCTCACCTGTATCCAGGAGAGAATGGGAGAAGGGGAGTAGGTGGGATGTCTTCTGTTCACCTCGCTGGACCCTGACCGCTTGCTGTGCGGGCCAGGTTCCGGTTTAGAGTGTAGCACATCATTATGCATCTGTCCTTCAGGACCGGGGATCCGAGTTCCTCGAGTGGGTCCCTAGGAAGTGGATTTGCAGTCCACATTCATAGGCTGTCAAATACCTGTTTGTCAGTCGCTCCCCTTAGGCCTGATGCAGGAGCGTCGACGTTCTGGAATAGGTATTGGCATCCTGTCTGATGAAGAATCCCCTGGTCTGTCACCCGTTTTCCCTGGGGTGTGGAGGGACTAAACTGAGCATGCTCTTGGCTTAACCTCGCTCTTCATGTTCTTTCCTTAGCTGGGGAGTCCCCCTTGGCATTACGGTGGCTGCTGTTGCTCTGAAGAAGATTGGCTATGACGCCTCCAATGTTTCTGTGGGCTGGTGTTGGGTCAACTTGGATGCAGAGGATCGGGTCTTGTGGATGTTGTTAACGGGGAAAGTTTGGGAGATACTGGCCTATGTGACTTTGCCAGTGCTCTACATCCTCATCAAGAAGCACATTAATAGAGCGGTGAGTATTTTGCTGCTTTCAGCTTAGGTTCCAGACTTGCTATGTGATTGTGTCCTCCCATGTTCTGAAGGTTTTGCTGCATATTCAGCAGCTGCACAGGCAGGAATTGCTTCATATACTGCTGAAATGCATCCACCACTGGGAGAAGCAGTATACCTGACTGAGCAGCCTGCAGCATCATTACACAATGACTTAGCACAAGAAGAATGTAAAAGCCTTTTGAAAACTTAAGGGGTTATGGGATGTACGTGAGTGAAATGTAAATCCTACAGTAAGATTTGAAACAGGGTGTGAAGGACAAAATTCACCTCTAATCAGTCTTCCACAGTTCCATTTGTATCAAGCCTGAGTTTGGCATCTGGACTTAACATCAGTCATTTTAGGATCTCTAATGATAGTCTGCGTTTATGAATACCTGTTTTATACTAGCAGCATAAAGCCCCATTTGGGAGTCTGGGCACTATAGCATTAAGCACCATATGCAAACACAATACAGGAAGACACCCTGTCCTAGGAGGGTTTCAGAATTCAGTCTTATTTGCTGCTGTTCCTTGTAAGCACAAAGAATCCAGGCATCTATGACAACATTTGCATAATAGATAAATCTAGATTGAGAGTGGCAGAAGGAACTACATCCAGAGATTCCTTTTCTCTCGAAGTTGTATTAGAGGGAAAGAAAAACTGGATAGATGTCCTCCTGGAAAATGCTGCCACTGCAAACCTGCTTGCTGTGGTGAAGCTACGGCGGTGGTAGTTGGGGATAAACACAAATCTCGGTAGGGCAGGATCCCACAGACGAGTTGGAAGAGCAACATAGTCTTAAGCAGTCCTAAGGGTCCTGGGAGAGGGGAGTTGGGAAGGGTTTGCTGGTGCCTGTCACCATCACCTGACACAAATCGGACAGGACTCTGTGTTCCAGCAGCTGTCAAAGATAGCAGGGTGACTGCCTGGAAACCCGACCCCCCCACCCGGCCGGGCTCTTACCCTCTTGCTCTGCCAGGGATTCTTGGGCACTCTGCTCTCCCTTTCCCACTCCCAGCCCTGACCCTCTTATAGGAGCAGGCAGTTGTCACTCTCTGTTCTCATAATGGGGGGGTCTGAGGGCTGGAGCAGCAATACACAGAGCCGTCTGGACTGGAGAATCTCTCTCCTCATCACTAGGGATTTGGCCAAGCCTGGTAGCCCGCTTATTATGCTCCTTTACTGGCAGGAGGTCTCCCACTTCCAAGGAAGAGCAATAGGCAACCAGGGCTGAGTTTGGGCTGTAGTAATAGTGGCTGAAGTAGGTTTTGCGGTAGTGGCTCCTACACAGTCTGAGAGGCAGGAGGAATTATGGAAGTACCTGTTGTGGGGGGGACCCGCAGGGTGTGTACTAGGCGCTTTCCAAATGAAAAAGACTCCACGGGAGTGGATGGGAAGCTGCACTGAAAGCCCTCAGCGGGGTTTGACTCGGGCCACCGTGCAGCGTTGTCATACAGCTCTCTTCTGGAGGGAGTAAGGTGTCAGGGCTGGGAGTACTGGAGCCAAGGAGAATACTAGGCATCAAAGTCGTGTGTGCTCTGTAGCCCTGATGGTAGGAGGAATAGTTTTCTGCAGGTCAGCTGTCCTGAGATTTAATCTCTTCACCCACATTAACATCCTGGTATTGAGCTTCGTGTGTCCCAGCAGCTGCTCTGTGTGCCGTGTTGACCTGCTCTCCCCCGTCCAGGAATCTGAGTGCATCCAGTAACTTCTACCATAGGAAGGTCTCATGGGCCTTACGCCTCCAACCACCCTGATCCAGGGCACAGATCCCTGATTTTTTTTTTTCTACACGTGCTGGTATAGAGAGGTTTGCTGGCTTGTCCAAATCCATGGAAGCCCATTGCAGACGGTATATGGTCAGAAATCAGGCAGCAGGTTCTACACGAACATACTGAAGGCCTGGTTCACGTGGGCGTAAATTCCTTGTGGAACTTGCTGGCTGTGGCCGTGGTGAAGGCCAAAAGTTTGAATAGTTTGAGAAGGATGAGCCAGACTTCTCCCCATGTATATATATATATAGAGAAAGAGATATCTCAAGAGGCCTTCCCAAGGCCAAACCCTTAGCCGTGCGTTTACAAAGTGGTAAGGCCAGCAGCGATGGGGCCAGGCCACTGGCCCAGCAAAACTATTTTGTGGAGCTCTGCATTTATTTTTTTACATTGTTATGACCTGGTTTCTTGGCAACTATGTAGCAATGTTTGTTAATATAAAGCTTTAGTGGGACTCTGGTAAGGGCCGGGTATCCTTTATTTGTGCT
>NW_008824934.1:2792827-2796533 GCF_000699105.1 Pygoscelis adeliae | reverse complement strand
AGAATGTGGCTGAAGGCTGGTGCTCGTAGCTGTGTCCCTGTTAACTTCCCGCAAGATGCAAAAACTGAGTTTGCTTTGGAAAGAATCCCTGGAGCTAAATGTCCAACGTGTGTAGCTTTTTGTTCACGTTTTTGTCTCCCTCCCACCCTCCATGGAAGCACGCAGCTCTCTCAGAGTATCGCCCCATTCTCTCAAGAGCACCTGCATTTCAGCCCCGGACTTCCATAGCAGATAAGAAGTTGATTCTCATCCCTGTCATCTTTATCATCCTCCGCATCTGGAGCACGGTGCGATTCATTCTGACCCTCTGTAACTCCCCTGCAGTGCAAAATTCAGTCCTGGTTGTCCTGCATGTAAGTATTTGCCAGGAAACGCATTAGAAGGAGGATCTGGGAGGGAGATAAGGCTTTGTTGCTCTTAATATCACATTTTTGTGGCAGGATGCAGCGCGTACTGGTAAAACAACATGCGTGTTGCAAGAACATCTGCTCCCTGCTGGCAAGCGCTGTCTGGGATGCTCAGCAGTAGCTATTTCAGCAGCATCTAGTGGCTACAGAGAATAACTGCAATAAGTGTTGGGCAATGCCGGCTGCTTGTAGGAAAAGCAGGCTCACACCAGAAGTGTTGGGTGTCTGTCCTTCAGCAGGGCTCGGCCTGCTCCTCCCCTAGACCAGGCTGTAGAAACAGCAACCCACACCAGCCTTTTCTAGTCTGCTTTTGGGTGCAAGGTTGATTCTTCTGAACCTGTTTTTCTCATTTAGGTGGAAGGTGCTGACTGTCAGTTCAGCAGTACTATAGCTGGTCTGACACGATGTTTGCTCTTCTCTGGGGGGTGCCTGTAGGAACGACACTGATTAATTCCTTTCTTGCCCTTGCAGGGAATTGGAAACACGTTCCAAGGAGGTGCCAACTGTATTATGTTTGTCCTCTGTACGCGGGTGGTCCGGACTCGGCTGTTTTCCTCCATTTGCTGCTGCCACTACGATGAGTTGGACTGGCCTTTGCAAAGATCAAACGACTGGCAGTGCCCAGAACCCCACAAGAACAAGGATGTGCCAGGCCCTGAGCGGACGAAACCCCTGCTTTCCAGCACCTGAGCCTGGGCTGCCTACATCTCAGTGTTGATTTCTTCTTTCTTGGTAAAGATCTAGTGTGAGTCTTTCCTCCTGCCCTGCCTGTGCACGGCTTCATGATGTGAGGGGTGGGGAGCAGCTATCGGTAAGCAGATGACAGAGAGGTAGGCGGCGGCTGCTGCTGCTGTGGGCGTTCCCTGTCTGACTCTACAGCAGCTCCCCATCGTGCTCCTTTGGGGCGAAACCATTTATAGAACAGATCCACTCCCCTTCCCTGTGAGCTGGGGTAGTGTCAAGCCTGTAAAATGAGGAAATAGACTGCAGTGCTGTCTGGCCCACAAGGACATGACACCAGTGAAAACTGAAGAGGAGGAATTAGCGGCTCCTTTTGGTGTAAAATACCATGCACGCATACATTTCTTCAGTACTGCACAGTTCAGATGTGTTTAGTGCCCCAAGTGTTCCTCATAAGGCAATGCAATCCCTGCTGCCGATCATCATAAAAAGAAAACAGAGGGTAAGTGATTCATCCAAGCTTACGTAGAAAACTTGTAGGAGCAAAAACTTGACAGAAGCTCTCCATCGTTTCAGGTACAAGATTGGACACTGATGCCCTTGCGTTGGTCTAGTTGTTCAAGCATCTTGTTTCCTTGCGCTTGACCTCAGGAGTGATAGTTGCAGAACACGTAGGGGTGTCAGACTGAATCCATTTCAGAGCACTTGGGGTTGGGGCACTGTGTGGGCTTCTGTCTGTGAAGCAGATATTGGTAATGCTCTCTTCAGTAATAGAGTGCAGCTGAAGGAGGGAAAAACCTAGAGCAGCTGTCCCGACTGCTTAGGTGAATGTAAACTGTGATGTGCTGGGAGCTGCGGTCTCTTCGGAAAGAATATGAAACCCTGTGTACTTCTGCAGTTGTACTTACCCTGCAGGTCACACTTAGTAGAAGGGGCTGAGTCGGAAAGGCAGCAAGCCTGTCCGGGTCATGGGGCGCAGCAGGGGTTGAGCATCCTGGAAAGCAAGCTGTGTATCGGGTACGGCAGGTCTCTGAGTAGATCTCGCTCACATACATCTGTTTCTTGTCTTCCCAGACCGCAAAGCCCAAAAAAACAAAGGACTTTTTTTAATCAATTGACAATTCTTTTTAATGCGTATAACAAGTTTTTGCAAAAAGATCAGGAGCCTCATGAATTGTCTGGGGCTAGAGGGCAGCTGTCAGGCTGCCGCTGCTCCAGGCAGCCAGCTGTTCAGGAGCTGCTCTTGTTAGTTTAATTTTCGTCATTTTAACAGCATGCAGAACAGTTAAATGATACAGTGATCTCATGGGACTATAGGCAGAGCCGAGTCCCATTATTTCCTGAGTTGAAGACTTGGCATTAACTTTATTATTATATTAATATACTTAAGCCCCCCTGTACACAGGCTGTGTAAACATCGGAAGGTGGAGTCCTCAAGAGCTCATGAGCCTATTTCATGGGGCTGTAGAGGGGCTTTTAGCTCTTCAGCATCCCTAGAGTCTTTCAAGGGTAGATGCAAGCATCTTATCTCTGGCATAGATGACTTCAAGATGTTTTTCCTCCTTTCAAAAGGCTTTTTTAAACTTCTAAAAGCTAAGTAGCAACCTTGGTAGCTCAACTTCATGTTAATCCCACGTGGCTTGGAAAGAGGAGCTATGTTAAAAACTTCTTGCGGAAAGGCAGGGTAGTAAATCTTAAATTTTGAGACTTATAATTGTGCTGTGTTTGGTTTTTTGGAGCCAGCCCTGAAGAGAGGAAGTAAAATTGTCGCCAACTTGGCTCAAGGGAAAAGAAAACAAAACACCACAAACACAAAAAAAAATACCCCTCACCCCCCCCCCAAAAAAAACCCCAAACTAATCAAAACAGATTCCTTGTTCTCAGTTTGCCTTTTTCCATAACAGAGCTCTAAGAAATGCTTTTGGAGGAATGTGCAGCTCGACAGAATTACATTTTCAGCTCCCAGGGGCCCAGGGAAGTGTGCTGGTTTCTAAAGGCCGGCTATTGCAGGTGGAAAGTCTCTGGCCATCTTCGTGTCAGCAAGGACAGAGGAAGAAAAACAGCCAACAGAGAACCTCTTAGAAGTGTCTGTAGTTCTAACACTGAAGCTGACTGCAGCCTAAATATAAACAGAGATGGGATAATAGGGGAGGTGGTGTGCAGAAATGCTTGGCTGCTCCTGGCAGGTCCCCCTCAGTCTGGCATGAAGTGCAAGTGCAGGGGTGGTGCTGGAGCGCAGTTCTCCCTGCAGCCTCAGTTGTCTGTGAAGATGACTCCGAACTCCTCCCTGTCAGGCATGGACTGGAGAATTTTACCTCAGATGTTTCTGAAGGTGGCTGAGGTTGGGGTACCTGGCTGTACTTTAGGAATGGGTCCATCACGTCTGTTTTCAGCTGCTGCAAGGTGACGTCCCTGCGGCTTGAGCTGCAGCAAGCCTGTTGTCCTGTCTCAGGGCAAACCTGTGCACACTGGCTGCAGGAAGATGGGGCGGTCCTGGATTGTAACTGTGCTTCATTTTGAGCAGGTGCGGGATCATCCCAGAGTCCCACAGAGGGAGCTAAAGCCTGGGGAAAAGCACGGCTGGAGTGGCTGAGCAAACGGAAGAGGTCCGGCTCCTC
>NW_008824934.1:2781259-2792796 GCF_000699105.1 Pygoscelis adeliae | reverse complement strand
TTGCTCAGGATCCCCTGGAAGATACTGTTCGGCTGTACTCCAACTTCCTGGTTTTCTTCCCTCCTTCCCCTCACCCTCCACTATAAATCTTAAAAATTGTTTGGGGTTTTGCTTTTCTGTCTGACAAGGCAAATGTGTTGTGAGTTCTGGGGTGAACAAATATCTTGGTGACAGGAGAACTTCAGTAGCTGCTGAACTGGACTATCCTGGGCACGGTTTTGAGTCCTAGTGTGTGAGGACTTCGAGGGAGCTCC
This sequence comes from Pygoscelis adeliae, assembly GCF_000699105.1. Taxonomy (NCBI): domain Eukaryota; kingdom Metazoa; phylum Chordata; class Aves; order Sphenisciformes; family Spheniscidae; genus Pygoscelis; species Pygoscelis adeliae. The sequence continues at coordinate 2,792,542 of NW_008824934.1, read as the reverse complement.
ACACTGGCTCCTGTTCTTCACTTGAATGTGGACAATAGTGTGCAAGCATGCCTGTTTTGTGGGTGGTGATGGATGGTTCCTCTATGGTTTATTCCTTCTGCTTGGTGGTTATGGGTCTTCATCAGGGTTTGTGGTGGCAGCACAGTTATTGCCTCCTGAGGAAACCTGAACTCTGCAGACTCCCTTGGTGCTCAGGGATATCTGGGTGTACCAGCCCAGCCTCCAGCAAGGACAGCCCTCACCAGCAGCAAGACGGTGCCTGGCACGTGCTCCGAACTCCAGGTGTCTTCTGCCGAAGCACAGGCTACAGTCTGTTCTTGCTTTGGGAGTGTTATATCAGAGCTGGGGAGGGGATGGTTTTTTGTTTGCTATTTGGAGATAGTGTTTTACCTTATTTACAGCTCCTCACTTGCTTGTTTTTTAAATATTTTATCCAACTTTTACAAAATAAAGTTTGTTTCTTTACCAAGATGTTGTTCAAGCATGTTGTGATGGGTCTCGGCACCTTGGAGAATTTGGATGAGAAACTTGCAAGATCTTCCTTCAGGTTTCTTTTGTGTCTACCTTGAAGACTAAGGCAGGTACAGGAAGACAAATCTTTTCTACCTGTTTGTAGATATGTTCCTCTTCCTATCTTTTTTATATGTATAGAGATGTACACCTTTCATCAGTTCGAGCAACCTGTTCACCAGTATGTGTTGTTACAGCTCATTCTTACTGGCCTACTGCTGTGAACTGTGAAAAGACCTCTGAGAAGTGAGTACGTGGGTCTTATTTCCCTTAGGCTCAGGTGACCTTACGGGCTGTGGCTCTCAGCTATGTGAGATTATAAATGTTAGGTAACCATGAGATTATAAATTGCACTTTCTCCAGATGAGGCCAGGCTGTAAGGTAGGTGGGACTAATGGGGAGAGCTGGTGCCGTCCCAGGACCTGCCCAAAGAGAGAAAATTCAAGTCGCTATGGGGGAAAAAAACGGAGGCTGACAGTTGAGTATTGCTTTGTAAGTTGCCATGTGATTCTAACCTGTGAATGAACTTTTCTCAGAATGGATTCAAACTTTGTTGGCCGTCTCACAGGGCTGGAAGCAGCAATGGAAAAGGAAGAAGGCTGGCAGGATGCTGCCTAGCATTACCTTTGTGTGGTGAAAATAGGGTCTCATTTACTTTTTAGTTCCAGAGCTTCATGTCTCCTACTGTTTACCTGCAGAGTGTGCTTATTTATCCAGCAATCCCCTTTCCTATTGCTAGGGGATCAGACTGCCACATCTGCCTCTTAATTAATTGGCTGGTAGCCATTTATGCAGCTGATAAAGCAGTATCTGTATATGACTTATTTGCAGGGGAATCATTTGTTACTTAAATTATTGTTTCACCTTCAGGTGAAACACCCCAGTTGTAGCTCAGGACTGCATATAATATTGAATTAGCCTTGACTGAACGTGCAATTCCTTCCCAAAATGCAGGTGAAAAGGCTGCTGATGTCACTCTTTTGGAATGTCTCCTGGTAAAGTCTCCTTACCGCAAGCATTGCAATCAGCATACTGCAGCATGGCTGAGTGCCAGCTCCCAATCTAACCATCACTTTTCTATAGCTCACTGCTAATGTTCTCCAGCAGACTTATTCTCCTGGAAACTAAGCCTCCCCTCTTAATTATTTTTGCCAAAGGTATCAGGGTTTCATAGGATCAGAGCACAGACAGTTGGGCTGAGTGTAAACGGTTTCCTGCACGCATGCGTGGGAACTCTTACCATGTGGTGGACAAGTGTGGAGGAGAGAAGATACAGAGCTGAGTTAATGTCTTCAGACAACTGCACTCTGGGGTGAAGAGCAGATTAAGAAGCTTAATATGTGCTGTCACTGAAGTTGAAAATGTGCTTGTAAAACGCCTGTAAAATTTGCTCCCTTTACTTGTTTCTGGCTCTGTTCTTTGCCCAAGTCCAACAGGATCTCAGCTGTTGAAGTTATACCCCTGCAATTGCTTTGAAAGTCCAAGGAGAAATTCATTCACCATCCTGTCTCCCTTCATCGAACTCTTCCAAGATCATCTTGGAGCCAATTACTACCTTACGGATGTTGTTACCAGTGATTGCTGTGATTGTCAAATGTTCAAAGTGTTCCGCTGCCATAAGCAGCGTTTACTCTGGTGAAGGATTTCTGATGGCAAACGTACATGTCTTGTTTGATTTCTGTGTCAAGAATTTCTTCAAGTTCAGGGAAGGAGTTTAAAGACCATGATAGAGAATTCTCCTTTCTTATAATTACTGAGCGTCAAAGTGGCTGTCATTCTGCCAAGAACTCCCGGAAGAACGATACTGTCTTTCAAGAACAGGAATTTCATGAAAAGTTTGTCCTTGCAACTTCCCTACCCCTGGGGCAGAATGGCTCACTTTCCATTTTCCCTCTTCTGGCCAAAGATTTGTGAAAGTGAGAACTGAACTAGTTGCTGAGTGAGCTATGACCTGTCTGTGCTGGTTTTGGCTGGGATGGAGTTAACTTTCTTCACAGTAGCTAGTATGGGGCTGTGTTCTGGATTTGTGCTGGAAACAGTGTTGGTAACACAGGGATGTTTTTGTTATTGCTGAGCAGTGCTGACACACAGTCAAGGCCTTTTCTGCTTCTCACCCCACCCCACCAGCGAGCAGGCTGGGGGGGCACAAGAAGCTGGGAGGGGACACAGCCGGGAGAGCTGACCCCAACTGACCCAAGGGATATCCCACACCATATGGCGTCATGCTCAGCACATAAAGCTGGGGGAAGAAGAAGGAAGGGGGGGAAGTTTGGAGCGATGGCGTTTGTTATCCCAAGTCACCGTTAGGCGTGATGGAGCCCTGCCTTCCTGGAGATGGCTGAACACCTGCCTGCCCATGGGAAGGAGCAAATGGATTCCTTGTTTTGCTTTGCTTGCATGCGTGGCTTTTGCTTTCCCTATTAAACTGTCTTAACCCATGAGTTTTCTCATTTTTACTCTTCTGATTCTCTGCCCATCTCACCAGGGGGAGTGAGCGAGCGGCTGCGTGGGGCTTAGTTGCCAGCTGGGGTTAAACCACGACACTGTCCCATTTGTTTTGAGGTGCTTTGAGCAATGTTTGAAGGCAGTATGGGAAAAGCTGAGCTGGCTCAGAGTGTCTTGGTTAGTGCCAGTTAGCTACGTTCGCTCAATGGGACTGCAGGGGAAGGTAGAGAAAGATGAGTTATGGGCGAAATGAATATTCTGGTTTGCATCTCTCTTCAGTTAAGACACCACGTGATAGGTGGGACTGAAGCAGGAGTCACTCCTGAAAGAGCCAGGAGTGTTCTTGAGGTGTGATCCACTGTCAAGATATCCCAGCAAACAGCGTCCTTGAGGATGTTAACTTCCAACAAATGATAAGAAGTCTAGGGAGGACTTCCGCTACCCTGAAAGCAACAGGGCTCTGTTCCCCTTCCTATTTTTAGAGCAGGATGCTTTCACCCAGAGCAAGGGAGGCTGCAACCAGTCAAAGAATGCATGCAAGACACATGAACAACTCCTGTTGCTCAAGAGGATGCATTTTTTTTTAAGCTGGCTGTTAAAGATAGATGGACCAATAACAGCAAGCTTTGGTTCCAGTTTCTCCAGCTGCTGGAGGTATCAGAGAAATGCAAAGTTCACAGATAAACTCTAGAAATTGTAGTCGACTATTAACCTACTGTTAAAAGTAGTCTCATAGTGTAGGAAGTTAATGCTAAGCCAGCAACACGTGGTACACCTTGCATGTAGACGGAAAGGAACCTAATGTGCTTTGGTGGAAAAACTGTGTGTTCTGTGTCCTGTCAAAAACACAAATCCGAGAGGATGAACCTGTTCTCTGTGAACTGCAGAAATGCCCCGAAGCAAGCTGGTTCGTGCAAGGTAGGACAATGAGCGATATTTAGGCCCAAGGGCAGATACGCAATCCGTGGCTGCCGGAGGGTTAATACAGTTCCGTGTTATCGCTGTGGCCCATGGCAAACACCCGCTCTGTTGCCAAGGCTGCTCCCACAGAATGCCCCATTCTCCCCGGAACGCAGCAGTCGCCGGGCAGCCTCTCCAGCTGCGCTCTCCGCAGCTGCCCGTGAGCGGCGGCGCGAAGGAGCAGCAGCCCTATTGCTACAGACTCATCTTGTCCATGTGCACATAGCTGGGGGAAAACAGCTCATTTAGCAGCTTTTGCGATAAGTCTGCCCCTTCTAGTCGGAGAGACTGGCCTGTTTCCCCTGTAGCTAGGCAGCACCTCAGTTTTGAGTCAGGATCCGGCAAAAGAACATCTGACCTAGCGGTGACAGACTTGAACGAGGAAAAGAAAGAGAAGACGCGAGGGAGTCACGCAGAGTAAGGGAATGGCCAGAGAATAACAACTTTGGCTGATAGAGCTTGGCGTTGATTGGATGTTTTCTGAGAAGTCACAGAGGGGGATTTTCTGTGCAGGGCGTTCCCATCCCCTGCGCTGTCTGTTTTGGCTATAAAAGCCTCTACTCGGCATCTGTGATTCAAACACCAAAATGAAGTTGAAAAGAGAGAAGCAGGAGAGCTCTGACTGCAATGAAGGTTCAAAGGGGGTAAGTATGCCGGACTCTATACTTCCAACTTGAGCCTCCCACAGAGATACAGGGCAAGCTGTATCTGCAGGTACTGGTAGAGGAAGGAGAAGACCAAGATCTTTTGGGCTAGCATATCCACAACTCATCTTGCAGGGAGAGCAGAGATGCGTTATGTTCTTGAACCCCATTTATGTCTGTCTGCAGCATAGCGTTGCACTCATGATTTTGTCTGCAGGTGACCTACCTTGTAACTTCTGTGTGACTTTCCCCTTCTGTGTCTGAGTTTTCTTTCCTACTTTCCAATCAGTTTTAGGCTGCAGATGCTTCTGGACGGGGGCTGCCCATACAGCAGCATTTTTGTGGAATCTTGCACAATGCAATGCACATGTATGCCAGAGGCTTTCCTAAATGTGAATAATTAACACCAGTGGCTCCTTTCAGCTCCTGGGATTTGTTTAATGAGAGCAAGGCAGCCTGCTTTTCATCCCCAATGTGAGAATGTCAACAGTCTACTCCTAGAAAATGTAGCTGGAAGCCTCAGCTTCCTCCTGATTCTTTCTTACTCTGAGATTGACTTGAATTTCGATCTGCTGCAGTGCCTTAAACTCTGCAGATGTCTGGAGGTGAGCTGCTGGAGCTTCTGAGGAATATAAGGAGTACCAGCAGCTATTTGGACAAATGTTCAATTTAGGGAAATGACAGATTTCATTCAATGACTCAGGGACCTGAGTTGAGCGTCAGGACGTAAAATCTTGCAGACATGAAGGCTATTGATGGTGACAATTATATGCATCTGAATGAAAAATTACTTTATTGATGTAGCAGCAATGAGATATATTAATGAGCTATGAAAAACCCCCGAAACCAGCTCAGTCAACACAGCGGGGCCAGCCTGAGGACTAAATAGCAACTCAATTGTTGCAAAAAGCAAGTTACTTGTAACCCTGAGGACTGTGTACCCACAGCCAGGGTTGGTGCTTGATCCTACTCCAGATTTCACCCTTCCGCTTAACGGCAAAGCGTTGCTCTTCTACCCCACCACCAAGCCCTCGCTGAGCTGCTTGGATAAGTTCTAATTGGCTTCAATGGCAATCGGATTAGGTCCATAAACAGCTTGATCCTGAAATGTGGGAGGCAGGACAAGCCGGCGTGTGAAGGCATGACAAACAAACAGGACAGGGATTTTGCCACTTTATGCAAAATCTCTTCTTTTTAAGCTTTCCTGTGCCAATGTCCTGTGTTATTTCATTAACCAATTTGCATGTTGGAAAAAGAATAATTGCATACAACTTTTTTGCCTGCGGGCGGTATTTTAACAATGATAACTTTAAAAATTATTCATCATCTAAATGATCCATCAATACCAGGGAAGAGTGGAATGAATTACTGTAATGACTATGCAAATCAAGCAGAACAAAATTAGTTATCATGAAAACAACCCATTGGGCTTTCTTTATGCAGTAACACGAAGTGAAAAACACAGAAGGCAAGTCTTAGGGTACTTCTTTATTTTTACTGAATGCCGTTTATGCCTAAAAGCCAAACCTGCTTCTAAGGCGGTGTTTCTGTGTTTTGTTTTCCTTCTGCAGAAAATGACGCTTTTGCTGGCACTGGTAACGCTGATATCTGCGTTTGGATCTTCTTTCCAGTACGGCTACAACGTGTCTGTGATTAATTCTCCAGCCCTGGTAGGTTGGACTGTGGAGTGGACCATGACCTAGGAGCGGGTTTACGGACGAAACGAGGCAGGAGCGTAACAGTAGATTACGGGTGTTTGTGGGCAGAGGCTTGTACTTTTCTCCGTGCTTTGAATGACCAGGCACCTGGAGAGAAGTGGCTCCCCAGGAAAGGAAAGGGGGGCTGTTAAGGCATATAGCACTACTGTCGGGACTTTGTGCCTAGGAGAGACGGGGCATGAGAAATGCCTTCCCTTCTGGAAACCAGGCAAATCCTACAAGGCAGGATAACTTGCAGTAACGGTTAGCTAGTCTAGGCTTCTCCGTCCCTCTCTTGCATTCATTTTTCAACTCAGCCATTCTGGTTTTTATCAAGACGTTTGTTTAAAGCTTTATGGTGTTTGTTGTTAACTAGCTTTTACAGCATCAAGATTTTACTTACTGTGCTAAACATGCTCTGTGTTTCATTCTAGTACATGCAAGACTTTTACAACCGAACCTACTTCAACAGGAGTGGAGTGCCTATGGACAGCGGCTTCCAGACACTGCTCTGGTCTCTTACTGTGTCCATGTACCCTCTGGGTGGCTTGTTTGGGTCCCTCATGGTGTGGCCTCTGGTCAACAATTGTGGCCGGTACGTGACACTGGTGTTTAACAACCTTCACCAACGGTTTGCTGGGTTCAGATAAGACTTGCCTCACTGGTCACTCCAGCTTGCCAAGCCCATCAGGAGCACGATTGTGTGTCACACACCTTGATTGTAAGGCAGATGGGGCGGTGATTAGTTGCTGGATTCAGCAATACCTGTTGTCTCCCACACGTAGAAGAATTTATATGGTTTCAGTATGGTCAAGGCCGGGCTGTATGCTGGGCACTGAGCCAGTGAGAGAGCAAGGATGAAAGTCATGGGCTGGGATTGGAGATCGGGCCCAGCTTCTGCTGCTCAGCTTTCCTGAGAAACTTCAGTTCTTTCCTGAAGCCTCCATTCGCTGCAGGAAAAATGGGACAATCGCCACTTTCTCCTTGGTTAGTCTTTGGGATGGTGATTCATTTGAGATTTGGGCAGTATAACACAGGGGGGATCTATCTGCTCTTGGGGCCTTAGAAAAAATAAACTGAATCTGTCTCCTTCTCTATTACTTTGCAGAAAGGGCACTTTGCTGATAAATAACCTCTTCTCCATTGCTGCTGCAACCCTTATGGGAACCTCAGAGCTAGCAAAAACCTTTGAAGTAATCATCCTTTCACGTGTTATCATAGGAATATATGCTGGTAAGTGAGAGGTTGGATGGTAAAGGGAGAGCAATAAATATATTCTTAGCTACGTAAAGGTGTTTTATTCTCACAACAGATGGTTTCACAGGTAGCACATTTTAGCCAACATCTGCATAACAACGCTGTACTTGCTTGAATAACAGTTGTCATCTGCATGTTGCAGAAGTACTAAAGATCTCTAGTAGACAATGGCAGTGAGACTGGAATTCAGGAGGTACAGGGAAGATGTGTGTCTGTAGATGCAGCTATTCTCTGTAATAAGCATCTGCTAGGCACTGGAGCTCCAACAGCCAGGAAACCTGATGATGTTAATCTGTTTTCCCAGGCATCTTAAAGTAGATTTTTTTTTTTTTTCTTTTTAACATAATCAAAACCAGAATAATCCTTCTAAGTCAAAGTCATTGGAGACAATGCCAGACCCAATAATCCAGTCCTGGAACTGACTGTTATTCCTGCAGGAGAAAAGAAATGTTAAAAGGGAGAGCGAAGGGTTCAGAGCCACTGGATTAACTGCAAAGATAGTGGGAAGCCGAGCAGAAGGGTGTACGGGAGTTGCTGGTATAAGTGGCTGTATTAGAGCTACAGTAATATGGAGCAAACAGAAACCCAGAACGGCTGGGTACCCCATGCAGTGCTGCACTGAGCGTGTGCAGAGCCAGGTTGATAAAGGGTCCTAACAGCATTTAAGCTCAATTAATTGGCTTTGGGCTGGCGAGACTGACGTGGTCCATGGTTTATTAGTGAGTTGGGATATCCTGTAAAGATAAAACGAGAAAACAAGAAACTGATATAGGAAAACAACTTGATCTGTAACATGCAGCAATTGCAATTGGTGAGCTAAGGCAGGAAATTTCTCTAGTCCAACGGTTTTGTTTTGGCTTTTGACTCTCCTAAGCCTGGCAGCTGCTCTTAGCATTGGTTCTCTGAATAAATACTAAGGGACCTGTTAAGCGTGATCCCTCTTTCCAGTTATTTATAACTGACTAAAGAATCTGGACTGGCTGTCCTGACTTGCCCTTCACAGCTTGACTTCACTTGCACTGCGGACACTGTGTCCGGGGAGGGAAGCTGCTGAGCCAAGGCAGCCTGCTTCAGGCTCTGGTAGGATCCGAGCGTCCCTCTTCCTCCCAAAAGGGCAGCTCCGGCGCTGGTAGCCCTGTTGACAGCCCTGTTGTATGCAGGGCCCCTCTGTGACAGGGCTTGATCAGCATGGGTCTGAACAGTTAGAAAGCTGCTGTAACTTGAACGCGGTAGTCCAGGAGTCACTGCTAGCATGTTTTAATCTGGACAATTAAAAGGCTGGTTATAGTGTGAACTTAAAACACTACACCTCGTGAGTTTAGTTTTATAATGTTTTCTAGTTGCTTTAACACTTGTTTCCATGCCTCTTGGCTTTCGGATAACAGCTTGATCATCTTAGTAACTCCGAGCTCCTGAAGGCTAGGAACTTTAGAAATGTAAGATAAGAGTCTCATGTGGTCATTTGACTCCAGGAGTTTGGGTTTTGCGTGCCAGGATTTACAGCGTAAGCATGGGAGCTGGCAGCTCTCTGGGGTTACTGTGGGTAACCATGCAATGTTCCTCAAAATAACCTGCGTCCTATTAGAGTAGAAATACCTATTCCAGCATACTACCTGTAAGAAATCTCAAACCAGCAAAGCTCTCTGCAAAGTGTTACTGAGCAATTAAAGGAGTAGTGAATTTTTAAAAGCCAGCAAGAAGTCACATCCTTCCACCCTCACATCAGCTTGTTTGGATACTGATTTCTTTTCTTGTTTTAGAGGAAGTAGAAATTCCTCCCTTACACTTTGAGTTTGTTTCCAAACCTGAAGTAGCACACAATATTTCTTTGCATGTATTGTATTGAAGTACTTGGCAGACCCCACTGGGAGAAAGCTACTCTTAGGAAGATGAACACTGAGAGTCCCCAAATCATCTGCCAGCTCTGTAGGCAAGACAGGCTACTGTTAGCCTTCTCGGACTCCTAAAATGCTTTGCTGCTGAGCAGTTTATAAGCTAGACCCTCAAAGCACCAGAAGGTGGGCAGGTTGCAGTCCCAAGGCCCCTCGTGCACAGATAGTTGGTTCCCTACTGTATTTCAATGGAAATGGGTGAAACAATCCAGGCTCCTTGAATTAACCCCAGCATGGGAATGTCTCTGCAGCCTAGCCACAGAGATGATGTCTGTCTGAAGTTTAATATATGTGAGTGTAATATTGACAGCTTTGGTGAAGGGACAGCATTACTTATGAACAGAGAGGTAGTGGGACAAACTTCTTTCTCTAATGGCTCCCAGAGAAAGCTAGATTCCTGGGCACCAGATGCAGTGATGGATTTTGTACCTGTCCACCTACTGAGTGAACCAATGCCACATGTTTTTTGTCCCATGTTCCACTGAAGAGTGAAGAAAACACACACAGCATATTCACTGGCCAGAAGATGACATTAAATCTTCAGCTGGAGCAGAAGTGTTTGAGTGTGAGGATTCCATATGTCCTGTGGTCCAGCGGGGATCACTTTGGTCTCACATGGGGAAAAGGGCATCTTACTGAAGATGGTGAGTGTGCCGATGTCAGCTGCACGTCTAACATTGTTCTCTACCTACTAGGTCTGGCCTCCAATGTGGTTCCCATGTTCCTTGGAGAAATGTCCCCCAAAAATCTGAGAGGTGCTATTGGGGTAGTACCCCAGCTCTTCATCACCCTTGGGATCCTTGTAGCTCAGATCCTTGGTCTCAACAGAATCCTTGGGAATGACGAAGGTAAAGCCTGGGCTCGGGACTTTTCTGTGGGCTCCACTGGGGAAAGATTTGTCATCTTGTCTTACTTGTTGCAGGCTGGCCCGTGCTGCTGGGGCTCACTGGGATCCCATCATTAATTCAGCTCCTTATATTGCCCTTTTTCCCTGAGAGTCCCAGATATCTGCTGATACAAAAGGGCAATGAAGAGCAAGCACGACAAGGTACAGCATCATCCTTTAATGAAAAGGGGAGGTGGAATGGGATAGATCTGACCGTGGGACATGGCTGACAGCAACCAACAGTGAAGCAAGCCAGTGTGAAATTCTTCATTGACATGTTGCTGGTGGATGGGATTCTTGCAGCATTGCTCCTTTCTCTGCATATGTGAATCCCTGACTTCCCACCATGGAAGCACTGCTGCCCATATTGTTCTGACTTGATCTGAAGCAGGAGAGCTCACTGTAGACCTGTTCTCTGGGGTCCATAACTCACCTTCCTCTCCCATCTAGCTCTGCAGAAGCTGAGAGGCTGGGATGATGTGGATGATGAGATGGAAGAAATACGCCAAGAAGACCGGTCAGAAAAGGAGGAAGGACATTTCTCTGTACTCAGCCTGTGCACCTTCAGAGGCTTGCGATGGCAGCTCATCTCAATTGTTGTCATGATGATGGGCCAGCAGCTTTCTGGGGTTAATGCGGTGAGTGGGAAGGCGTGTGGGAAAGGCCAGTGGGGTGAGTGATAAAGGGATGGGACTTTAGGGTGGATGGGACTTTAGAGTGGATGATGTGGGGCAGTGCTGACACAGGAGTACCCCTTCATCAGGGACACTGGTTCTGTGTCACGTTGTGGTGGGTTGACCCTGGCCAGTACCAAATCCAGTACACACGTGTGCTAGATACAGAGCTAAGCTCTCCTGTTAAGGATAGTTTGGACGTTTTTAGAGTAAGGTGCTTGTGCCTGGATCCAAACACCAATATCTCCAGAAATGAAAGAATTCAGTTCTCAGGCTTCTGTGCACCAGTTCCGGGATGTCAAAGCAGCCAAAATGGCA
>NW_008824934.1:2752323-2781167 GCF_000699105.1 Pygoscelis adeliae | reverse complement strand
GCCTTTGGTCAGATATAAACACAGCTGTGGTTTTGCTGCAGGTCTTCTACTACGCAGACAGAATCTTCCAGTCGGCAGGTGTGGACAACAATAATGTTCAATATGTCACTGTGTCGATAGGTGCCATCAACGTCGTCATGACTTTGCTTGCTGTAAGTTTCTCTTAGGGCTCTTCGAGTTCTAGCTTGTCCAGTCTCACCTGTCTGTTACTGTTTAAATTAGGTTGTCATTTACACATACTGCGAGCTGCTTTGCACAATAGATGCCCTGCAGTGTCCCCTGGTTGAAGGCAGCTGTGTTAAAGTGATTGATCATGCTGATTTCTCACATGCCTCAGAAGTTTTCAATCTCTGGTCTCCAGGCTGATACGCCCTCCTTTCGCTGTCCAGTGTTACCATGCGGGCTTCCACGCAGTTCTCACTGGGACTGGGTACTGAAGGATGGCCTGCCTGGTCTCTCAGTGTTATTGACACATCCAGCTTTTTGCTGGGTGACTTCATGCCCACAATCCATCAGTAGATGGTGGAAATTTCACTGAATTTCTTAAAAGACAAAGACTACCTTAATACATTTTTGTGGAATAAATAGTGCTGTGCCCCAGGTTTCTGGTCTCTCACCCTCTTCTGTCTCTTCAGGTTTTCATCGTGGAATCCCTGGGGAGGAGAATCCTTCTCCTTGCTGGCTTTGGATTGTGCTGTGTCTCCTGTGCAGTGTTAACTTTGGCCCTCAATCTCCAGGTGTGTAGTTGAATGGCTCAGGTGATCCTACCCGTGCATTTCTGGACCTTCAAGGGAACAGGCTGTCGGTATATTTTGAAGTTGTTTCTACACCCTGGGCGGGAGGGGACAGTATGAAATGTTTCTGTACTTGTAGATCTACCCAAAGTAAACCCAGGAAAAGCTATGATCCTGCTTGTCTGAATATTACTTCCAGTACGTCATGTTCATAATACCTGTCACATCCATTTGTCGAAGCAAGGACCATAGCCAGGCTATGATTTTTGTGGCTAAGTATGGGCATATCTGGCAATGGAGGGTGACACTGGCTTTAGAATGCCTCCAGATCTTACTACATAGTGCCTTGAATGTGTTGGTGATGTTCAGATAGGAACCACATCTAACCTGGGATTAAATTCTTCACAGACCACTGTCTCATGGATGTCTTACCTCAGCATAGTGTGTGTCATTGTTTACATCATCGGACATGCTATTGGAGCCAGTAAGTATGCACAGTTTAGTCCAGTCTCCTCCACGAGCTGGGTAAAGCCAAGTGTTATGCTGAATTTCAAATCAAAAGCTTTGTGGAGCTAATCCAAGGAGATCAAATTTCTTCTCTGTGTGGCCATGCACCTTGTTGATTGTCAGCTAGGCAGTGATTTGCTGGCTGCGTCCGTGAGGCAGGGGAGCATCTGGCTTTCAAGAGGAAAAACAAAGGCACAATTGTGCTTGTGCCTGAGATTCCCCCAGTAAGACTGGGAGCAAAACTGCGCTGAGACAGTGAGCCCTACCAACTGGGCAGGGATGTTGCACGCTTGCATCTCTAGGCAACAAATGAAATTAAAAGCAACTCAAATTATATGTGTGGCCCTGCACATCACTTTGCAGAAAGGAGATGTACAGATAGATGTGTATATGGGAAAGGCTTTTGTCCTGACTCAGCTTCTTAGTGTGGTAGTTGTCTGCTTTGCTTAGAAAGCCCTGTCAGACCCTTGCTGGATGCAGCAATGCGGTTTTGAAACTCCTGTAGAGGTTTCACTGGCAGACGGAATTACATACAACCTTTCCTTTTCCATTTATGCCATCAGGCGGATTCAAGCGCTGGGGGCAGGGAGATTGCTGGAGGGGGACCACCAGGCCAGCTGGACCTGTGGCCTGACCCCGTCAATGAGAACATGGTCTATTCCTGCTTAACGGTGCCACAGGGCAGCAGTGCAGGGCGCGGGCCTGAGGGCTTGTTCCATGAGTCATTTTTCCAACACCTGCATGTGTTGGGGTGTTTCTCTGTTTTTCTTTTTTTAAGAAGCAATCACCTGCTTAGTTGCTGCTCATAAGGTGCTCTCTGGAGAGACAGTTTGTGTTTATCAACCTTATTTTACAATTTGTGCAGGAGATGGGTTCATGGCTAAGGTGCAGCCATAGGAGAGAAGAGGTTGATTGCTGTGTGTGAGCTTAGGAAAGTCATTTAGTTGCCCTGTTTTTTTTTTTTAATTTAATCCCTTATTTGATTTATTGGGTGTTTCTAAACACTAGTAGTTTAGAAACCATTGCCTGCCACTGAAGTGAACAGTGTAATCTAGGAATTCAGAGTGGGGTAATTGCCTTGGGGATTTCCAAATATGCAACTACCTTCCAGGTCCAATTCCCTTTGTGATGATCACCGAGATGTTCCTGCAGTCATCCCGGCCTGCAGCGTTCATGGTGGGTGGGTCTGTGCACTGGCTATGCAACTTCACCGTGGGGCTTGTGTTCCTCTACATGGAGGTAAGATGTGATCACAGGACAGGGCAAGACTTCAGCTTAAAATTAGTATCTTCACCCCTGTGTTCTTAGAGAGAGCCTTTTTAATCCTGAGAGCCATAAATGCCCAAGTTGGTTCCCAGTACCTGTACGCAGGATTATGTATTAAGGGCAAGAAACTGATGTTAATCAGCATTTTTTATCACATCTGTCTGTTGCACATGCTTTAAAAGAAAGCAGTTATTTTTCCAGGCGAATGTCTGATCCTGAATTCGGGAGCATGGAAAAGATTGCAAATTCCCCATCTTCCATTTTAGCCAATTTTAGCTTTTGATCTCTAGGTCACCAGTTCAAACTGATCCCCAGCAGTAGTGACCCATAAATTGCTACCGTTGATGATTTTAGCCTGTGCAAAGGGAGATGGCGAGTTTAGTTTGATTTATGTAACAGACCCTCACCCTCCTTTTCCAGTAAATCCATGGTGGTGGTATGAGAAGAGAGAATCTAGAACCACCCCTAACTTCTTCTAGTCGTTCAACTTAAAATATGTGCACATCATTGGCTGCTTTTTTTATAGCTATTGCAGGATTCAGCATGTCCAGATCATGTAATGTATACAGCTGGAGTATTCCTTTGATCCCTGCTCTGTCTTCTTTCATTGCCCTAGGCTGGACTGGGGCCCTACAGCTTCCTCATCTTCTGTGCCATCTGCCTTGCCACTATAGTTTACATCTTCTTTATTGTTCCTGAGACGAAGAACAAAACCTTCATGGAAATCAACAAGATCATGGCCAAGAGGAACAAGGTGGAGGTTCAGGAAGACAAAGAAGAGTTTGAGGATTTCCACACTGTCCCAGGCGGGCAGGTAGAGAAGAAAGAAATCTCCAGCAGTGAACTGTGACCCAGCCCAGTGTTTGGCCTGGCCCAGATATTTTTCAGGATCTGTTCAGTGGGAGAACAAATACATTGATTCATTGTTTGATACCGATCTTCATTCAGACCTTCTGCAAACTTCCCACAGCAGGAGTTTCCAAATAAGCCACTGTGTCTTGAGAGTGTTCTCATTGTGAGTAATTAGCAGGACCATTCTGCTTCATGGCATAGCCACTGCCAAGGCAAATTACTCATTCATGGTATTTGTCACAGGGAAAGGGCAATATCCTCAGCCAGCTCAGTTCCTGTGATCACAAAACCTATGTCATAAGGTGATGTATGTCCCTGATGTCCTGACTGACACATCTCAGGTGACACAAGCCAGCACTTGGGCTGGGTTTTGGTCAGTCGTGTGCAAGGAGTGCACTATATTCCTCTGAGGAACTGTCATTCATGTATTTGAGGGTCCAACATGAGTGATGCCAGGCCTTTGGTGCACTGGGGTGGCAAGAGCATCAGTTGTTCTGAGGTACTGTGTTAGATGGGCTGACAATGGCATCTACCCTGTCAGCTCTTGTCCTTCCCTTGTGTGCCTCAAAGGACCACTAAACTGGAAGTGCGTATCACTATAATCTCACCCAACTCTCTCCGTCAAATCAAACCTAGTCCTCAACTGTTGCTGATGAGTCCTTCTAAAGCCTTATTCTTGAGGTTAGGAGTCATCCACCTGGCTGTTGTTTATTCACAGCCAACTTATACCTATTTGTTCTAGTGGCACTCTAGTCTTTGAGCTATTTAGCTCATTTCACTCCCTAGTGTTTACACTTCAGTTGCCAAAGAGCAACAAGTCCCTCTCTTAATCCTTTAATAACCCCCATATCCCTACTCTGTACGCATGAGCCAGTAGGAGCTCATTCGTCCCCAAAGATACATGGTATTGAACTCTAAGAACCTCCCTGCTGCGTTGCAGGAGTCAAATTCAGGTTGATTCCTGTGCAATGAGCTACAAGTTGGAGCCTGTGTTTGCAAACACATCCAAACTTGTCGTTAGATTCTGACATTGAGTTGCTTAAATTTAATTTTTGAAATAACTCAGCTCTCAGTACTCGAAACCACTTGAAAAAGTCTTCAAGTGGTTTAGAGCTTGGTCCTTCTACTGGTTTCTGGTTGTGTCCCCTAAGGGCACCATTCCACCTGAAGGCTAAATTGGTTTGGAAAAGCTCTGAGTCTGAAGGACTAGTGCTGACTCTCAGAAGAAAGTAAAGTGCACACTGATAAAAATGGAGGATTTCTTAAAGTTTTTATTAGTTTAGGGGGGTTGGGTGTTAATTATGGCAAATTTAACATGGGGAAATTCAATGCAATTAATTGTTATGTGGGGCTGCTGCCCTCTGTTTTGAAAAAAGCAGAATTGTTGAACAGCCTGGCACGGATTTTGTTGTTGATGGAGATAGCCCTTCACATGATTTACTTTAACCTTAGAAGATGAGTTTTATACCTGCCCTCAAACTTGTGATGTATACATGCTGAAAAAGAAACTGCTCCCGTGCTCAGTCTCTACATCCATTTACAGAAAAGAAGGCATGCCATGGATCAAAGCACAATGATTGCGTAGGACCACACTCTGTCCTGCAAGGGCTTTATGTACCCTTTCCTATGCGGTAGGTCTGCAGGGGAAGGGGTGGTGATTTGATGGTGAGAAATGGGAAGGAAGGACACATGCGGGGAAGATGGTAAGAAACCGAGACTGGGTGAAGGACGTGAGAGAGATTTTACTTGAGAGAGCAGCTCCTTTGACCAGAGAGTGGCACTTTGGCATGTAGGAAGATCTATGTATGGGGACCTAAGTCAAACTCCTGGGTGGGATGTGACAATACAAGGTGTTGGACTGTGCCAAGTTCTGCTCTATTCTTTGTCTCTATCCTACTGATGGAGGCTTTGCTCCCATGTACCTACTGGGAAAAATGACGTGAAGCACTAGCAGGTGCGTAGTGAGCCTATACAAAGCAGAAGGAGAAACAAGCAAAAATCTAAGTTTTCCTCAGTTTCTCCAGAAAGCAGTTCGGATTCTTCTGCTGCCTTAAAAAAAGTTGGGGTCACTGACAGCTGGTGTCAGACTCCAGAACCACCCCCCCCAGGAGGGTCATGGAGGTTTCTCCCCATGCTATGATATCTCCCTTCAGTTGCCCTGATTTGCACAGTGCAAGTGCCCGAATATCTGCAGGACTGAGAACTTGGCTCCACAGGTTCACATGAGTCATCCACCCTGCAAAACCATTGGAGAACGTCCCAAGAAGAGTGTCTCTATCTTTCCCAAGGACAAGCATCCCTCCAGCCTGGCTCACATACCCCTTCTGGATACTCTTTGCTTTACCAGCTGCTCCATTGAGCCATAAATTTGCCATTCCAGACTGGGAGGCCCATGCCATGCAGTAGTGCAGCCAATCTTGTGCCTTGTGGTACAGGGGGAAGCTGATGAAATGGCCTCCTATCCACAATCCCACATCTGTGCCCACAGTCATCACTAGCTCATTATCCCTCTCCTGCGTGGAGTAGGAAAGAACAGTCTGACTGCCAGCATGCTGGGCTTTTGTCCAGAAACATAAGGTGAAGGCTTGGAGAGACATATCATGGAGGGGACGAACATTCACAAAACTCTCAATGTTTTCCACAGGGAAGTAGAAAGCTGGAAAAGTGCTGGATTTAATACCTGAAATAACCAAAAAGCCAGCTGTTACATTTCCTGCTACGCTTATAAATCAGCCCAACTCCTGAAGAATACACCCATAGGAACTGGCAGGGCTGTGACAGTCTTAGCTGTCTTGAGCCAAAGTTACTGATGTGTGTTGTACCAACAGGGAAGGGGGCTTGAAATGATGAAAAGCTTAGCTCCCTCACCCAACTGTTTGGGAAAATCACTTTTTTCCTCTTCTTCCTCTTTTCTCATCTTGTGTAAAATAGAGACGACGATTATTTATCCTAGGGGAACTGTGAGCTTAAATCCTTCACTGTTTGTAAAAATGTGCTTACATGTTGCAGGAGAAAGCTGTAGTTGCTGTGAGAGTAGCTAGATTAGGGCTAGCTTTAATGATGCTGTAGTTGAAGAATTTCCATCAGCAGGCCTAGATATGGGACAAAATTCTACCTGCGTATATCAGTACCAAACCTGTTAATGATTTAGGCCATCAAGGATAGCAGGGCATGGGCTTTTCATCCTTGGAAGGTAAGCTGGACTCAAGAATAGATGTGTCTCTCACCTATGTGGCTCACTCCATTCAGCAACTCTCTCTTCACGTCTTGAAGCTGCATCTGGATTTGTTCCAGTCTGAGGTTGAATTCTTCTGGATGGCATTGTTCTAGAGCAATCAGACAGCTGAATTTACAGAAGACCAGGACCCGTACATAGTAGATTTTCTGCTTTCTAGTTTGTAGAAGGTTTGGGGAAAACCTTTGTTTTAAAATGCAGGGTTCTCACCTCCATATGGTGCCTGGCTAATCAGCCATGCCAGAGCTGTTTCTACAATGGTTATCCTCACCCATATGGATGCAGACACACTTGAACCTAGTATTCTTGTGTGCCATGTAGCACCACTTATCTTGGGAGATCTGTGTGACGCCATTGCGGTCAAAACAAAGGGCTGGTGCACAACCTACAGCTACCACTGCACCATTAGAAGCAAGATGTGTTGGCAAGGGGCAAAGAGGCACATGGGCCATCTCCACCTGCTGTGCAAGGACACTGCTGCTCCTGGGAAAGGTTATCTCCAGCATGCCTAGCTTAAGTGATTTGCAGCTTAACTCCTTCCACATAGGTTTCTTGTCCCTCCCTGGGGAAAGCTTGAGTCCTGCCCGCTGACTCCCTTTACCTTGGGTGAGTTTGGCTCTGAAGGAGGACTCCACCACCCGCCCGTTGAGGGGCTGAGCATGCCGGTAGTCATTACGCAGCGTCCTGTTTTGCCAGTCCAGCAAGGTGTTCTCCAGGAGGCTGATCTGTGAGCAACGCAGGCTTATTATGGCGGGCAATAGGAATAACAGCTTTGCCGAGAAGTGCAGTGCAGATCCTGCAACTCAGGATTAAACCTAGCGATTTGTTGTAGAGGAACCCACAGGGTCTCTTGCTGAGTATTAGCAAGGGAAAGGAACAGAACATGAGGGCTCTTATCAGCTAATTCATGATAAAGATATTTTGCCTGAAGGAAGTTTTTAACATCTGCCTGATGGTATGCATGGATGGAGATTTTGCTGCTACTCTGTAGCATGCTGTTTTCTCACAAATGCCTACTAGCCTTCCCCCTGCCAAAAAGAGTATTTCTTTTTCAAATGGGAACACACCGTGATCCTCCATTACTGTAGTCTCCACTTTATCTTGTTCTTCTCCTAGAAGAAAATGTTTCTGTTGTTTCTTTCTCATTAAGGAAGGTGAACCACTCTGCAAGACTCAACAGTAAGCTTATTTTACTTGTGTTACTTTTTTCCCTGCTAAAGCCTTTGTCCTGACAAAGCAGACAGAGCGAAGAGAAGGGGATCCTGCCATGTGACAGTATTCAACTGCTGGCACAAGTGGGGTTACTGCCCAGTGCTCCTGTGCACTCAACAGGGTCCTTTGTTAATGCCTCTGCTGGAGCCTGGACGAACCCTCTCCTGTCAATGCAGCCAAAACTCACAGCAGGCCACTCCTGAAATGATCCCATCTAGCTGCACAATGTAAGCGTAGACAAGAAAAAACCCCAAAATGCTTGGTTTTTTAAACTCAAAATAGTTCTAGAAAAGTGTGCCAGTTATTCTGTAACTGCCTTAATGTTATGAATGGCTCTTACGTTTTTTAGGGGGTTTTTTGGACTCTTGCAGTAGTTTTTGCCTTGTTGATTCTGACTGGTCTCTTCCTTTTCATAGTGCTTCAGTATGGTTGAGCTTAACTGAGCAGAGAGCTTTGTTATGGCTCACCAGACCTCAGGTAAACTGCTGCTGTACAGAAACTGACCCTTGCTGTGATGTAGCATCATGGTGTCGTTACAGCCACCTGTAATTCCAGCTGCTTAGGAGTCTATCCCAAAAAGCCCTGTGTGAGAAATGCCCTATCAGCGCCTCTGTCAGCCTGTTCCCAAAATCACTGGAGGACAGAAAAGGGAACTTGTGTGGAAAGGTGAAGCGTGGAGGAAAGAGAAGCTGCTCTGTCTGGTAAACAGCTATCACTTACCTGTGTGTGTGACAGGACAATCGGAGAATGGAAGATGGTCCAGATCACGCTCTCGGAGCAAGGTGGGGTTGTTAGTGAGCCCTGGTACCTGTAGAAGTGTGAGAGGTTTTCTGGCAGCATGGCTTGGACATCCAGAGAAATGAGCTTTGTTGATTGACCTCAAAAGGAAACAGAGAGGCAATAGGAACAATTAATGGAGAACAAAGAGAAAGGAGAGAGTGGTGTTAGAGCTGGGGTTGGCAAATCACTTTGCCCAGAGCACTGGTATATTAGACCTTTGGCAGAACTGGATGAAGACGGAGGGAAGTGAATGGGTCCTTTCAGTGGATCTACGGGTTGTCATTCAGAGATACCTGGGGTCCTAGAGGTGGTGGGCAACTGCACCTCAGTGCTCTGCCAGTAGCTGCTAGTCCTCCCAGGAAGCAGAGTATATTAGTGCAGCGGAGCACCTGCTATCTGGGCGTACAGGCTGCAGGATCGTAGGATGTTGTTATTTGATGGTGCTGCAGCGTGTTGCGTAGACCTACCAGGAGTATGTTTATTGCTGCCTTGAGCATCTTCCGTGCCACCCTGCTGTGTGGGCTGCTGTTTGAGCTGTGTGGGCAGGGATGGCGTGAAGTTGTGCATGGCTGAGGATGCTTGGCCACGTAACTGCAAGCAAAGCAGCAGCAAAATGTCTGTCCCCAGACCCAGTACGTACATACAGGTTTTGAGAATATCAAGGATGGAGAAAGGCATTCCCAGGTCTTACCTGCAAACCTGATTTTTGCCAGTTTGGAAATGAATTCACTGTAGTAGGTATTCTCGAAGTGCCCGTCCTAAACACAGCATAGAGCCACAAGGTTAGTGACCTGCCTGTCCTTCTATACTATTAATCAGCTTGGAGGACTAATTGATAAATTGGGAGACAAAGAGAACAAATAGTATTGCAAATCTCTTGGTAGGCTGGACAATCCTAGGCATGATAAGGTATGTACACATAGGTCTCGGGTAGAATAGTGAACTATAAGGATCCTTTTTCACCACTTCTAAATCTACACAAAATCAAGTGCTCTCACTTGCAGATCAGAGCAAGGCCTTGAGGTACAGCAGGGAAAACCCAGCTGCCACACCTGATAATCCATCTGTACTTCTTATGGGGGACATTTTTCTGGGGCTCCCAAGTTGTATTGGCTGGTATGGTGTGAACCCCAGATGGCATAAGGGAAGAACAGTCCTGCTACAGCACAGCTTCCTCAAACTGGTAGCAGACATCATCTCTTAGGATAGATGTGCAAACCTAGTACAGGCTGCTTGTGTCTGGACTGTGATTATAGCATAAACAGTGATCACAGACTGGCCTTGCTCAGCAGCCTGGGTGTCAAACCTACCACATACAGGAAGGCAAGCACAGCCAATCCATTTGGTTTGTCTTTGGCTTCTTCAAAGCTTGAGTAGTCAGCTGAGTTGTAATGGACAATGTGCAGCTGTCAGAAGAGAGACAGGGTCATTTAGCAAGAAGTCATGAATGTCTTCCTTGGTGCTTTAAAGTACCCAATACAGTCTGAAGGGAGAGTCACCATCCCAATTCCTGCTACTTGTGCCTCACAGCGCAGCCAAATAAACCTTTAGTTTAATAGGTTTGTGACAAATGTGGAAGAACAACTCCATCTTTGAAGGATATTAGTGCTATTGCAACGGCTTTTCTTAGTCGTCTGTGCCAGCACCGTCAGGCTCAGCCCTTGCATTGCACCAACCACCTGCAGTTATGGGAGCCCTGTTTCTCCCACTTGCCTCTGCATTCCTCCCTGCAGGTTTTGTGGGCTGCAGCTTCCCATTTCCCAATTGCCAGACTTGCAGCATACCCTCTCTCCAGCCCACTCCGTTCACAAGTACCTCTGCAAAGTATCTCATCCCGTCTATGGTGTGTTCGGAGCCGCTGGTCTCCAGGTCCAGGCCACCCCAGTGCAGATGCATCTGTACAGCTGTGTAGAGGCCTGGGAGCCCTCTGGAAATGTGCATGGTGGGTGGCAGATCAATCTGAACTGAAAAAACAGGATTGGAGACAGCAATGGGTGCAGCCATGCCCGTTCTTGTAGTTATGCTTACAGTGCCTAGTGCTTTCTGCCAGTAACACCCTCTCTGAAATAAGCTGGCACAGGGAATTAACTCCAGTATGCAAGGAAAACCACTGAAGCTTAAAGCTACGTGTGCTTAAAATTTTTCCTGACCTCAGGCTCGTGCACCTCAAAGACCACACCAGGCACAAAGATGACTGGGCACTAGCTGTGCCTGCAGACTTTTTTTTCCATCTGAGCAGCTCTAGGTTTTTCCTTAGGCACGAATAAAGGTGCTTTAATGCTCATTTCTTGTGCAGTACATCACATCTTTCAGGGCTCTGCATGGATTTGTTAGCTACTTTATTTCCAAGGAAGAAAAAGGGGATAGAAATCAACAAAGTGACTGGCCTCATCTAACCTGCCATCATGATTTCCAGTATTCTGGACTGTGCACGTTCTAGGAACAGGCATACTGGGCCAGAGCCCTGTAAGTTTGAAAAGGCTGTGTTAATGCTTGAAGGATTTGTAGAGACAAATCTCTCTGCTTCTCTTCGCCAAGGAGTATTCACAAAGACACTATGAAACATTTGTCTTCCTGCTAATGTACTGCCACAAATCATATTTATGTTAATAAAGATGCCAAACCTAGGAGTGAAAATGGAGAATTGTCTCATCCTAATGGAAGCCCAGAGCATGTTATAAAAAATAGCGACTATCTTTGCAAAATGTAGCACAGTATATATGATTTATTAGTCATAGTTTGGGTTTGTGAGAAGTTTGTTTTGTTTGTAAACTGGTTACAGACAGGCAAGGTGAAAACATGTTTCCTTGTAATATCCCAGAGTCTAGAGTGGGGGGAAAAAAATCCATCTACCCTACTTTTTATGTAAGATCCCTGCTGACTGCCTTCCATAATTAAGGTTATGTACCTCAGGTACCTCACTACGGTTTCTACTTTCTGCAAAACACAGCCAGAGAACTGTGTTCTGAGTTTATGGGAAGCTTAAGTCTTCTGTAAGATATTTTATGCAAATACTTCCCTGAAAGCATGAAGGTAGGTGACAGCCCAGTTTGCTTCTATTTTTCACCCATGTAAAGTGTGTGTGGAAAGCATGACTGCTCTGAGCTGGAAGTGCCTTACTCCTACTTAGCTCTAGTTTTGCCAGGCAGTGGGAAATCAGCTGGGATTACGCAGTGTGAATCTGGGTGCAACTGTGCCTTTCTCCAGCATTTCTGCTCTGCAATTGGGACTCTTGTCCGTTACTGCCTGACAGATTACAGCACAGGCAGCCAGCCTATTTTCCCATCTCTGGCCTCTGAGGCGGTTGAGTTAATGAAGGCCACACTTGAGGTCCCAGTTCTAAGAAAAATCTGCTACTGGAGGAAGCTGCACGCACCCTCCATGGATGACATTTTAATCTTCCAGAGCTATGTGTGTCCTTGCTACCGACTAGAGGACCAATCCTGGTTTAAAAAAAAAAAAAAAAAAAAGTCTAAATGCCAAATACAAAAGTCTTCATTAACCTAAGGTTATCTGTGAGAGTGTGTCTGCACAGATGTGGTAGATTGTCTGCACAAGGAATTTGCGCCTCTCTGTGCTACTGCAAATAGGCTTTATCAGGTGGGATTTAGCCTGGTAATTACACAACTAGAGAGAAAGTGTAGCTGGTGTCTTAGGTGAGACACTTGGTCTCCAGCTCCTGAGAGCCTGTAAGGAGAGTCCTGCTGATAAATCCGTCTCCTGTCCCTTTCAGATCTGCTGAATGTTTTCTGATGTGGCCCAGTGGAATGTTTTCCTTGAAAGATATTGCTACCCTGTCCCATCGCACTGAAGCCAGTAGGAAAACCTAGCCTGACTTCAGAGGAGCTATGAATAAGGACAGTCATTTTGCCTTTGTGCTTTTCTAAAATGCCCTACATCAGAAAATCATTGTTTTGATGTTAACAAAAGAATAGGAGAATACACCTGTGCAGTCAGAGATCTGAAAGCTAAACCTGCAGGAATTAATTTGTAGGCAGTCAGGGTAGAAATGCTGACATGAGAGCTTCTAACTGAATGTTGAGCTTGTGTGGGTGACAAACAGGAGTACTTATTCATTACGACTTTTAGAAATACAATCACAACAGCCTTTCTCTGAAGGCAGTATGTCTCTCATCACTTCATTTCCCTGCTCTCGCTCCATACTTCTCTTTCTCTTACAGAGAGGAAGAAAGGACTGTCGTGCAGGATTACAGAGCTACCAGCTTTATGTTCCAAACACCGTCCCAAAAACACTCATTCACTCCCCGCTGCAGCTATTAGAAAATTCTCTCATTGCTCATCTGTAGTCCAACAGCATTATCCCAACAGTACCAGCTGATGACTTATTTAGACAATGAATTACAGACTGCAGCAGGGGAATCCAGGACCTCCTAAACTATAAACCCTGCCCCGAGACTGTGTGGCCAAAGGCAAGGTTTTAACCCATGCTGTGCTTCAGCTTCCCTTCCTGAGACCTGAAATACCAATCCTCTGACTGTAAGGGAGGGATTCTCCTGTGTGTTGTACTTTATGTGATCTACATCTAACCGAACCTTGGATGCAAACTTGCTACTGAACTATGGTTCTCTATTTCTATCACTTCTAGCTCTTAGTATTATACAGGGGAAAAAGATGCATTTTATGAATGCAGAGAGGAGTCAGTATGTACCAAATACCATTCATTACTATAGTCCTGCAGTATTCTAGTACACTGAAAGGAAGGGTCAATCTCTACTGCTCTAGCTGCCTTTTATCCCTTATGGTCTTGCAGAACCATAACTGCCTTTTATTTCTCTGGTTTATATATGTGTTTCTGGAGAGCTTTCCTGTGTGATTGGGGAAAACAGCAAAACTAGGAGAGCAGAATGAAGTGAGATAGCAAAGCAAAATAAGGCGAGTTAAAAAAAAAAAAGGGCATTGTCTGTGAATAGCATTTCAATCAGCTAAAACGAATAATCTGTTCTTGCACTGTCATGAGCTTGACATCCTCCCAGGACATCTGCTCAGCCATGGAAGAAAAAACTTTCCACCCCTACGGCAAAGCTGACTCATTCCACTGCATTTCAACCTCGTGTCTCTTGCTGGCCACAAAAGGTGTGTGACAATGTTCTAGCTATGGCAGAATGCTGCAGTGATCATACAGGAGCTGTTCCCGTATCCTGCGTGTGCTGGGAAAATACATATCTGAACTCATAAAGTCTCCTTTATACCCCAAACATAATGTAATAAGTGAATGCTACACTGCCCACGTGAAACCTCCGGAGGATACACCACAGCCTACTTTATAGCTTAAAAGCAGAAAGCTGTCAGGTTTAGGTAGCTCTTCCATCAGCTGTCCCAGCAGGAAGGTATGTTTTTTCTCTCACTGAATGCACTGCAGGACTAACTCGGTGTGATGCACAGAAACCTGAACTCATCAGTGCAGGATGCTAACAAAGAGGTGTGGATAAAAGGGTTGGGTTTTAAGGACAGACCTACCATTAAAGACATCTGCATTTCAAAAATGTAAGGTCTTTGCTTTGCTGCTGCTGGCCTGTTCCCTGCACTGTTGGCTGCCAGCATCACCCGCTGTCTTGGAAACAGTGCATGGGAGGCCCCTGGATGCTGCATGTGCAGTGATCCATGCACATACCAAGCCATGGCTCAGGGGCAAAATGAGGCTGAAGGGGACAGGCAGCACTTGCTTCCTTGTGCCTTAGAGCCTCGCTTTCTGACAGCTAGAGCTGCTGCAGGACCAAATAAACTCCTTCAGCTGTATGTCCTGATTTCTGATTCAGGCTGCTCCCTTGTCAGCAGTTACTTCTTGACCGGCTCCTCTTTTTAGGTAGGTAACGAGAAGGATCCCCCCAGTCTTACCGGAGTGACCGTTGTTGGTCATTGTGAAATCCCCTTGCAAAGGCCCATCATAACCACTCAGCTCCAGCTGCAGTAACTGGGGGTTGTACCTCACTTTTTTCCTCTGGATGTCAATTGGAGATTGGTGCTTGCCGGCACAGTCTGCAAAGTGCTTTCCCCAGTGCTCTTCATCCAGCTCTCCTTCTGTGTGGAGGAGAAGCAAACCAGGTCATTAGGACACGGTGAGAACTGCTGTTAGCTCAGGAGTCAGAAAACTCTTCTCATTTGCCAGCAGGGCATGTCAATCTGGTTATTGTAACACCAGGAGCTGCAGCAATAAAAGGTTGCTCTGCCTTCCCTAGAGTGAAAATAAACATTATTCTGTCTGCAGGACAACTGTGCTGCAAAATAAGAAACCTGCATTGCAGTAATAGCTTACTGATCGCTGGAGACTGAACCTTCACGGAAAGAGAAGCAGTGTTTATATAGAAATGGGGATTTAAATGGGTCTCAACCACCACAGGTGTGGAATCAGGTTCTCAATGAACGTGAGAGTGAATAGGACCAGGGCAATGGGTGGAAAGTCTCTGCTTAGGATTGGGAACTGGCATCAAATTTGCTATTTTTAACTAAGGAGAGAGCTAACAAAAGAAGAATTGGAGTGAAATGGTTTAAATAAATGGAACCTTTTGTATGTGTTCTGGGATAGGAGTGGTCTGGGGTGGCTTTGATGTCCTGGGTGCATTCTTATTAACAAAACCCACCCCTTCTCCTGAGCGCAGTGCTATGTCTCTTTCTGGCACCCCCTTTTTACACGCAACAAATAATGACAAAGTGATTCATTGCTTTTGTGAGACAGATCCTGGTGTGGAATAGTACCTGAGCCTCCCAATTTCGGGATTTGGTTGATTGCTCTGAGCTCTTGATGCCCCTTCAGCCCCCAGGCCTAATAGCCCCTAAAGGTCATGCTAAGTGTCAATACCGGCTCCTTTTCCTGCTTGGTGTCACTAGCTCAGACACAAACATTTGACATGGGACTAAGAACTAAAGGCCCTAGCTTCACCTGCACGTGCTCATGGTGTCCGCAAGTATTTAATACTAAACCCCCCTCTGTGGTCACCTATGGAGGGAGCAAATGTGTAGGAGACCTGGCATGCTGGATGCTATCCTTTTTCCAATGGCTCTAAGCCTCTTAGCCTTAATTTGAATCTTTCCTGCAGAGGTCTGGGTGCTGCTGAAACCATTAACAGATGCCTGAACCCTTCAAGGCTATTTGCTCTCTCCATGCTGCTATATTTAGCACTTCAAGCGTAAGTAGAAATTTTAATGCCATCTCTGTCACGGCCGTGACTGACAATCAGTATGGAAACCTTTTCTTCTTCACCCCAGAACTGCAATATAGTGATCAATGTCAGAGTCACATCTGTCTGAGAGAAACAGAGCTAGAGCTAAGGAATAATCATCATGTGACTGCTGAACTCACTGACTTCAAATCCTGCAGAGATGGTTTGGAAGGAGAGGTGACTTTTTAAAAGAAAATAGTTCAAAGCTACTTCATCATCTTCCTAATTTTCAAATTATTATATTTATGGCCACACCTGGGGATTTGTTACTATTTGCCAATTCTTTTCTTTTTATTTCATTTAAGCAATGTCAGTTTGCAGGTGTTTGTTTCCTGACATTGATTAAATATGGGGGGCTTAGGAGATGCAGACAGCCTGGCCAAAAGAAAATCCAGAGAGAACTTCTGCAAATAGCTTAGTGTCCTAATTGCAATAGTGTATCTACTCAACAATATCCTTTGTTTTAGCTTGATTCCCAGTCCACTGAAGATCATAAAAGGACTACCGTTTACTTTAATGAGCTCTGCAAACAACCCCCTGAAACAAATGAAAATCCGATAAAATTTCACAAAATATATAAATACATAAATAAGCACTTCTTAGTGATCTGTACCGCATGGGATATGGCAATAAAATAATGAGCAGGCAGTATTTAAAGCTTTTCCTTCCAGGATCATCCAAAGGGCAGCTTTTATTCTAACACATTGTAAAGATTTTCCCCATTGTTTGAACCTCATTGGTCTGCCAACTCTGACAATGTGTCCTAACCACACAAAGGAGTAAAAAGGGGTGACATTGAAGAGAATCACTTTCAAGACACACAGGCATCAATAAAGAGGAATAAATTAGCTGCTCTGTGGAGATCTTTTGCTAATGGAAAGAGTCAAGCTGAGTGTTGCTTCTGCAGTACAAAAAGGATGGGAGTGCCTTTAGCAAGCTGGCAGTCAGTAGCAATCCCAAAACAGCCTCATTTTTCATTACCTTTGTATGTCCAGTGCACGAGGTGAGAGCAGCTCAGATGCACCAGGAGCAGGCGGAACAGGACAGCTGGGACCCACATGTCTCTCGCTGTATCTGCAGTTGGAACCAAAGTGGGGAGTGCCTTTCTTTAAAAAAGCGTAAATACCAATTTACTCTAGGTCTGGCCTTCCCAGCACCCATCCCGCCCTTCTCCTCACCCATCCAAAACAATAACAGCAAACAATGCCACAGATATTTTATTTGGACAGTCAGCTTTAGACGCTAAAGGCACTTTATCGATCCTCTGAACAAAGCTGTCCGTGTGAACGGAACAGGTTTCCCCCGATGGCCAAAGCTGATGGCCTCGGGGTCACTGTCTGACCCCAGCTGCTACACACTCTCTGCCCACTTTTCCTGTCCATTCATTCCTGATGAGCAGGTAGAAAAGCTTCATTACAAGTATGTGTAAACCGGTGCTTTGTAAGCAAAGATACCTAACACAGATCTCAAACACTGTCCTGAGGTGGCCAACTGTTCCTTGTTACACGGAGGAAGGAGCCAAGGCAGAAGGCATTTAAGGGACTGGTTTTCGAAAGCGCTGAGCATTCACAATCTTATTAGAAGTCAAAATTGTAGACACTTAGCTCCTTTGAAAATCAGACTTCTGAGGCCAGATTTAAAAGTGCTCCACACCCAGAGGCCTAGTGTTTCAAAGCATTTTGCTTTCAACATCTTCCCTACTCACTGAAAATCTAGTTTTTAATGTGAGAGATTTGCAACCTTTGGAAAATTCAGAGCTCTGAAAAACTGTTTAGATTGTTGAAAGATACAGGCGTGATACAAGATACTGAAACCCTGATGGCTTTTTAAAAAACATACAGGAATTCAAATAAAAACTAGCTGGTGTCAGATGTGTAAATGCTCTTGTGGACTTCAGCAGCTGCTCTGTACATCTGCAGACATTTGATTTCCTTAAAAATGTGTCCCAACAAAATAATTGCCCAAGGTCCAGTAAACAAGTCATTCGGCAGGGCAGGGAACAGACCATGGATCTTCTGCCTGCCTTTTTGTATCCTGCTACTAGGCAAATGTCATTCCCTTTGAAAAGCCTTCTCCTCCTCCCAAGAATGACACACTACCGACAGCCCTTTCTGCCCAGCGGTGCCTCCCAACCCATAAACCCACTGTTTAATAATAAAAGGGGAGCAGAAATCTCCCCAGGAATGGAATTTTCACCTGGTACTGAGAAGAGCTACAGCTTCCACCAAATGCAGCACAACTTTGCTGTTGATTTTAGGCGGCAGGCAGCGGTATTAAACATTTGGCAAGAAAGCTCACATCAGTGAAATCTCAGCACTTCTGTTTGCAATGTCCCTGCCACTTGCAATAATATTTGCAATTATTTTCTTCAGCAATAAGGTACATAATACAGCAACTCAACAATAAGAGCCATAGGTGAGTTACAGATTTCATGTGAACTCAGGTTTCTAGGATTAGACTGTGCTGAAGAACAGAATCAGGTTTTTTATTCAAAATCTTGTTCTTTGCAAGTGAATTGTTAACATTAAAAGGCCTTTCTTGGTTTGCTGTTTTGTGCAGTGCATATTTAATCTTTGGGAACCGCTGTAATATTGAGTTGATTAACCAAATGTGTATTTTTCCCCGTCTCCCCTAAAGAAGTCATTTATTCTGACAGTTGCACTGAACTGAGTAAGGACTAAACTAATCAAACATGCCCTGCAATGCACTGCATAATCCTTGTGTATCCAGTTGAGTAACTAGGCTTTGAAATTAGCTGAGGGAGAAATTCTGGGGGTTTATACCTGTTTACACTCCAGGATTCCACACAGCAGCACATGAGGGTGTGAACAAGAGTCAAGAACAGGAGGCCACCTCTGCACCAAAGCATCCCTCCTGCCACCCTGCCTGTGTGTGCGTGCCAAGAGCGTTTAAATGGATGTCATTTAGGGAGAAGCTGTTTCTCTTGCCTGTGCTTTATCGATCAGCTAGCCCAGTCTGCACAAAGGATTTGAAATAAAGCCCATTTGGGAATGTCCTGGTGCCAGGAAACTGGAGACGACAGTGAATTAATTTTTAACGGAGCTTTTGCAACATGCTAAAATTGTGACATTTCACTTGACATCAGCAGGAGCTGTGGGTGCTCAGCACATTCAAAAACCACATCTCTGTTAGCTCAAGTTAGCTTCCCCCAAATTAGTGGCTACTCTGCAAGACACAGCAATCTGGGGAGAGGATTTACTAAGGGGATTAAGTATGAATTTGTTTTGGAGTTATGACAGAAAAATAATTTTAATTAAACTCTTTAAATGTATTAGAATATTAAGCTTCTAAATACAAGCTGAATAATATGGAAGGAGTCCTTCTCCTGTATAAAGTATTGCACACGTCAACAGTCACTTATTGGTTCTTGGAGCTATAGCTTTTTTTAGTGTATATGGTATTAAACCTGGCTGGCTTGAGGCTTGTCTTTATTAGTCATCTGTTTTGCTAGCTCAATATAATTGCCTAGGAACTCCAGATATCACAGCAGGACCGTGCTTGAAGTAAACTGGTGTTTTACAGGTGAAGAAGACTGTAGGTCTAACAGGACCCATTTAGCCAGTGGGAAAATCTAATGTCAGATATCTCAGCCATGAATATTCTTGGCATGATTTCTTCACAAAAGCAGGCTACTTTCACACAGACACAGTTACACAGACACAGTTACACAGACTTCAGCCTCCCCCCTCCCGCCCCAACTGCATAGGAAATAAGCCTTTAATCCCACATCATTGGCTTCCATGCACTTCACTTTTATCTCTCCAGCTTTCCCTGACTCTTTGCCATCTTTTAAATCCTGCTTCTCCTGGGCTATTCCCTCTGTCCTCGCTGGCCTAAAGCTCAGCTCAAGTCTGACTTTCAGATCCATTCTGAGTATTGGTAGCCACATTAAAACCTTGACATTGCACTGAAGTAGCTGGCTCAATACCTCAGTGCTCCTTTGACCCAGAACTTGAAAGGGTTAACTCCTTTCCATCTGAATCAGTGGAAATTTCATCAGGGGTTGCGGTAATAGCTGCATCACTCCCGAGTCCAGCAAACATTTGACCAGGAACAGGCAGTCTGATGCGAGACGGACAGATTGCCTTCAATCAGGCTATCTAGGTTTTCCTAAGTGAGTCTAAAACCTCTTCAAATGGAGCTCTCCCTGCTGAAGTCAGGCTGGATGAATAAAAGTATTCAGAGCCTACACAAGTTTTACGAAAGACAAAAAGCAGCTAGCGCTGGTGGGCCCAAACCCATGAGTAAAGCTGGCAATAGCTGTGCAGATTGAAACATGAGATCCTTTTATTCCACAATTCCTGTAATGTTTTTACATCTTCCCTCCAAAACTGGCCCTCGCTTCTTTGAAATTTTGCCCATGCTTTTTTTTTTTTTTTCCTTTTTGCCCCCTGGCTTTCAACTACGTACAGAGATCACAGAAGTCAGAGGCAGAAAAGCGCTAGAATTCATTTCTCCAGTTCACACAATCCCTTTAGGCCTCCTTCCTCTTATATTATTTTGATGCACTTGGCTAAATTCACCTTCTACCAACATAAATTCAGATACATTTGTTGATTCTACTGAAGCTTTGTGACAGAAACAGGCTTTGAGGCAGAGATAGACACACACCAGAGGTTTACTCCAGTGTTCCTAAAAGCAGGATTTGCCCGTTGTAAAGCAGAGAGGTTCCCTCTGCGGATTCCATTTCACGGTCTAACAGATCTCAGCATTAGCTACCTGCAGTTCATTGTCAGCCTAAATTTTCTTTTGCTCAGTTTCAGCCAATTACTCTTAGTTACAGCTATAGCCCTTGGATCATCTTAAGATACTTTTCCCTCTTTAATGTTCACATCACTTCTGGGGTGGTTATCACCTCACCACGAGCATGAGCAGCCTTTCACTCGTCATTTCCCCATGGTGGTGAAAAGGACAATGTGATGCTATAAAAAGAAGAGAACATGGTCAAATAACCCCTCTTCATTTTCATTTCCAGGAAACGTAATTACAGTTCTTGTAATGTCTATACAGGTCTGCTCTACAGACTTTGCTGAAAGTGACTTCACATTCTGGCTCTCTACTTGAGACTTTGAAAAAAAAAGAAAGTGTGAAGGGAGGATTAGGAAGGGGGAGCTCAATCTTCCCTCTGCATTTAGCGTGAGGTACATAGGAATGTGGCCTGAGTGTGAGGATCGAAGGAGTGCTGTCGAGAGCCGGCCTGGGAGAAATTTTTCCATCATACCGGGGCTCTATGCTGTGCACTGGATGGTGGTGGGATAAAGAAGGAATAACTCAGTGACAAGACAGCTTGTCAGCATGTGCAAATACCTATCCACCTTCTCAGACACCGTGTCATTACCACTTTATACGTATCTGCACCTCCTTCCATAAAAATATTCATTTTGCTCCTGATGTCCCAGTGTAATAACACGCAGAGGAAGCACAGTTGCTGCTCAGTCTCTCTGAAAATCAATATTAGCAGTGCATAAACACAGCAAAAGACCCCAAGCCCCTTAACAAACAAACACTTCACAGAACAAATAAAGGCTCTGAAAATGTGGCTATTGCCCGCTGCTGGGTAAGCACTTTTCCTTTCTTATTTCAGCTGCATTGTGTGTTGAACAGCTGTGACATCCAGTGGCCAAACACAATACAGTTGGGTTTGGTACAGAACTCTTCATACATGGTAACAATAACAGAGCCCTTCCATTGCACTTTTCATCTTCAAAGAGCTGTACAAACTGTAATGCATTAACTCCTACAGAGCTCAGTGGGGCAGATGAATGTAGTGACCCTAAAAGTACACATGAGAAGGGGAAACGACGCTCCAAGCTCTCCACAAGCATGGCAATCAGCCCTCTAGGGTGGTGAAGAGCCTGCCCTAGGGCCAGAGTGCAAGACCTTCACCCACCACTGCAAAGATCAGCTGTTGAGAGATAAGGGATCAGAAAGGTGCAGCTCATTCAGCATCTGATGAAGAGGCCACACCTGAGGGGAGGGTTGTGCTCTTTTTCCCTAGAGCAAGAGAGCCCATGGTTAGCGACTGGGGAAAGCTACATGACACAGCAGGACCAGAGCTGGTGTGGAAGAGATGCTGTGTCAGAGGGCTGGCCAGCGGAAAAGGCTTCTGCAGTGATTTTCTGAAGATGTCAGAGGACTTTGTTGATAGATGTGGAAGGTAGGGAAGAGAGTGCAAACATGGATTTGGATTAAGAAATACAGTGGTGCAATCAAAGAAATGTGACTGTGATGAGATCCCGGCGGTTAACTGGGATTCCTGTTGTGACAGGTAAATTGGAAGATACAGAAAACAAGAAAACAAATCGGTGGAAAAGAGGAGCTGGGTCTCACCCATGGAGCAGGGCATCCCAGATTGATGCTAGCAAACATCTATTCCACAAAGAAAGAAAGAAATGGACCAAGAGATGGGTTATCACAGGCCTGTGTCAATGGGGAGGAATAGTGGGTATAAAGTCTTTGAGAGAGGTTTAATCACAGCATTTAGTGCATCTGCTGCATTTCACTTTGCTCGACTCTTGGCCTGTGCTCGAGGTATGTGCTGAGGGAGCTGAGTGGCTGGGCCAGAGTGTGTTTGCCGAGCTGCTCACAGCCTATGAGAGTTAGTTTTCAGTGAGCGTTATGGCTGTAATTACTCTATATCCCATAGAGTGTAAGATCCTGGAAGACATGTAAATGTCAGTATGTGTCTAGGTACGAGTTTGCCACCTTAAGCTTCCTTTCTAGCCCATGGAGAGAAACAACCTTGATACAGATGCTGTGTTTTATGTGGGTATCTTTGAGGTCAGTCCAGATGTGCCTGTTTCCTTTTGATTATAAAAGCATGACTCAGAGATCCAAACTATGGACAGATGCATCTAGTTTCAGAGATCAAGAAATCAGTCCCTGCTTTCCCCAAGTCATCTGTGCCCCAGTGTTTGCTTGCTCAGACCTGCAGTGGTTTTTTTTGCTGCAGGCAAGGTCCATGCAGGGACATTCAGCAAGACCAGAAGTGCCCGCAGCCCCCCCTTTCCCAGTAGCTCATCCCCACTGCACTCTGCCTGTGCAAGGGGGGGGAGAGGGTAGGAGCTAAAAGTGATTCCCATGAGAATGAGGTCTATTTTTAAGGCAGGAAGATGACATGAAGGAAATTTAAATCCTACTGTCTGTGCTGTACCTGTTCTGTGGCAAGAGAATCCTGCTTGATAAGTCTTGTGCTTTACATAAGTATTATGCACTCATTAAAAAAACAAATGAGTTGTTATTGGTTTACTCATACTGTTTTTTTCAGGTTTCCATTCTAAAAAAAACCTAAATACCGAATATAATTTCTTAATGGCTAATCGATTCCTAGCTTGTTTTTCCCTTTATAGCAGAATATATTTCAAAGTGAGAGGGAAAGACTCGCTCAGCAAGGAGTCTCAAACACCCTGTAAAAGGCAGTGCAAGGCTTACACGCTGGCCTCTATAAAGGGGATTACTTAATGGTTTTGTCATGGTTTGAATGAGCAGGTATGGCCTTTGGATGCACAATTCCTGGCAATTAATACCCAGCTGGTTTAAAAGCTTTCAGTCTAACCTCAAATCAGCATATCAGATCATCGGCTGCTGGGAAATGTACTCTTTGGTATCAGCACCCTGATTTGTGTGTTGGTTAACTTCCAAATAACCCTTCACCATCACCTGAAAATGGATGTAGTAGTTTCATGTGCAGGTTAGCATTCACAGGAGTTAAAAAGTAGTATATATTTTTCCTATTCCAGCCATCTTATCTGCTTTTTTGTTGTTGCCATGGTTGTTGTGCAGTAACATTCCATTTAAAATAAAATATGTTCAAAGTATTCTGCCTAGTACATGAGTGTCTAACACAGCTCTCGTATATTCATGTGGGCTGATGATTGACCCATGCTACATATTCATAGCTGCACACAAACCTGTGTCCATAGTATCAGTTCTCAAAAATGGCTAGTTAGTCTACCGTTACCTGTATCTTCAGCATCCATTAAACCCCCTTTAGTACTGAATAAACCCTGAGCACCCATTTCACAGAAAGTCAGACATAACATTCTCTGGCCAAGGTCTGTAAGCTCCCTGTCCTGTCCCTGCTGGCTTGCAAACTAGGGGCATTAATTTCCATTGAAAATTCAAATCCCAAACCTACCAAACACAGCTGGAGTTGGAGAAAATCCGAAATCAGACTGTCAGGTGATACAGCAGGCTGAGGCCCTGCAGCCATGCAGGGTTTGTCACTGATAGCAGATCCTCACTGACAACTCTTAGTTTAATTTTTGTGCTGCAATTGCAAGTTTTCTGTATGAGGACCTGAAAAGATCTAATTCAGTCTAGGTCCTTCCCTCACCCCAGTCATTGTACTGAAGTTACTTTCAGACTGGCTATTAAATGCAGGAACTGGTGGCTTTTAAACCATTTTCAGGACACTAACCAGTCCATCTCTAAAATCCTGGGAGAAGACAGGAGAATCAAGAGAAGCGGCGGAAGTTACAAGCATTAAGAAAGACATGAGGTCTGTCATCTCAAGTCATTTCATCATTCATGTGCCTAAAACCTGTGGTGTTTCATCACAGAGTTAAGCTGTAAGACAAAAGCATGACAGAAAAGGGGGATGAGAAGCAAGAGAGAAGGATGTAAAGTCAGAGGAGGTTTTGAACGCCTGAAAGAAAACATCTTAAACAGTCATTCAGTAATTTTAATAGATACCCAGAAACAGCATTAGTCAGACTCTGCCATTACCTTTCCAATGAATCTTCCTTAAAAATACCACGATCTGCAGAGTCAGTGAAGAGAAGAAATCTGAGCGACAGAGTGCTGACTTCTGCATCCAATTGCTTTCCTCCGGAGATCTCACCTCGACTGCGGTGACGTCGTAACGCAGTCAGAAAGCCTCATTCATAAGGCCACTTAGATGCAGGACTGCTTTTCATAAAGAAACTTATCAAAACATAAACAGGCTGGCACTTGCAGGACTGTCGGATAGAGTAGATGAGGGTGGTGCATATGCAGTGACCCAGACACATGTTCTTCAGGTGTTTTGTGAGGCACTGGGGAGAAAGAGAAGTCCCTGAGTATTCAGGAAGCACTTTCAAGGTGCTACAAAAGCTCACGCCCTGGAATGCACCCCACACTGCATAATGGTGGTTAAGCATATTAATGCACCGGCAAACAAGTCCTGATCTGTGGTGGTTCTGCTCCCTGCCTTGGCATCCTCAGCCGTTTGAACCAGTGATTTCACACTCTGCAAAGCGTTGAACTCTCCTGCCCAACCACTTTAAACAGGGAAGGAAAAGGCTGGCCTAGTCAGCTTCTGTGCTCATGAGCATATTGCAAGCAATCAAAAAACTTACATATATTACACTTATAATTTTACCATGGCCTGTAAAGCACAAGGAATGACTAGGCCTTGCAATGGAAGGGGATTTTGATCACGAGAATTGTTTTCCATTTCTGGGTGGTGGGTGCCTGTAAGCCAGATCTGTGTCGGTGTTTTTTCTCCATCTGCTCCATCAGCATGTTATACCAATGTGTTAGGGTACTTGCGTGAGCTGTCAAACTAGATTACTAGCTACAGTGGCTTTATGTTTTCTGAAACTCTCTGTTCCCAGTGTCTACCCCATTAGCCATACATCCACCTCCCAAACCATGAAAGAAATACATCATTTTAAAAGAGTGCACTGAGTATTTGATTAACTGGTAACAAGCCCGGATTCCCACAGAAACTCATGCCAGCTAGATATCTCATTGCCTTAGGGATGCTCAACTTTTTCTTTAAAGAAAGAGAAAAAAAAAAATCAGGCAGGATACATGACTGAGCAGTGGCATTTTTAATATCTCCTCTGACTTTTATTTTAATATGTATGGTACAGTGCAATTTTAAAGCTGCTCTTCCAGGAAAAATTATACCAACACCTGAACAGTGCCAGGCTTCTGATCCTGGATGCCTGATCAATGCTGCCTTTAGCTACTGCAGTGCCAGTGTCTTCAGCTGCGCCCTCTTTCGCAGACACACGATTCAGTGGAGCGGACACGGCTCTTCGCATGGGGTCTGTTGCCAGAACCATGAGTGAGTCCTGCCTGCCAGGGATGGAACCATGCGAGTAGCAGGGGATGCGGGTTCTCAGCACACAGCTTGTTGCTCACACTCCAGTGGAGGAAATTTGCTTGCTTTGTGCTGGTTTTGTGGTCACAAGGGAAGAAGAGCCTAGGCAAGGGACAAGTGGAAGAGTTTAGGCTGGTCTTCTACAGCCAGTCCTCTCTCACAGCTTTGGTTTGGTTGAACAGGAATACGGAGCGGCAAGAAGCTCAGTGCTCAGCTTCCCAGGCCAGAGGGTTTGCTTGACACTCCACTTCTGCCCGCCACCAAGCTAATCATGACCTTTCATAATATGTCTTCTATTCCCAAAGAGCACCTTACCATACTTCACCATCAGCCTTTTGCTCAACTACTACAATGTTGAATTTCCCTCGGCCTTAGGCTTTTTTGTGCTCCATCTTCTCTAGCTCATTATAAGATTCAGCACCTCTACGTGATTTTCCATGCACAGCAATCGAGGGACTTCTACAAAGTGCAAAGATGGTGGAGCACCTCTAATCCATCAGTTATCCAGCATAAAAATCCAGTTTTATGATTTCTAGCATCTGATCGCTCAGGAGTGTGTTTTTGCAGGGAGTACTCCCCTCTCATGCCTTTGCACCAGGAAGGGTAAAGCTCCAGGATAAGTCAGGAACTACTGCCAAGGACACAGCTATAAGGGGTATAACATGCCGTTTTGGGGAGGTTGGCACTGCAAAGAATCATCTACCTATAAAGTGACAGTTTAATTCCAAGGGCTTCTCCTGGCCAATATTGCTTTATCTCAGCTGTGTGCATCCCAGCAGCATTTCAGCCTGATTCATGGCTGTGCAGCCCACATGAATCTGCACCTCCAGCAAGGCAGAAAAAGCACAAAAAAACAGCATGCAGTGCCGCTCTGGACATGTGGGCCATATTGCACTGTCACAAAACAGCTTGGGTTCAAACAGCGTCTCCTTGCTAGGAGCCTAGGAGTCATGCAGGGGAGCCTCATGGGGTACTGTGTCAGCATGGCGTGCCTAGGGAAGGCAAGTCAGTTCAACAGATTTCCGTTGCTTTTTATTAGACTTAAAGCTTGGCTCGGGGGGTTGTTCTCAGGAAGGAAAGAAAAATGTGCCCAGAAGAAATGATCAGTCATAGTCAGGCTGGAAGGGCGAGGCAGTTCTGGAGCAAGCACAAACATAACTAACTTTGCGAGCAAGAAAATGGCTTTGTATGGTGCAGTCAGGATGAACTGGGCACTGTCAGACCCCTGGAGCCCCTAGACCCCAACTCCAGGCATGGAGAACTTCACAAGTTTGATGTTATGTACTTGAAATACTGCAGAGCCAGGCCCCCATCAGTCTGAACTCAGGCTGTGTAGTGTCAGATGAAATGGGAGGAAGCAA
The DNA here is from genome assembly GCF_000699105.1 of Pygoscelis adeliae. Lineage (NCBI taxonomy): Eukaryota > Metazoa > Chordata > Aves > Sphenisciformes > Spheniscidae > Pygoscelis > Pygoscelis adeliae. The sequence goes on along the minus strand of NW_008824934.1, from coordinate 2,753,931 downwards.
ACCCAGGGGAATTGGGAGCCCCCATGGGATTACACGCATGGGTCTGGGCTCTGCAGTGTCCCAGCAAGGCAAAGTGCCAGTCCCTGCTGGGGCCCTCACATTCCCATGGCTGGGGATGATGCTCTGCCTTGAACAGGAGCAATCACGTCCAGGAATGAAGGCTAAGGGCACGGGAAGGTGAGAAGGGATGAGACCATGCCTTTCCCAGGTCAGCCCGGTTCAAATATTTTGACCTTGCAATGGGATTCCTCTCATTGCAGACTCCCTTCCGCAGTGCAGTGTGTGACTATCCCTCAGTTAAAAAATTCCTGGAAGAAAAACAGGCTTATGGGAAGCGTGGGCACAGCTATTCTCCATAGTAAACCCACAAAGACCTTGTATTACAACTGCAACTTATCTAACGTAACCAAAGCAGTATATTCCCCGGGAGCCATACTACCGGGGAGAGCCTGGAGGAACGGTGGCAACCAGGGCTGAGGGGGAAGGAGGCATGCCCCCCCGGCAGGACCTCACACCCCCACGGTCCAACGCTCCAGCACAGAGGAGGGGATGGAGTGGGGCCTTGCCAAGCCCGTCGCAGGGAGCAGCTACCGGGGAGAAGCTGGATAAATAAGTCCAGGAAGGAACAGGATCCCTCCGCAGTGCCGCAGCTGGGAACAACTCATGTGAGTGGTCATGTTCTTATTAAACACCATGACACCGCTGAGTCCATAGAAAGTTGAGTATTACTTTCCAGGGATGGAGGCTTTGCCCATCACAGAGCACCCAGTTCACTCAGCGGTGCGTGGTTCACTCTTCACCATAATGCAACAGACTAAATAATTATCAATGAGTAATTTGGTGGTTTTTTCAACGTCCATGGAGGGATTGGAGCTTTTCAGGGGCGTGAGTTGCTCCATTTTGGCGCAGTCTTTAATTCTGTGGCCTGGTGTTGAGTACTGTTCCACTCCATTATTTTTTTGGTCACAACACGGTCTTCAAGCATGTGTCTTGGGGCATCAGATGCCCTTGTGCAGACCCAGGCAAAACACTTGAAGAAGTTTTTGTTCCTGTTGGCACAGTGGTATCTGAGGTGTCATAACCGGTCGCACGAGTGCTCCTCCTCCACCCCAGGAAGCGTAACGGTCGTTCACCTCAAAATCAAAGCAAAAGATTATTGTATGTGTAATTAACCTTTTCCTAGAACTAATAACCGTCCCCCCCCTCTCTTCCCAGCCTTCCTCTTGCCAGCCTGCCGCCTTCTTGCCGGTTTTAGTGGCCGTTTCTTCGCCCACCTCGGGATGCGTGGCCGTTCCTCCCGAGGATGGGATTGCAGCACCAGGCTGCACCAGGCGCCTGTCGAGCCTATGCGAAATCAAGGCTCAGCTTCCAGTTTTAGCGACAACAAGCGTGTTAAATGCCTTCTCTCTCTCCCCACGACGTGCGTGTGTGTTTACGCAGGGACACGCGGAGGCAGCGTACCCCGCGTACGCGCACAAAGGAACCCTTCGCTTTGCACACACACACACACGCCCGCAGGAAAGCCCTGGGGATGGCGCCGGCTTTCCGCGCAGGTTTTCACGGCTTTGCCACGGAGGAGAAAAATCTCCTCGGCGCGGGCCCGCCTTT
>NW_008824934.1:2743601-2751666 GCF_000699105.1 Pygoscelis adeliae | reverse complement strand
CGCGCCGCGGGGGCGGGGGGAGGCCTGCGCCGGCCTTAGCCCGGTCAGCGTGCGCAGCGGGGGTTAGAACCTTCTGGGGAGCGTGGTGGGTCAAGGCTTCTTTCAAAGGCAGGGCTTAACCTCTCTCTCTTAATCATTAACAGTTGCTCTCGGATTGCGTGTCATGATTTGGACCTTCCCCTCTTTAGTGGCAGTGGATGTCCTTCAGCTTCGCATCTCAAATATTTAATCTTTGATGTTAGCGCTCAAATCTGCGTGCCTTGGGTCGCCCAATGGGGTTAATTAAGTACTAGTTATCTCAAGGCAGCAGTTGTGGGGAGTAGCACCTGACAACTTGATGTGCATCTCTGGATGTTAAAGTGTGGAAGAAAAATCGCTTCTTAAGCAGCTTGCCTCGTGCGGGGTTGCAGGAGAGGATCTTGGTCTTTCTCCTGTTCCGTTACTTGTCTGCTGAGTCACAGGGCAGGGCTATGACTTTCTGAGCCTGGCAGGAAGTAGTGAAGTTTGTCATGCAAACCCACAGATGGAGGCAATGCAGTTTCAGGCCTCCATCTTATTAAATAACAAGAGAGAAAGTAGTTCAACATGTCTGTGACTTATTCCCTGCCAGGCATTATTTAAAACACATTGCACCGTGTTGCAGAGCATAGAGGTGAATTACTACCGTGTGGAACACAAGGGAATAGGGTTGGAAGGTGCCCTTGTTGGTCCACATTTGTCCAGTTTTTAGGAGTGCTTCGGCAGTAGAATTGATATGTTAGGATCTAATACAGTGAGGTCAAAGGTCCAGTGAGCAGTAAGCTTTTTTTTTTCCAGAGTGGTGATGATATGAGACTTGCAGTCTTACAGGACCTTAAAATGTCATGTAAGACTTCCACTGATAACTGTATGGCTGTTCTGTAATAAGACACTAACTAGGATAGTTCTTTCTATGGCCAAACTTCACTGTTGTTTTTTAATGTCCATTCAGATGCTTGCAGTGCTCAGTCTTAACCCTGTCTTGACTTAAGAGAAATGTGGCTGCAAAATAGCTCACAAGTACAGCTTTTGGTGATAAAGCTGGCTGTAAAAAAAAAAAAAAAATCTCTGGAAATTATTTTAAGTTGGAGTAGTCCGCATTGGTGTTAGAGTACTGCGTTCCCTGTTCAGAGCACAGGTTCGGGTAGGGAGTAAGTGGTGATTTCTTGGACTTCAGTTGATAGTGAAGCTAGTACTCAGAACTGGCAGTGGTGCGTTGGGCTGTAGCTTAGCCTTGAAATAGTCAATAACGTGTGTGCTCCTGGGAAGGTCAGGAAAGCTAGTGTGTGTGTGTGAGATTCCTCCCCTAAAGGGAGACACTGACCTTGCCAGCAGATTATAGTACAAAAAAAGGTTTAAGGCAATGCATGCATTAAATACCACTCTGGTATTTGTCTGTGTTTGGCTAGCTCCATCACTGAATACAAAGGTCTGGAGCAGGCAGTGCTACTGCTGACCTCTCATGTGTTCAGTTAGCATTTCCACAGCTAAACCTGTGCGTGGGCTGACTCCCACTCTCTAGATGAGTTGACTGAATTGATTGAGGCAGAACACATAGTGCTCAGCTTGTGATGAGCTAAACGGCATCAGTTTTACCCAGGAATAGCTCAGTGGGAAAACTGTTTCTTGAACACAGAAGTGAGGGGGTTTGCAAAATGAGCCAAAAAAAAAAAAGGTGTGAGGAATTTCTGGAATGGTGCAGTGCTGTGAAATGCCTTCTAAAGAAAAGGGAGGGACCACTGGAGAGATCATATGTCAAGGATGCTCGAGTCATGTCAAACCTGGCAGACATTCCCGATGGAAGCTCTTGCAGTGTACTTTCCTGAAGTGCCACCTTCTTTGTGAAGGTGAACGAACAGCTCTTGCATTTCTCTAAGACTTCCTGTGAGCTGGCTGTGCTTTCAAAAAACAAGGCACCTACTGTTTTGTCGCAAAACCATGTATCTGAAAATGAAAGTAAGGCATAGCAGGTGCCAGCCTAATAAACTCTGAAAGCCCTCTTCAGATAAATGGGATTCTTCCTATTAGTCACTGCTCAGTGCAAGTGCAGAGAGATAAGTGTTAGCGTGGATGGGACTGATAACTGGAGAGTTGCAGGGATTTATTTCTAGCTTATATATTTACTGATTGAAGTTAAGTAGTGGCAGCACGAAGGTCAGCTTGAACTAAGTTGTCTTGCTTCTTAGGGTAATCAGATCATCTGTCAGTGTGGGGGTCTTACTGTAAAATTGGCAATATCTAAAATCTTTGAGCTGCCTTATACAATATGCTGCTTAGAGGCAGGACAACTGGAAGGGACACTTTAAAGCCAAGGAGACAAACCAAATGGCTATCCATGTTTTTAACATGGGGAGGGAAAAACTTGCTGTGGAGGAAGAATGAGTGTATGAAGTTAACCCACCCCCCCCCACACACACACACACATATTCTGTACAAGCAGCAGTATTTTTAAGTTCTGTTTCCTTGACTTTGCAGTAACTGCGGAGAGATTCATGACCATTTCTGTGAACAGGGTTACCACCCACGTTAGCTTGCCAAAAAGCCAGCTTCCAGATAGTTCTACTTCTGAGGCTGAGCTTTCTTCTCTGCATATGAACTGGGTTTGGTGCCAGTCGAAGGCTTACAGGCATTTGTATGACTTGATTTTTTAAAATGTAGCTGAGCTTACAGAAGGCATTCCTTACTGCAGTTTTCTTAAGGAAAAGTGTACAGATATGTGAGAAGAGGGAAAAGGAAATATTCAAAAGATCGTGATGATTTTTCTTCCTTTTAAGAGGAAAAGCTATTCCTGTAAATACTCAAGATGGGGTGTAACTATTATGTAAGTTCTTAATTAGAGCTGTGACTGCTTCTATTTCAAGATAGGTTACATTTGGCTCTGAACAGCTGCTGTGCATACTAAGAACTGTTGCACTTTAGTCTTTTACCAAAAAGAATTGTAATTAGTAGCAGAGATTTCCTGTATTAGGATTGCTTGGCTGCCCTTACGTGGTGAGGTGGCATTCCCTTAGATCTCTCCGGAAGCAAGGCTTCTGGTTTTAGACTGTTCCTCCCACCTAGGTTGAGATTTCTGTCCTCTCAACATAAGACTCTTAAGTCTCACCAAGTATAAAAAGCTTTTCCAGTTGAAATAGTGTGAAGTGATGTTTTTGAACTGTTCTCATGACTGCAGGTGTACTACGGGATATAAATGTCAAGCTGGTGCTACTGCATGCTGAGAGGAGTGCAAGGCTTGTGAGGTCCCTGGGGAGGGTGTCTGAGGGGGTTTCTGTGCCCCTGGCACCCTTGGGCTGTGTGGGAGAGGAACCAGGTGGCAGGTCTCATGAAGGGTGAGTGAGAGTTGGGTCGTGCCAGCTGTGCCTGTAGCCAGTTCAAGCTCCTGGAAGCCACACGCAACCGGCATCTACGGAGCACCAGCAACCGGGGCATGGAAACAGGGAGTGGTGTCTGTTGGGAGCAGCATCAGCAGTTTGCATGGCAGCTCTTCTGGGAAGGGCGTGCCAGTGTTTGGGCTGCTGCCTGCTCTGCTCACCTGCAGGCTTAGGCTGCAACCTGATGGTTGCCCCAACTCAACTGGTGGCTGTGCAAGCCTACCCAGAAGCTTGACATCTCCAGGGAATTAGAAGGATGACATCTTTCAAAAGAATTATCGCTTTATTAGTGGAGTCTTTTTTTCCTAAGAACTGTGAGGAGACTGTGACCTGCTGAAAGAGAATGGTGTCCACCTGCTGCAACTGCAAGGCTGTGGCTGAAAGCCAGACAGTTGCACTACAGCTTACCTATGCTGATGTCTCCACCCAGACAGTCCTTCCAAGGACTGGAATAGCTGTACAGACCTTAGGTTGCATGGAACTTCAGTATTTGGAAGTTCCCTTGGCATATGAAGGCAGCAGTGGATGTCATAGCTGCAAGTGCAACCGTGGGAAGAACTCCTTGAACAGGTAGCGTGTTACAGAGGAGCTCAGCAGGCAGTGCAGTAGCCAGGGTTGTGAGCAGGAGAAAGATACGTGGTATTGTGCACTGTCCCAGGCTGAGCCCTGCCTTAATGCTGTGCAAGGGGAAGGTAAGGCTGAATTCAACCTTGAGCTAAATGATGCAAGTAATGCATGAGATGAAGGAGACTGGACCCTTGTCTCTACTGTTATGTTCCTGCATAACACATTTCCACGCTCTGAGGTTGAAGAATGAAGAGCTTGTGAGTAATAGACAGGGTCAAGGAAAAGCAAACCATGCAAAGTGGATCCAGCCACCCACCCGCGTTAGAACCGGTGCCGCCAGAAAAGCATGTAAGGTACTAGTAATTAGAGATCCCTTACCAAAAGGCACTGAAGCACCCATTTTCCATTTGGACAATTTCTCAGAGAAGTTTGCTGCCCTACCAGAAGCTTGCATTTGTGACATCACTGAGAGGCTGCCAAGCCTGGTGAACCCTACAAATTATCATCTGCTCCTACTATTCTGTGTAGGGTCTCACGATACTGCAACAAGGTAACTTAGAAACATCAAAAGAGGCTATATCCCTTGGAGAAAAGTTAAAAGGATCAGGAGTGCAGGTGGTGTTCTCAATCCTCCCAGTCAGAGGAAGGGGTTCAGGAAGGAGGAGATGAATTCCACAGGTGATTGCTTGGCTGCCTAGCTGGTGCCATACTCAGGATTTTGGCTTTTATGATTATGGATCAACCTTTGAGAAGCTGGGTCTTTTGGGAGCTGATAGGGTTCACCTGACCAAGTGGGGCAAGGGCATTTTTGCCAACAAGCTGGCTAGATGTATAAGGAGAGCTTTAAACTAGACTTAGTTGGGGAAAGAGATGGAGTTTTGAGTAACAAAGAAGAGACAGGGGCTGCTGATATATTAAGAACCAACAAGGAAACAGTTGTGAAATGCCTCAAAGGAATTCAGGCTTGTTCTAAAAAGTTGAGAGGGTCGGTAGCCCAACTGAAGTGTCCAATGCATGCAGCATGGGTAACAAACAGGAGGAGGTGGAAGCCCCTGTGCATCTAGAAAGCTATGACCTAATTGCCATCACTGAAACTTACTGGGATGAATCGCGTGACTGGAGTGCTGCAATCGATGGCTATAAACTGTTCAGGAGGGACAGGCGAGGAAGGAGAGGTATGGGGGTTGCCCTTTGTGTTTAAAAAAAAAAAAAGATTGATTGATTGCACAGAGCTGTGTGTGAAGAATATTGATGAACAGGTTAAAACTGAAAGAGGGTAGATTTAGTTTGGATATAAGGGAGACATTTTTTACGATGAGGGTGATGAGACACTGGAAAAGGTTGCCCAGAGAAGTTGTGGATGCTCCATGTTTGGAAGTGTTCAAAGTCAGGTTGGACGGTGCTTTGAGCAACCTGATGTAGTGAAAGGTCTCCCTGTCCATGGCAGGGGTGTTGAATTAGATGATCTTTGAAGGTCCCTTCCAACCCGACCAATTCTATGATTAATGCTAAACTCTTCTTTTCAGGTGTTAAAGATGTCCATTCTCAAGATCCATGCCCGTGAAATCTTTGACTCTCGTGGGAATCCCACTGTTGAGGTAGACCTCTTTACCAACAAAGGTGAGTCCTTAGCTGTAGATATTTATTCCTTTCCTGTATCTGACAGAACTGAAGAGGCAGTCAAAAGTCACTGTCCTGTTCTAGCAGTGGAACTGTGCTTACTCTTTCCTCCATACATATAACGTGTTGCTGAGCTTGCTATGGGACTTGCAGGAAAAACCTCTATCTCATTCTACTGGAATGAATTTGCTGAGCTCAAGATGTTGGCCTGGATAGTGAAGGGTTTTTTGAAGTGTGCCACTTCTTACAGTCTAAATTGTGCAAGTGTTAATCCAAACCTGCCTTCCTCCCCTTGCCCTGAGCATAAACTGGGATAGCATTTGCAAACTCGGAGTTAACAAGGCCGTCGTTCCTGTCCTTAAGCAGCTGCTAATGGTCTTAGTTTTCAGTGTTCCCTAAACTCTGTATGACTGCACTTGAAGTTTAATTCTTGATTTGTCTAGTGGTCACTTTGTGTAATGAAACAAAATCTTGGGTAATGGTTTCTTCTCTGCATAAGTACTCAGGCATGACTAAACAACTTGTCTAATTGGGTTTTCACATAAACATCTTATATTTTTAATTATTGTAGGACTTTCCCTTGGTCTGTTAGTTGTTCATCCCACATCTGATAGGATCTGACAAAGGCATTGTGCAAACACATACCGGTGTGGTTTGGTGGAATAAGCAAACACAATAGCTGTAACTGAATAGCTGATCTTTCTGCCTCAAAAGATTAATGCAGTCATTTAATGAGATTGCCCCTCCTAAGCTCTTTGCTGTAGTGGGATAAGGGAAAGACTGGAGACTGAAGCTGGCATCTTGAACCACAGGCAGAACAGACCTCAGTGTCCTGATCTGCTCATAAAGTTCAGCATCCTTGGCTGGAAGAATGGGCTGACTGGGTTGGCTGTGCTGTTGTTGGAAGAGCTCAGAACTCATATTAACAAAACAGGCCTCCTAATTGTCTTTTGTATACCATATCTTAGAAGAATTTAAGAGCTCGCCTGCCAGACTGAGCTCAAAAGTAGATTCAGTGAATAAAGCTAGCTTTTTGGAAGGGCCTTAACTTAAACACTTGAAACGCACAGTAGAAGAGAATGAGTCAGCTTGCTGTTAATCAGTATGAGAGAGACACTGATGAATTGTGATGCTGTAAAGGAGCAGACAGCTCTCAGGATCACTGTATAAGTGAGCAGAGATGTGGTTTAGAGATTACTTCTCCCGTCTCCAGGGATGGAAGTATGCGGTAGGCTGGGATGGTGTATGGGTGGAGAATGTTTTGTGGGTTCGAATGTGCTAAGACGGTTCTTTTGTTCTGTTGTAAACAGGTCTGTTCAGAGCTGCTGTTCCCAGCGGTGCCTCAACTGGAGTCTATGAAGCTCTGGAGCTTCGTGACAATGACAAGACACGCTACATGGGGAAAGGTAAACTTGAATTTTGGTACCCAGCTTGGCCTGTTACAATGGCTGTGTTGCTCTCTGTTTATGCCAGATTGTAGCAGAGGACAACGGGCTCCTTTACTGCCATCCGTATTCTGCGCAAGGCATGGCAATTAAGCAAAAGCAGTGGAGGTTAACAGTAAGATGATAGCAATGTGTATCATGCGTAGGCTCTGTGGCTGGGGCAGAGGTAAAGCACAGACTGCTGGGTTTTCCAGGGGACAATGTGGAGAGTGACTCTGCCTCCAGCAGTGCAGCCTCATAGTGGTGGAGATCACTGTACTTCCATAGGTGGGTGCGTGGAGCTCAGGCATGCTAGCTAGGTGATAATGACTAGTGCAGTATGCCCAAACATATTTTGTTACACCACTCCTGTTGCCCTGCATGTTGGTGCATGTCAGAGTACAGAGTGCTGTAGTAGTGTGTTATAAGAGCATCTAAACTACCTGCTCCAAAAGCCTTGGTGATGCTGCGGCTAGTCACAAGATCTCTTCATAGACCAAACTGTCAAAGACCTGTTAAATATATCTGCTTTGGCCCTATAGACTCCTTAGATCCCAGCGTGTTAAATTCTTGAACCTGAGGGTTATGCCAACTGCTGACCACAGCTAATGTGCAGCTGTACACTGGTAATCATGGAAGATACTTCTGTTTCAGACTGCATAATAGCTAAAGTCGCTTTAGCTTTTTGTCTGTCATTATAGGTAGCCAGGATACTTAAGTTTGTGTTAGTGGCATAATATTTTAGTTGCCTGGGGACTGGTTGTATGTTCTGAAAGGAAACTAAACACAGCAGTCACCAGACAGGCTTGTGTCGTGGTTTAGCCTCAGTCGGCAACTGAGCACCATGCAGCTGCTCACTCACTCCCCCCCCTGCCCCACCCCCGGTGGGACGGGGGAGAGAATTGGAAGAGCACAAGTGAGAAAAACTTGTGGGTTGAGATAAAAACAGTTTAATAATTGAAATAAAATTATAATAATATAATAATACACAAAGCGAGTGATGCACAGTACAATTGCTCACCACCCGCTGACCGATGCCCAGCCAGTCCCCGAGCAGTGGCCCAC
>NW_008824934.1:2726420-2743519 GCF_000699105.1 Pygoscelis adeliae | reverse complement strand
TCCCATGGTATGGAATGTCCCTTTGGCCAGTTTGGCGGTGCCCCGCTCCTACCTTCTTGTGCACCTGCAGCCTGCTCAGTTGGTAGAGCATGGGAAACTAAAAAGTCCTTGGCTAGTGTAAGCATTACCTAGCAACAACTAAAACATCGGTGTGTTATCAACTTTGTTCTCATCCTAAATCCAAAACACAGCACTGTACCAGCTACCAGGAAGGAAATTAACTCTATCCCTGTCAAAACCAGGACAGCTTGGGAACAAGTATGGGGAAAAATGAATAGCCACATACAAGATGCCATTGCCCAATAAACATCCTAATAGTAATTCTTATGACTACTCAGAGCTTGGACAGTCAGAACTCCTTTTAGCTTGCTGCTGTAAAAGCATTGGTGATGCCTTCCAAGTATATGCAATCAACTTAACTTTTGGCAGGGAGAGAGAATTACTTGTATTAAAACTTTTCTGCCAGTCATGTGAAAGGAAGCTGAAATATTTTGTGCCTATTAAGAAAGAGCAGTTAGAGTGGATAACTATTGAATTGAGCTTGGAGAGCTTTGTCTGAGACCATTCATGGTTGTTATTACTTTAACACAGAATAAACTCCTAGATGGCTGAATATCCCAAAGAGCTGAAGAGCTTATGCTGTTCACCTAGGGCAGTTTTCCTTGGGAAGAGTAAATGTGTACTTACCTCTGTGTGCTCAATGTGTGTGTGCTTAGACCTGTTAAATCTGATCCTACAGGCAGTTCTTCATGGTGCTTAACTAGACAGTAGTCTGAGCTTCCACAACAGGCTGTCACAGCTGAAGGTTTTTGTCAGCTGGGGAATAACATGAGTTATAGAAAAATAATCACCAAATGGGATAAGTTGCAGTTTGCAGATGCGTATTACAAAAGACCTACCAGCTGACTTAGACCATTTAAAAGGCAATTAATGTGGTTCAGGGTGCACTTAATTAGCATTCACCAGTTCTGAAGCTTAGGTCTTTGGAAGTCTTTAAACACTATACAGGGATGACAATATTCCTCAGGCTAATATTGGTAGCTGGCTAATGATGGTCTCTGCTTATGGGGAAGAAACAAGTTCATGCTGGAACTGCTGGTTTACACAATGGTGGGTCCACATAGACTAAGAGGGTCGTGCTGTGTTAATGCTTTATTCCCTGTCTAAAGCCAGGAGCAGACAATCAATTTCTGTGCCTGCATCCAGGTACAGAGACAGCGTACTCCAGCATTGTATCAAGTGTAAAACACGTGCTAAGGTCATGCTTTTAGCAATGTTACAAAATGATAGCAGATAGTGAAATGCCTGAGCTGCTGCATGCTTAACTTCTGGGAAAACCTTTTTCTTTCCCCTTACTCATCCATTCTATGAATGGGTAGGAGTAGCCTATCCTAAAACCTTTTCTAAATGCTGTCATTCAGCCACTCAAGGTTTGGGTCCACAATGGTGTTTGCAATAGTATGGAAACCTGGGTGGAAAGAACAAATACAGCCTCGCTGGCTGAGGCACAGTTTCCTCTACCCTTTGAACCCTTTTGTTTCTAGTCTGCTGCTCAGTATCAAACACTTGCTGACTTGTAGGTCTCTTTACCTCTTTGTGTCCTTTTCTTTTTCTTGCATGACTGGCTTTGTTTTTGGCTGTGAGTCTTCATCTCTTCCTTGATTCTCTTGTCCATTTCGCTTCTGTCAGGTGTATCCAGAGCAGTTAAATATGTTAACGAGTTCCTGGCGACAGCATTGTGTACACAGGTAATGGATGTGCTTTGAGTGCAACCTTGTCACTTGGACGAATTTCGCCAGTGCATGGTCTTGCAAACTAACATTGCAGCAGGCATTCCTAGATGATGCTTACTTCATGCAACTTCCATTTGATTGAGATGACCACTATAAGTGTTCTGGTTTAGCTGTAAGCTCAGGTTGGATTGGGGATTGAATAGCATGAGGTGGTATTCTTGAGATTTTATTGTTACTGAAATCACCTACTAATGCCTGCATAGCCAGTGTGGTTCACCAGTGTCTGATTTGCTTGTTCCTTCCAGGTGTCTCAAAAGCTGTTGAGCACATCAATAAAACAATTGCACCTGCACTGATTAGCAAGGTAGGAGCAATCTGTCTTCTGCTAACATCAGTTAATGCCAGTCCAGTGTGTCCTACCTGATGGGTTGTCTCTCTAGAGGTGGTTACAGGAGCTGTATTACATGGAGGGTGTTAGCCTGTGTATTGGAGTGCATGTGAACAAACTGACCTACAGTAATTGCTTTACTTAATGACTGTGTATCTAACACAATCAAAACAATCTCTAGCAGCCTAGTATTGTAGTGTGCAGAAATACTTAAACACCTGGGAACTTCAGTGGTGTGCAGTTGACACAAGCTGCTTTATGCTTAAGAGGGTGGCTGAATGATGGGGAGGGACTGGGTTTTATCCAAGTTGGCTTGTTTGGAAGGGAATCTGAGGGGATCTTAGTAAAGTCTGCTTGAGTGAAATTTCTGTGCCCTTTGTGGGCACTAAGCCCTAGCTAGAAAGGATGGTGCAAAACTAAGTGGTAATGCATAAAGTGATTGCACATTCTTAGCAACAATTCCAAACATTATGTACTAAGTTACAAATGGGTGTATGTTGTGAGCAAGCTGGTCGTCTTTGAGCTTGCACTAAAGGGGCAGGGGGCTTAAACTGGGGCTTTCTCCTATGCCGTGCCAGGCAGATAGCAGTGTAAATGTCAGGAATTCAAGGGACTTGACAGCCTTACAGCTCTGAATGTGAAGAACAGAACAAGCTTTTGATGTGGCTGACTTATCTGTCAGCTTTGGTCTGCTGGAAGTGACCAGAAGGTGCTGCTCTGTGATAATGACAAGAATTAGTCTCTTTGACTGTTGGTAGTTGCCCTTAAGCAGTTCTTGGTGCCAGCCAGGGAAATAAAAATGCAGTGGGTAGATGAGAGTTTGTAGAGCCATGTTTGGTGTCAAGCAGTGCTTTGCTTGCTTCTCTCTGCAGAATGTCAACGTTGTGGAGCAAGAAAAGATTGACAAACTGATGCTGGAAATGGATGGATCGGAGAACAAATGTAAGTGGGCTTTGTGTTGCAGTGAGGCATGAAAAGATGAAGATTGGTTTATAGAATTCTAGCTGACCTTATCAGAAACAATGGGCAGTGCAGGGCATATGCTGTGCACGTCCATAACCAAGACCGCAGTGCTGGTATTGCTGAATCTCTTTATGAAGATATAACATTTCTGTAAACAATTTCTTGTTATTGCAGCCAAATTTGGTGCCAATGCCATCTTGGGTGTATCTCTGGCTGTATGCAAAGCTGGTGCTGCTGAGAAGGGTGTCCCCTTGTACCGTCACATTGCTGACCTTGCTGGAAACGCAGAAGTCATTCTTCCAGTTCCTGTAAGTATCTCGATAGGGCTAGCTAAGGACTTGATCCAATCAGGTGCTTCATGATAGCTTGTGGTCTTGGATCAAGTTTTCTAGAGAATGAAGAGTCTTAACATAAATGCTGTTATCAATTTACCCTGAAGCATTCTAACTTGACTTTGCTTTTTGGTTACTCCAAGGCTTTCAATGTGATCAATGGTGGCTCCCATGCTGGCAATAAGCTGGCTATGCAGGAGTTCATGATCCTCCCTGTGGGTGCTGACAGTTTCAAGGAGGCAATGCGCATTGGTGCAGAGGTCTATCACAATCTCAAGAATGTAATCAAGGAGAAGTATGGCAAGGATGCAACCAACGTGGGTGATGAGGGTGGCTTTGCCCCCAACATACTGGAAAATAAAGAAGGTAAGAATGAGCTAAGTGTGGGAGGAGGCATAACTGATAGCCAGAGAATGAAGGCCATGCCTGTCCAGTATGAATGGAAAGCAGGATCAGTAGGTTGTAGGACTTGCTGCTGTTTCTTTGCTCTGCTTCTATCCTGACAGACTTTAAGATGCTATACTGGTGTGGTCCAGTATAGAACCACAGAACTATTCCCTTGGGCATCAGTTTATGCAGCTTGACAGGACAGCTTTGACTTCAATGCCTCATTACTGTTTCATTCCTGTAGCAGCTTAAGGGAATCTTACCACCTTCCAGTTGAAAAGTGGTGTGGGAATGTCTGCATGCATTGCAAGTTTCCCAGAAGTCAGCAGTCAAAGTTTAGTGGAATTGTTTTTCTGCTGACAAAGGAGGAAAACAGTTTGGACTGTGCTCGGTTATGTGTGGGAGTGTATGAAGGCTTGCCTGGGAAGTTGAGGCACTTGCTGCTTCCACAGCCAAACAGTTCTGTTCAGAAGCCTGTGGGGGAGGGAGGCAGTTTGTCTTGTGCGAAGTGAAATACCTGTTCCTACAAAAACTGTACCAGAAGAGCTGTTTTTCTTGCCTTTTTTGCAGAAATGGGACTGCTAATAAGCCAGTAGAATACTAGAACTCTTAAGTTATTTGTTACTTTAAAGCTGTTAGTTATATTACTGATGAAGGTGGCCTCTGAACTGCATTGCCTTTTCTGACACTGAAGATACTGAGCCAGCACCAGAAATCAGGGTGTTTCTGAATCCCACAGTCACATGCAGCTCTTGCTAGGTCTGTACCCTAGCAGACATCAGTGAAGATGACCTTGAATGACCATTACAGCCCAAGGAATTTGTGTTGCTGACAGCAGCTGCTTTTGCAGTTTGTATTACGTGAACATGTTGAAGAGAAAAACAAACAAACAAAACCAAAACAACAACAAAAAAACCCAACAAAAAAACTCCACCAAACAAACCACAAACACACACACCCACAAAAAAAAAATCCCAAACAAAAACACTTGACCTAAGTGTCCTACTGTAAATAGCCTGTCTGACCCAGCTGCTTGGCTTTGAGTCAGGGGTGAGTGGGAGAGTCTTACTGGTCGTGACCGTATTGAATTTCCTTGCTTGGACTCTGCCAAACAGGGTAGCATAGTGGGTAGTATCCAGGGACTCCTACTAAGTAGTTCTGTTCCCTCTTCTGCATATAAGTTGTGCAAGTGGAGAACAGGTAGATGCAAAGAGAGGATGCCCTGTGCTGAGGCAGGCTGTGTATCACATTGCCTGTTAGGGTTTGGATAATCCAAACCTGATCTGGAGTTAAAAGGGATTAAAGTGCAGTTACTACTTCCTGCCCACATGCATAAAGCTGAAAGAGGATGTAGTATCATCTAGTATTAAGCTTTCTGGGCTGACATGTAGTCCTGCCTGAAGAGATTATGAATCCCATAATGGTGTCTCAAGGGTATTGCAAGCTAAAAGTAGTATTAAAGTAATATCTTGTTCCAGTCAGTTCAGAAGTGGGAGAGTTTAAGAACCTCTTCTATGTGGCCTTTGGGCTTTCTGTAGGGGTAGTGGAGATTCTTTGCCAAGCGAACGTACTGTTGTTGGTAAATGAATAGCTCTGAGTTAAGGTGATTTTTGGGAACTCGGAAATACCTTACCATGTTTCAGCTCTGGAGTTGCTGAAGACTGCTATCAGCAAGGCTGGCTACTCTGAGAAGGTTGTCATTGGCATGGATGTGGCTGCCTCAGAATTCTACCGTGATGGAAAGTATGACCTGGACTTCAAATCCCCTGATGATCCCAGCAGATACATTTCTCCTGACCAGCTGGCTGACCTGTACAAGGGCTTTGTCAAGAACTACCCCTGTAAGTTGTTCGTCAACAAGAAGCACGGTAGTAGTGGTGAATAGAGGTTGATTGCTGAAGTAAAGAGTTAGGGTGGCAGCCTCCCTTATAAGAGGGATCAAGAGCAGAACAAACAGCTAGCCTTTTAGGGGTCTTGGGAATGTTCTTTGAGGTGGGTAGTGCTTGGCTGCAGTGCTTTGGTACCACTGCTTTCAAACAAGACCTTTCAGGGTGGTGGTGTCTTAAAGCTCCTTGTATCCCTCTACAGTGGTGTCCATTG
This sequence comes from Pygoscelis adeliae, assembly GCF_000699105.1. Taxonomy (NCBI): domain Eukaryota; kingdom Metazoa; phylum Chordata; class Aves; order Sphenisciformes; family Spheniscidae; genus Pygoscelis; species Pygoscelis adeliae. Next base: position 2,737,616 of record NW_008824934.1, on the reverse strand, counting down.
AAGACCCGTTTGACCAGGATGACTGGGCTGCCTGGAAGAAGTTCACTGGCAGTGTTGGCATCCAGGTGGTTGGTGATGATCTGACTGTGACCAATCCAAAGCGTATTGCCAAGGCTGTGGAGGAGAAATCCTGCAACTGCCTCCTTCTTAAGGTCAACCAGATTGGCTCTGTGACAGAGTCCCTGCAAGCGTAAGTTCTCTCCTCTTGGCCATGCCAGGAGGGGGATTTCTAATTGAGGGAGATGAACATATAGACCAGAGCTAGTGGAATAGAAATGTGTTGATTGGGCATCTGTGAAGGGAGAACAATTGTTAACTAATAGAGGATATTGGCAGGTAAACCTGTACCTTTATGGTCTTGAAGTCATATAGGCACATCAAACAACTTCACTGGGTCTAAGCATGTGTAAAAGCAGCTCTTTATCACTGCCTTGTCATATGATCTAACCCTAACATGTACCAAAGGGCAGTTCTGTCTTGCCAAAGCAAGGAAGGCCTGCCACTTGACATCATCACTAGAGCAAAGGCTGCTAAGCAAATAGGCGTGGTGTGAGGCCTCATCTGTTTATCTCTTCTAGCTGCAAGCTTGCTCAGTCCAATGGCTGGGGTGTGATGGTGAGTCATCGCTCTGGAGAAACAGAAGATACCTTCATTGCTGATCTGGTAGTTGGTCTCTGCACTGGTCAGGTTGGTATCTGTAGCTGCTGTAGCTTGCCTTTTTGCTTGATGAGATAATATGGTGATGAAGCCATGCTGCACAGCAGATGGGGTCTGCTCTGACTTAAGGCATGCAGACTTGCTGCTTCTATATACAGGAAGCTGATTTGCCTTATGGGAGTGTGATGAGGGAACATATTATCTTGTGTAAACTCGCTGTTAATCACCAATTTAAAAAAAAAAAATCTTAGTCAACTCCAGTGGGTGTATCGGGATTTCCTGATACTGAAGCTGTTAGCAAATGAACAATCTTTATTACTCCCAAGCCCTTTCCTGTTTGAGTATACAGATATTTAGAGCCCGATGCTGAAATAAAGCTTGTGATTATGCTTATTACTCTGAACAGAATAGAATAGTTTTGTGTTGGCATCTGTGGCCTTATTTCTGCTATAGTTCTTCACTAACTTTCTGATTTCCCTTTCAGATCAAAACTGGTGCCCCTTGCCGATCTGAGCGTCTAGCCAAGTACAACCAGCTGCTGAGGTGAGGCTTTCGGGGCAGGGAGGGTTGAGGGTTAAGCCTGACATAGAATGGATGCTCCACTAATGCATTTGGGGCACATGTTGGTCTTCTGCATCTCAGAAACACTCTGCAGCTTAAGGCCTTAAACTGACAGCACTGGCAGAGGTGCTTTTGGGCTGGTGCTGCGCTTGCAGAGCTGGCTGTAGGCTGAATGATGAGTTGGATGGGTAATGCCTGTAACAGACATGCTAAAGGGGAACATCATACGAAGCATCCTGTGATACTAGATATGAGACGCTGTCTTTCTGTCTGCATGATGCAGTTCCCTTGGGCAAGCATTTAAAATGTTTGGGCGAAGTTAGGTAAGATGGGTGATGCTGACCAGCGCAGTTGAACATGCATATAATGGAAGCTGCTTGGTGGGAACTGGCTTGTGACTCTGGTGGTATCTTCAGTACTGGGTAGATGAGGTGATGTAGTACAAGGCCCGCAGCTGTGGTAATGCAGGAGCTCTACACTGTCTGCTCACACCCCGCACTCTTTCCTTTCCATCAGAATTGAAGAGGAGCTTGGCAGCAAGGCCCGTTTTGCTGGAAGAAACTTCAGGAACCCTCGTGTCAACTAAGCTATGTGGATCAGTCAACCCCTGTTCTGGTTTAAGGCACTAGACATCTACTTTAGATCACAATTACCTGTACTAGAGAGATAAGGGCAGCTGAAGGAGAAAGACGAGTTTGCAGGTCCTCTTCCCCCCTAGACGATTCCTTCACCTCGTGTTTTCACCAACGCTGATCAGTTACTTGTAACGCTCTGCTGCTTTTGTAGAACAGTCCCTGTGGGGGGGGGTTCTGTGTATTAAACACCCTCTGGGATCACGACCTTGTGACTCGGGCATAAACAGTTTAATTCCTTTCTCTGCCTGTCTGGTCTTCAATGTGTGGAGCTGTGTGACTTGCAGTGCAGCAAAAGGTAGCTGCAAACAGAAATAGTAGTGTTTTTACATGTGATAAACAAAAGCATCAAACAACCCAACAAAGTGTGGCTTTGAGTTACTTTGGGGGAGACTGAGGAGCAGGGGTACCTACCTCTGCATGATCATACCCTGTTTTAAAGCTGTTCTGCAGGGAGCAAGGGTTGGACTGCTGTCACTGTGGCCATGGGGTGGATTTCAGTTGCTTTGTGACAAATAGACAAAGAATTAGCTGAATGTGTGTGCCTGCTATCAAGAGGGTGGCCTTGAAGAATATGTTTGGTCATTTGGAAGCAGGACTAAGAATAGGTTTCTAACCCCTAGATCGATTGTGATCCTGCAAGGGAAGGGAAAAAGCTGAAAGGTCTTCCTTCATTTATCAAAGATGAGGTGTACCCTGACAATGAGTGCTATGGTTAACCTTCATCATGGACTGTTGCAGATGTCTGCTTGTCGGCCTTGTCACAGTGTTGCTGAAAAAATTGTGATAGCTTTGGCTTTTACCAAGAGGTTGGCACAATGTTAACCATGCTGGAAGTGAATTTGTAACCTCCATCTTGCTCTCTTACTATGGGAAGAGGTAGCTTAACAGGATGCCAGTTGTGGAACAGCACTGTTCTGAACCCTTGTGCTTTGTTAATAGCACTCTAATGTAGGGTGTAATTGGAAGCTGATCTGATACTGCACTCTAATTTTTACCCTGTTTGTATCTAGGTACCATATTTCACATGGGGGAAGAGAAGACTTCAGGGCGTTTCCAGCTGTGAGAGAGCAGATGGCCATAAACAAAAGGCTCATGAGCAAATACTTACATTTCTAGAGCCCTTTGTTTTGTTCAGGTTGCAGCTCTGCTGGCTTGGCTGGGAAGGGAAGGCAGTGAGAGAGATTGCAAAGCATAGGCCTCATTTGCAGTCAGTGCTTATGTTCTTGTGAGATGAGGAGGAAGAACTCCCTTGTCCTGGGGTTGGGCAAGAGGTTGTTCAGCGGCTCTGTCACCATTGCGGTGCTATTGCTCCGTGTAGTCGTTGTCAGAGCAGCGTCTTCAGAAGCAGGGAGTGGGGAGCAGAGTTGGAGTGTTAGTCCCTTACCAGGCAGGAAAAAGCAAAGTATTGCACAATTGAGGGAGGGGTTGTTTAAGCCAGTTCTTGCTGCTTATGTTTTTTTTCCATAATGGCAGATTTGTAAGGAAAAGATTAATTTGTGATTCACTTCAATGACTGTTCTACTAGTCTTTCCATTCCAGGAAACTAAATTACCTGTGGCTGGAAATGTTTATTATCTGTGAGGAGCACAACAGTGCCCCGCTGTGGGCATTGCATGTGTTGCAATGTGTTGCCTTGTGGTGGTGGAAGTCAATTTTCTCTCTTACGGTCTTAAATCAGTAAGGTGGAAACAGCACATTTAAAGCCAGTAATGCTGCAGGGTACATGTCATCATTTACCTTAAACCCTGGAACTTAAAGAACATCTTCAGTTCTAGTTTGGAAAAAAACAATGCAGGCTTTATTTCAAAAGCTGCTGTTAGGAAGTACAGAGCTATGAAATGCTGAGGCGTAGGAATGGTGTGTTATATCCTAAAACAAACCCGCACAACAGTGCTCTGCCATCAGGATGAGGGATATGAGCCTGCCCTGTGAGGAGTGAAGCCAGAGTGGAGAGGTTTGTTTGAGAGTTGCTGGGAGATGTTAGGTCTGCCTCGTACTAGTGTGAGTAATAGCTGTGAAAGGATGTAGCACACAGGGGACTGTTGTTGGGAAAGCCTGGCCTCTACAGTGTCTATCGATCAATGTTTTTTAACTAGAAATACTCATCTGTTGTTGGCATTTCCAAAATGCCTTGTCTTGTACAAAGACTGGAGAAGCTGCAACACCAAGAATGCTGAACACCCCTCACAAGGGAAAGGAGGAGTTTTTGGCATCCTCACTTTAACTGAAACCAGGGAGGGAGGAAAATAATGGCTCTTGTGCAGTGCAGTGTCCTCTGGTGTGAGCAGTCCCTGCGCAAAAGGCTAAAGCTGGTCTCTTGAGGGAATGTGGCCCGCAGTCCTGTTAGCTCACTCGCACTGGAAGTAGGAAGAACGCTGACCTCTGTCATGTGGGCATGTTTGGATCCAGGTCTGTGTTTTGCAGTGTTGCAATGAGCATGGACCAACGTCCAGCGGGAGTACGGTGAATTCAGACCCAGACCCTACAGCCAGTTCAGCAGACAGAGCCTGAAAGCAAATGCAGGCGGCTACTGAAACAAACCTCCCTGCAAAGACAATAACCGGTGCAATGAAAACATCCCCTTGTTGGGCAGTTGGCAACTGTTTCTCCTTGTGAGACTTATCTCCTCTGTCAAGCCCTTCTTAAGAAGAGCTTTGCTATAAATACCAAATTTACCAGCCCAAGCTCAGCACATGGTAAATGCCTCCTCTTGCACATACTTGTCCTTTTATAAGGCGTTGGTCTAAGCTGGTTGCACTCCGTGCAGATTTAAAACCTGGTGCACTTTTCACACATAGCTGATCTCTGAATTAGACCTGTTAAATGAATAAACCAGCTAATTACACACAAATCCTATCAAGGGATTTTTCTTCTGTCAAAGAGGCAAGCTTGTAATATATGCAAAATGGTTTAGAAAGCTTTTTAGCAGAACCATGTTAGGAAGCAATGGTATGGCTGTTTCTCCCCTGGTACTTCAGAAAGCGATGTCCAAATTCTCAACCCACCTTACCTGGGCCTCTGTATTTCCACCTGGTGACTTTCTTTTGATAAGCGTCAGAAAGCAAAAAGAGCTGAGAAATCAGGTCACGGGCTGCCATAAATCGACAAAGCCCTCAATGGCAGCGCAGCGGTGATGAAATGACTGACATGAGTAGTGGCTGGCACCTGGGCTGTTGTACTTGTGTGCAGCTACATAAACCTGGGGGAAAAAGCAAGCTAGTGCACTGAGCTGGAATCCTGTTCAGATGAATAGTTTGGTCCCAGCTCTGACAAAAGAGCCTTCTACTTCTGCTGGTTAACACCACTGCAAATGAAGCCCAGGTATTAATTCATTGTTGTTGACACCTTGTCAGTGCAAGGTGGAGAACTGTTACAGGTACAATTACCGGATGTGTCGTGTCTTTAAAATAATCGGGAAACCGCATGCAAAATGGCAGGGTTAGAAGGACATGGCTTGGGCTGTGAAGTCAAAAGCTAGAGTCAGATGCTGTTGAACTGTATGCTCCTTCCTACACCAGGAAGTCAATGCCACAGTGTCGGAGGCTGTGCTCGGCTGTCCCAGCAAACTGGAGCTGTGTAAGGCTTTTATGTTAAATCTCGGAGTATTTGGGCCGGATCAGCAAGGTGCTTCCAGCTGCAGAGGATTCAGGCTCTACCTAATGAGGCCAGAGCATTGAACGGAGTTACTTGTGAAGAAAGAAAAGAGACCAGAATGGGTAAGTGCTGAAATGTGGGACTGTGGTTTGTAGTTAAGAATTTAAAGTGTATTAAAGAAGTGAATGATTGGTAACTCTGTGTGTTTGGAGTGAGGGGAATAAGTGAATAGGGAACAGATTTGATTGCTAAAAATCAAGACCTAAACCTGCACTGCGAGAGGGGAGAGATGTGTCTGCTCCTTAATCAGGGCTTGAATCCTGCCGCATAGCTCCTCACCTTTCTGTACGGTCCCCATGGAGCTCCGACTCAAAAGGCTGTGCTTTATAACAGAGTGCAAATGTAGCACAGCCAGCGTCTTTATTACTGTAATAATTTGCAGGGATGGCACTCTCTGGAGCAGAAGGAAGCATCAGCTTAGCAAACACGAACTGGGAGGCTATTCTGAGAATAGCAGGCAGCCTTAAAAGCGGATCTGAAGTAAGAGGCAGGCAGAAGAGATGACTGATGAGCAGAGAGGAGAGGCAGGTGGCACTTTCGGGAGCTATTCAGGTAACAGGATGTATAACGGAGTGATGCAAAGGACTGGAGTGGGAAAGATCTCCCATTACCCACTGGCTCTAATTCTAGGTTTGTAGAGGTAGCTTTTCTGCTTTGTAGCCCAGCCTGCTCTTGGTATTAATTTCCTACTATCTTGGCTTCTAGGTCTCGTACAGGCCCTGCCTGAAAGAGTTTGTTCTGGACAGAAAGGAATGTTGCCATCCCTCTATAATCAACGAGAAACCAAATGATTCAACACTTGGCGTTCTTGCTAGACATTAGCCCCTGGTAGGGAGTAAGCACATCATTCATAAGCTTCACTCTCAGAAACCGAAGCTGGCAGTGCAAGGCACGTTTTCAAATCCTTTGGATATTTTGAACCACGCATAGAGCCTGCTCACTCATTTTCTAGTATCGTGGGCATCAAAACTGGCCCCAATCTTCCAGCAGCAGCAACGGTGTCCAACATAGCGGTGCTGCGACCTTCCTAGTTCAGTTTGGTACTGTCGGAAGCTTACAGTCAGATCACCCCCCCCCCCACCCCGGTGAGGACAGCTCTGTCCCTTGAGCACTGAGACCTGACTTCACATGCGTCCATAACGCGATGCTGGCTGGGGTGATGGTCTGGATTGCTCAGTGTCCATGTTGCATCCTGTTCACCTTTCTTCCCTGATTTTTGTGTTAGAATGTTAAAAATAATATTTTTTTTCTTAGATCATTGATTTTAAAAAGAAACAAAACTGCAGTTGAACAGTGGATCGACCCTGTTCCTTGCAGGAACTGCTCAGCTCAGTGAAGTCTTGAGACTTGCCAGGTAGGAGATTTTACTGCCTCTAACGTGGGTAAGAACAATTTTACACCCAATGCTTTTCTCCCTCCTGCTCGCTTATCCCGGGCACAAAAAAGCCACTGCCTCATTGTGTGCAGCCAGCGTGATCATCCTGGGGGAGCCTGTGGCATGCGCTACTTGCCCTGGGCTGCTGTGCCCTCTGATGTCCCCAGGAAGGGACCTCGGCAAGCCATGCCACGTTTCCCTGTCTCTGGAGAGGCAGAAGCTGTGGGAGTGAGCCATTTTTCTTTGAAGGAAATTCATTGACTGCAGTGCTCCGTCAACACCCACTCGCTCATTCACAGACATAAAGACTTGTGTAAACAGTCTCGCAAGCTGCTGGGGGCTTGTCAGCCGGCGGCTGAGGGGAAAAGCCCCACAACAGCGCAAAGGACCAGTAAGAGCAGATGAAGGGAGCGCAGCTGCTGTGTTTTCCCCACTGGAAGGAGGATGTTGGGCTTTCCTGCTGCTGTGTAGGCTGCAAGCAGACACAAGGGTGGATGGTGGATGCAGGGAGAGAGGATGTCTGCTGGGCAGCCAGCCAGCCCTGCCTGCCCTGCAGCAGTGTCTCAGGCTATGGCCTCATGCTCCCTTTCACAGCAGGATTTAAAGAACCGTGCCAGGCACCAGCTTAGTCCCACCACTCCCTTGGAAAGCTTTTATTACTGTTCTCTTTGTATTGCTGGGTGAAATGATTTCCTTGTAGGTGTGAGCTGTGGGTGGGTGTGAGAACAAAATGCAAGAACCCTGCTCCTCTCTGAGCACATGGGAACATAGCCTCTCCCTGCATCTGACTGCTGGGGTCACCGTGACGGTGCCCAAGCTGTCCCGGTTTGGACATTTCTACGCTGAGAGAGATACCCATTTGTGTTCCCTCCTTCGGTCCCCGGGAGGGACTGAAGTGCCATCAGATCTGACGTGCTTTGCATGTACTTTGTGTGCCATCGATAGATACAGTCGCAGAGACTAGAAGTGCAGGGTGTGGAGGAGGGTAAGAAGAAGAAATAAAGCCACACCAGCTGCAGCGCTCAATTCTGCTAAGAAAAGCTGAAGGTAAAAAAGGAAGGGGTGGGGGGGCACCCAAGGAAGAGAACTGAGGCAGGGAGGAAGAAAGGGTTGAGCGAGGAACCCAGATGATAAAAATGACAGGTATGCAAACAAAATAAACTATAAGGAAGAAAATAATCACAAGGTCCAGATCACCTCCTTGTGCCACACTTGAAGTTTGTGTGTGGTGCAATCTCGTGTCTATAATACAATGCACAGGCTTCGCTCTGTCTAGAAACACATCTGTTTAATCATCCAGGGTGGCAGTTACAGGCTTGAGTTACAGGAGAGAAAAGAAATACAAAGTAGTTCTGCAAAATAAAAACCTTGGACGAAGCCCAGGCAAAATGGCACCTTGCTGACAATGGTGTCTGCAGTGGAGGCACCGTGACCAGCGCTGAGCATCCCCGGGCCATCACCTCGTGCTTCTAATGGGGCTGAGGCTCCTTCTCCTTGGCTGTGCTTGCAAACCAGCTAAGTTCAGCATCTCCTGTCGCTGATGCTGGCTGTTGGCTACCAGCAATTTTACCGGTATAACAAGGTGTATGAGGTTAACCCGGTTGTCTAAAAAGGAACTTGAGAATGAGGCAGTTCTGTGATGCACAGGGGGGTGTAGCGTTCCCTCTGAAAATGAGCTGGGAAAGCACCTGGATTGGTGCGTTTCAAAAGCAGAATAAGTGCTCTTCCCTGGTTTCTTTGCAAGGACCAGAACTGTCCCAAGCAAGCATCATCCTGTGCTGTTCAGAAGGGTTTTTTTCAGAAGCAGTGGCTCCTTCTCTGCCAGATGCTTCACTTCAGAGAGATGAAAACTCCTGCTAGCAGTGATGAATGGCAAAGATCACTTCTGCCCACCTGGAACTGCTTACAAACTTGGCAAACTGATTTGAGCTCAAAATATTATTTGCATGCTGGTGTGTTTTGTTTTAGCGTTTCGAGAACAAAACACTTTCACTAACATAGTTTGTTTTGAAGGGATGTTTCTTTTGAAAACTTAAAGCTTTTAACACAAACTAACAAGGAAACCAAAGGCTTTCTGCCAGACAAAATGTTTTCTTTGCTAATGTTCCACATTGCTGAGTGTCTCGGTTTCAGGGTGACCCAACACAACTTGTGTGTGGACAGGGAAACAGAAACTTTGATTTTTGTGTGCATTTAACTTGCAGCACATGGGTTGCCTGAACCCCTCGCTGCTCAAAACCCACTTACTCTTATTGTTGAGTCTCTGTTTAACAGCAAGCGTCTTAAGAGGTGTTTTAGTCTGAGAGGTTATCCAAAGCCACCAGCTGACTCTTGCTTACCAAATGCTTGCAAACAGCGTCAGTCATGAAGGCACCAATGTCCTATAGCAGGTGCATTAGTCAAAGCAAAGGACACAGAGCTTCATACATCAAGATGCCAATATGCCTCAGTTGGTTGCTGTGGGCTTTATCCATGTCTCATTTTAAGTGCTTGTTCTCGCTCCCTGAAATTATGCAGAAGGGTCTTGAAGAATATATATTGCATTAAACAGCATCCAGTGCTGCAAAACAAGAGGACTGATTCTGTTAATTCAACTACCTATGCAGGTATTAAGACCAAAATACAAGTTAAGATGCTTTTCAGTCTAAGTCCCAGCAGTGAAATCCCTGCAGAGAGCAGAGCAGCTCAGCCCCTGCTACCAGGCGTGGGGGAGGGCGAGAAGGTGTGGGGCGAGGATGACTTTGGGAGAGGGCCTGGGGAAAATGCCTCCACTGAGAGTTTTCAATCTGCTTTTGAAAGCTCTTCAGCAAAGCGTGTAGATCTCAGGTTTGGTGGCTTATGATGACCTGCCTCTGTTGCTTATTTAGAGTGACTGGATGAATGTTCATCAAACCGCCCCAGTAAATGTCAGACTGCTTCTGATCAGAGACTTCCAGTAGCGGCCTAGGTGATCAGCATTCATAGATTTCAAGGACAGAAAACTGGCTGGATTAAATTGGTTTCACTTAACTGCTGTCCCAAACAGACAACCCCAAAGCTATGCAAATGCGCTGAATCTGAGGCTACTTTCTTCCCAAACGCTGTTTACACCAAGAAGGAAAGAGGGGTGGGATTTTGCAGGGGAGAACAAACGTTTGTGCTGCCTTTTTGCTTCCTTCTCACTGTGACCAGAGTCCTTGTAGTTTTTAGGTGTCTGAAGTGTTGCTATGTGGCTGTGCAGAATGGAGTCCTGCCTAGAAAATGCCCTGCCGAAGTCCCAGCCTTGCCAGTGCTCCAGAGGCACCAGCTGGTGGGTGAATATTAGTATAGGTTGGGCTTGGGGATCTTTGCATCAGAAGCCTAATGCCAACCATGTCTCATTTGCATTACTGTGAGTACATGCAAAATCAAAAAGCTGCTGAAAAAAGCAGTGTATGCTAAAGCTCCTAAGCCAGTACTTTGGAGGGTAGGTGACAAATCCCTGAAAAAGACCTGCTTCCTAATCAGAGTGGAGCCGCAGGGCTTTTGTGAAGGCCGGTTCCAGGATGTGCTCCTACCTCCACACTGTTTTATTTTTTGATTTGTCTCCTCATTGAAGCAGGTCTGCAAACAAAAGCTGGGCAAGAAAAGCTCACAGGCTGCTGCACTGCTCTTCCGTTGCAAAGCTGACTGATCCATTTTGCTGCGCTAAGTCCTAACCTGTGGTTTTTATGCACTGTAGTGCTCAGGTTCTTTTCTCACCTCCTGCAATAAACAGTGATTGAAAGACGCATATCGTGGCTTCTATGTAGGCTATAGAACTACTGGCAGTGGGAATAGCTGAATTCAGAGCCTAAAAGTCTACTGTTGCATCAAAATCCAGAGAGCAGATGTTTCTAGGTATGTACAGCCTGAGCCTGCCTTCAGTATCTAAACGGGAGAGGTATATGTCTTTAGGAAGGCAGATAGATTTCTCCATTACTTAACAAAAACTGAAATCCTCTTGCCCGGCTGTTCAGGATGAAGGGTGTTAAGAACAGGCCTCTCCAGCGGAGAGAGTCCCCACCCAGGTGCCAGGAGGTTGTGAGCTCCCCTCAGCCCCAGACCTATTCTGAGACCTCGGATGTGTTGTTCCATTTCTCTATTGCTCACTTGTCTTACTTGTCCCGTGGGATGGGTGACACTTTCCAGTAAGGTGGGGAGAATTCATCAGTCGATTTTGTACAGCTCTTTGAAGATAACAAGTGCTGAGGGGAAAAAAGAGATGGTGCTTGAAATGGAAATTTTCCCATTTCTGTCACTATATTTTCTCTCCTTTTTAAAAAAGTACATTCAAATGTACCATCAAAGGTAGCA
>NW_008824934.1:2720464-2726390 GCF_000699105.1 Pygoscelis adeliae | reverse complement strand
GGAGGTGGGAGCCAGCACCCTCCTCCTGGAGGAGCAGATTTGCAGTGGGAAGGACAAAAATGCAAATCTGAAATCAATCCATCTCTCTCTCCCTTGAATGCTTTGGCCATTTGTAACAGCTCAAAGTGAAGTCAGTCACTGAGGACGAGAAGGGAAGCTTGTAAATCCATTTACTACTTTCTGCACTGAAGGAGAAGCCGTGAATTTATAGTGGAAATGCAGTAAGGGCGCAGACGAGGTGTTCCACATTAGCGGTAGAGGATGGCTCAAAAATATCAGAGCAAACCTTTGAACAAACAGAAAGCGTGTAGGCCTTGGGAGCCAGGCTTACCAACAGCTTTGTGGACTAATCTTCCCTCCGCTGCCTTGGCTCTGAGTTTTCATCAAAGGCACAGAGGTGTCTACACCCCATCTCCTTTCGAGTCCCCCTTTTGTTTGTGGTCCCGTTGTGCTGGCAGCACAAGCCTTGTCGTCGCTCCCCCTGAAACCTTCCCTGCCACAGTGGGGATGGACAGCTGCGTCCGAAAACTGGGGGTCCTTCCCAGAGTGGTGGAATTCGGCCTCCCCAGGCGCAGGCAAATCTGCTTGCAGCTCAGCGGACTTCACAGCAGGCATTGCGAACATCTGAATTCCCTCCCATCGCCCCTGTTCTCGACTGCACGTGGAAACCACTTTCTGCCTGGTTTAGCAAGACCCCGTGCCAATGCTGTGATTCCAGAGCTCCCTTTCCTGCGAGGCCAGTGAGCCTGTACCAAAACCATCGTGCTTTTGGTGTGTTGGAGGCAGCCAGCTTTCCAGTCTGTAATTTCAGATTCAACTGTATTACGAGCAATCCATTGATGTTAACCATGAGAAATGTAGAAACGAGCCAACCCTGTGCCTGTGCCGAACTTGTCACTGACAGTGAAGTCCCTTTAGAAAAGTCCAAGAGTTTAGATGAAATTGGAAATCCACCCACTTCCGAGCCGTGTTAGATCACCGCTGTGGCTTACACAAGGGACCTTGTCTGTGCGCGCGTGTGCGTCTGCAGGATACGACCTTAGGCAAAACTGGCGCTTTTCTACTGGAAAGAAGCAGACTGATGGTGCCTCTGGCTTCTCGGCGTGTGGCTATAGAAGCAGACCTAAACATGCCTGTGTATTTCCGTGTGTGAATGTGCACGTACTCAGTGACTACTTGATGTCCAGTGGCTGCTACTTCTCAGGCGCACGGTACTTGAAAGTGAAAAGGTGCCGTAATACACAACAAAAACACACACGAGAACCCCGGGTGCTTAGGATCCTTTTCACGGTGTTCTGCTTAAAAGGACTACTTTCAGTTTGTAACGTTATTACTACCCAAAGCTGGTTTGGGGTGAAAGTAAGTTTGTTGTATTTCCTTTACTTACCAGATTTTATCTGGTATGTAAATCAGAGAATGAATTACCTTGTAACTACTCCCAGGTATAAACGGGATACAGAAATAAGCATCAAGGGGTGATGCAATTAATCCCACTCATGAGGAAAGGCTGTCATTACTCATTTGCAGCTTCAGCACTGTGACTTTCAAGGTGTACAAATCTCTCGTTAGACACATTTCATGTTCTGCAGATGGCCATTTTGTCTTCTCGCTGCATGCACTGGAACATGCCCAAGTATACAAAAACGAGAGGAACGATTGTTAGGGCTGAAATTTTTTGTTCATTTTCAATGGGATTTTTTTTTTCTTTGCACAGCGCACATCCTGGGCTTTGATAAATGAGTCTCACTAGACACTGTGGTAAGCCAACCTCTGCTAATATTCATTACGCAGAACCCACTAGGAAATGGTCTGAGTCAGGGAAATGGAAAACCTTTAAAAGATAAAAAGAAAATTTTTTTTAAATGACAAAATTAATTTATAACACATTACATTTCTGGGATGTTTTAGAATATTAAACCCAGAAATTTCAGGGTTGTATGTGCCATCGATGTATTCAAAACTTCATAGAAAGATGTAATGATTGAGCCATGTGCAAAGATACAGACAAGGCCCTTTTTTAGATCACAGAAATGGTATTCAAAGGTGACTTAGGAGCCTGATGTTAAAGAATCTGAAAGAGGCCACCAGGGTGGAAGCTGGGTGTGAACACGCTGGGTGTGAACACGCTGTGTGCCGCTGACGCCATGATCTCCGCATGTTTTCATCCCATGGCAAATAACCAGTCGCTTCTTCCTCTCCCGGTGGCCCTGCAAGGCACCGAGAGCGTCCGTACCACAGTCACCACGGGGCAGCCGATACCCCGTAACTTGTCGCTTTGGCCTATCCCGTTGGTAACTTGTTTCTCCAGCTTCTGAAAAGTTGCATCAGATTAACAGATAACGTGATTCTTTTTAACAGGTTCTGTTGAGGCACTGTAATTTTGTGTGCACTTGAATGTGTGTGAATATGCTCAAATTGATTTAAATCTCGTTTACATTACTTTTGCTTCCATTGCAACCCATACAGCCAGGTTTAAATAGAGATAACCGCGTCTAGGAGGAGTTCACAACCATCCAGTGCCTTGTCCTTCAAGTGGTATGAGACTTCCAAAAAGTTCTCCAGTAATATGTGTGAAAATGAGATTTTAAATTCCTGAGATTTCTACAGTAAACAAAACAAAACAGAAAAACCCCCAAAGCAAACAGTTTTCGGCTAAAGGGCTGGTATTCAAATATTACAAAGGGGGGGAAGAAAGAATATAATCCTTTTTTGTGAGTGGAGTTAGGTCATCTGTAAAAGCCTCTCAGAATATTAGCTTCCAAGCTAATCGCTGTATTGATATTTGCCTGTTTCATTAGAGCTGAGTTTTTACTGCATTGCTGAGGTCAGAACCCGACTCATCTGTCACGGTCAAGGACTGGTTTGTAATTTCATGTCTGTAGAATAAAAAAAAAATTCTCTCCCTTACTTTAACTAGTTGGGTTGAAACGGTGTTCACAGAATTCTCAGTATTGGCGTTTTTTGACTTCGTAGTTCCTAGTTAGATTTTTTTCTCCCGGATTTTTGTTTCGTTCAGTTGGCAAAGAGACAGTTATTAAAAGAAGAGCCATGTTAAAACACAGTTGTAAAGAGATAGTTTAAAAAAGTTAAATATACCACATACACTGACATAGATTTCAGATAGAATAGATGCAAGTGCTAACAAAGGGAGAAAGAAAGAAATGTCATCTAAAACTACAAAGAAAAAACAATTTAGGCCACAACTAAGTCAGTTATCCATGTCATAAACCTCCACGGCTACTGACTGAACAGGTAAGTTCGTGGTCTCTATAACACACCGACAGTAAGCTCCGCAGCAAACGGGAAGTGTCAGGGAAGTTTTATGCACATGCAGGAAACAGATCGGCACCTGGAAGGAGTCAAAGGTTGCCTGCAGAACCCTCCCTTCCCCAGGGTAAGGATTCTTCTTGCATCACACTAGTAAATCCAGAAATGCTTCGCGTCGTTATTATGCAAACGTATTTATTGCCTTCAAGAGTGTTTCTAAGGTTTGCTGGATGCACTGCAGATACTTTTCTCTACCTGCATGAGCGTTATCTGGATCTGGCAGCAAAGTTGTCATGAAACGTTTTAACTCTTCGCTCACCGATGACCTATTTTGTCTGAAAGGGATTTTCCTTTTGCGTCAGCGCCTGCTTTCTGTCCCTTCACTACGTGGTATTTTGCCACTGGTTGGTTGGTTTGTTTCTTTGGGGTTTTTTGTAACGAAGAAGATGGAGTGGTAACAGATAAAACACACTATGATTTTTCCATGACATACGAATACTACTACTAAACATTTGAAGTTTCAGCTATGTCTTTTGCCTCAGTGGATGCCAGATGCGTGACCAGCAGAACAGAACTCCGTAGCCAAGAGGCCGGAAAGGGAGCTGGCAGGACAGCTCGGGAGAGGAGGTCTGCGAGAACGTGGAAGGTGGGAAAGCAGCAGATGAGGCAGGAGCGACACTGTGTTCTCTGCTAACCCGAAAGGCATGTTGCAGCCTTCAGCAAGGCTCCTGGAGCGCCTAAGAGCGAGCTCTTGGCTAAATGAGCTCCCTGATGGACACCTACGCATGCACCGGGGCCAGGCGGCCCTGCCAGCGGGTTTCCAAATGCTGATGGGACTCTGGTGTGACCCTGTTCGCGGTCAAGACAGAGGCATTTCCAGTTGACAGCAGAAGCAATGCTTCAGATCCAGAATACTGAGATAGCAGAAATGTTGCTGCATCGTATCTTTAGAAATAACCAGGGGTAAGGAACAGGATTTTGAGGATTAACATTTTGTGTGTAGATACCTTATGTGGCACGTTGGAATTTAAGTCTCGGCGTGGATTTGGCCAATTAGCCTTTCTCTGCATCAGCAATTTTATACCTCCCAGGAGCGCTGGGGGACAGACGCATGAGACATTGCAAAGGTGTCAGAACCCGCCTTGTTAGAGACCTGCCAGTATCTCAGATAGACAATCTATACGTACGTAAAATATTTAACACGTAGAACATGCCCAGTCATTTCACCACCAGTCTCTCTCCACTGGGATGTGAACCAGGAAAAATCTGCTGTCCCCAGCCAGAGGAGCAATGATCTCTCTCTGCAGCATTTGGGTCTTCCTTGATCTTCTTTGATCAAACTAAACCTCGTACTACTTTAGCTGGCGGAAGATTACAGGACAAGCTCTGCGGCTTTGTTTATCACTGTCCGCGGGGAGGGCTGCGTCTTTGCTGCATCAAGCACTATTGCTGCAACAATCCCCTGGTTAAGAAGCAAACTTATAATTGGATCACTTGTGCGTGGTATGAGGACGCGGGTATGCCTGCTATAACGGACTGTGAATAGTCACCTACTTCTGCAGTTCAACTTGTGTGAATTTCAGGGGGTACACAGATGTCAGTTATACCACGTAGGAGGAAATCCCCCCCCAAACACGCTTGTTTTTGTTTAACAACAAAATACGGCATCCTAACGTTGTGAGTAAATACTTCCAATCCTTGTGTGATCACCAGGAGGTTAGTAGAAGAGTAAATAGGGAGAGAAAGAGAGAGAGAGGCAGGCTGCTGTGGAGAATTTTCCCATCACGGAGACGGTGACCGGAGAAAGCTGAAGGCAATTGCCCGCAGTTGTGGCAATTTGTACCGTTTTTAGTGCATACATCCAGAGACCGAGGAACGTGAAATTGTAATTAGCAGAGAAAATAGGAGAGATGGAATCAGACTCTGTCAAGGACCGCTTAAGTGTAGCCTCCAAAATGGCTGTGTCAGACATTTAACTGATGTGCATTTTTAGACGCTTATCTAAATTAGTTATTAGAACACAATCAACTCCATGCCTCAACCTCTGGTGGTAACGTCCCCGAAATTATGTTAGGGATAAATTTGTCCTGTATTTTCAGGGCAAAGAACTAAATTCCTCTCATGTACAGACCTCAAATCTCCTTGTGCGCGCCCTTCTCTTCAGTGAAAAGAGTTCCCGCTTCCCTCTGCTAACGGCAATGGTGTTAACAGCCTCCGACTTATCTCCTGTGGCACTGCTGGAATCGGCCACGGAGACAGTTTACAGAGACGGCAAACAGTTGGGGTTGTACAAGCGTAATTGGGGGCAAAACCTCTCCTGACGTATCCCAGTGCCTTTTCAATAAGAAGGCGTAATTCCACGTGAAATTTCTCAGCTCCCCGGGAAGAACGTGTGACTTTCTTCGCAGCCACGCGATTTATTTTGCTGGCCTGCGTTCCGCGGACGAAAGGTGAGCTGAACGTTCCATAACGAGTTTGCTCTGTTTTCGGCACTGGTACCTTCACGCTCTTTTCTAACTACGTGACAGCCCAGAGCCGAAGCCGCCCAAAGGCCTCCGAGGCGACCAAGTGTTTTACCAACTGCCGCTCAGTAACTCGCCATTCTGCTCTCCTGACAGCTTCCCCGCCGCACACAGCGGGAAGAAGCGGCACCAGCTTT
>NW_008824934.1:2718454-2718820 GCF_000699105.1 Pygoscelis adeliae | reverse complement strand
CGCGGGGGTGCTGGGGCTGGTGTGTGTGTGTGTTGTGTTCGGTTGGGTTTGGGGGGGGGTGTGGGTTTTTTGTTTTGTTTTGGTTTTTTTATTTTTTATTTTTTTTCCCCGCTAGAGAGTGTCGCGTCCGTTTAATGCTCGATCGAGGAAGGGTTCTCGGGGAAAGGTTTAACTTGTTAACCTTTTAAATAAACGGGAGATCGGGAAATATTTAACTTAAATGGACGCACAGAGGAAATCGACTTGGGTGTTTAAAAGATGCACTTATTTTCATGTGTGGTGGGTATGAAAATGTGAAATGAAGACTTTATGCAAATGGATTTAATCATAACATTTTCAGTAGCATAGGAAGGGGGGGGGGTTTTC
>NW_008824934.1:2695805-2718440 GCF_000699105.1 Pygoscelis adeliae | reverse complement strand
ACCCATTTCTCTTTCTAAAGTGTGAAAAGAAGATGACCAGAATCAGAAAAGTAGTAGGAGGTAGACAACATCAGAGGCTTCGCTGCTGAAACTGGCTGTTCAAGAAATTGCTGGGAAGAAAACAATATGATTCATTGTTGAAGTGTCTTTTCCCTTAGATTTATTTTGACGCACTGGTTGCAGTTATTTTGCTTTACTGACTTCTTATGCTGAGTTTTTCCTCGAAGCAGTAATGCTCTTTGAGATTAGAACGTTTTTATGCAGTCAGCAGGCTCCTGTCTGATGTCTGTTTACTCCTGTGTTACATTGACCAGTTATTGAAATCAAAGATACTATTTTGCTTGTGCACCAATGTAACTGAAATGAGGAGCCTCAGCCACTAGTTCTTACTGTTACAATTTTGTAAAAATGCTTTCTCGGAACACATCTGAAGTGACATAATTCAAATAGCATCCCCATTCTTAAATATGGATTTTAACCAGCTAAAAATGAACACTGTGTCAAAAGGAGTAGTTGTTGGTTGTAAAAGGCGTGTGTCTAATTTCCCAATAATGTGCAATGTATAATTTTTTTTTTGTAGTTCTAGTATTGCCAGGCAAACATTTTGGTTTTTTTTACACTGCTGCCTTAGAATTGAGAAATCCGTGGTGGTTAAGAGGGGTGGAAGTGTTTCTATAATAATAAAAGCACTTCTGGTAAATACATCTTATCTTGGTTTTACTCCTTGAGTTTGTACCATAAACTGTGAACCGGGGTTGATTTCAGTGGCCTGGTTTGGATGAATAGCGATTTTGGAGATTTGTCTTGTTGGTTGATGAGGGAAGAGGAGGTAGATGCACACAATGCCCAGGCTTGGGAGCTCATTGTTCTTTGCCGTACACTCCGCTGTGTTTGGGACCGTGTTCTCACTCAAAACACGGTACGAGAAGTGAAAGAGAGAGAATGGGAAACATTTGCTACCTCTTTCCGCCTTCCCCAGAACGGCCTTTTGGTAACCTTGCAAAAAAACAAAATAGTAAATTAGAAGCTGAAGGGCACCAAAACATTCTGTATGCTCTCTCCTCCTCCCCTCCCAGCGCTGGCTCTGCTTCTTTCTCTGTCTGTAAGTGAATGTATAAAGAGAGAGAGGGAGCACGTGAGGTGAGACTCGGAAGTATACTCTTTTGAACCCCTCTCAACTTTCTTTCATGTTCTACCTTCTTCCCCCCAAAGGAAAACCCCAGCTGGCTTGAAATAAAAATTGCTCCACTTCAGATTTGTGTATTAGCTTTGGGGTGTTTGGTCTGGAGGCATTGTGCAAGGAAAACTACTGCCAAGGGAGAATACTTTAGGTAAATGCATTGGGATAACAAAAGTAGAAGGAAGTGCGCAGAGGTTAGAAGGCGATTTCAGTGTGTACATGGTTTCCTTTCTTGATGATTGTTTAATGAGTCTGTTTTTACAGCAGCATCTGTTTAAAAAAAAACAAAAAACAACACCAAAAATCAAACAAAACAAAACAAAAAAACCCAAAACACCAAAAGAAAAAAAAAAGTAGAATCATAGCCTATCTCGCGTTGGAAGGGACCCATAAGGATCATTGAGTCCAGCTCCCTGCTCCTCGCAGAACTACTACTATAGCGTGTGCTGAGGCTGTGAAAGAGTGCCTGCTGCACGAGGGCTTGAGCTGCTCCATAGATTGGGTTACTGAGGTACAGTAAACTCTCAGTTAGCTCACTGATAACTTCAACTAGCTGATGATATTGAGGTATGCAGAAGGGGGTAAAAAAAATAACACGTGGGTGTTGAGGAAAAGATACCAGATCCTTTGGAAAACGGGCAGCAGTGACTGTCATGGTTTAATCATGAGGCCTCTAAGTTTTGTTTTTGGCTCTTTAGCTGACTTCAGTGTGTAATTGGGGTAAATGACTTCAGTTTCCTTACCTGAATAAAATGTGGTGATTGCCTCTGGATTGAGGACACTTTTTTTTGGTATTTTTCTACCACTCGTATAGCTTTGGTGTGACTAGTGATAATTTTAACATTATTGTAGGCTACTGTCTGCACGAATGCTACGATTTGAGTTCACAGAGAGGTACAGTGAAATACTTATGCTGCCTCTCTGTGGCTTTATGATTCCTATGGCATGTGAATTTGTGCTATGGAGTGACAGAGAGGGATAACTCCATGTGGACAAAGCTCTTGATATCCCTATGCAAAATGGGAAGCATTTCTTGGGCAGAAAAGGTAAGTGGCGCTAGGAGAGACAGACCTGTCTTAAACAGTAATTACATAGCTGGATTAACAAACAGTGATTTATTTGCATCCAGGGGTTTGTTTTACCTTAGTGGGGGTTTTGTGTGCAGGCAGAAGTCCATCCTGTGGAGTTGTGGGTATAGATTCAGTGCTGCCGCAGCAAAAGGCTAATAATCAACAACATTCACGAATGTGAAGAGATATGGTGTGTGTAATTCTTCATGCTGATTACAGCTTAGGTGAGAAAAATGGCATTCTGATGTTGCAGTTTAATAATTGACTTTTTTTAATAACACGCTATTTGTAAATTTACTATCATAGCTACAAAATGCATCTCTCTGTTCTAGCCATACTGGGTAGTTGTTTTGCCCATAAAGAAGTTATTTCACTTTTGGGAATGGGAGGAAAAAAGTGTGCTGTGAGCATATAGAATTTTGCAAGTATGTGTTACTGGCTGTGTAATGGCACAGCAGAACCTGTGTTATCCTCTCAGCAGAGCTGTTCGTACATTAAGATTGCCTGAGGGTAGCTTTGATTTCATTACGTGCCATCTTTAAGGACACTGTAAGCTTCAGTAACACGTTACGCTCTGTGTTGTTGGCATATGAGTACAGTACTTGAATTGTAGTTAATTTCTAGTTTAGAAAAAAATGACAATTGGAAAACAGTTATTATGTGATCCTGAGACGTGTGAGCGACTACATAAATTTAAAAGGGGTGGTCGGGGTTGGAGTTAACCATTAAAAAAAAAACAACAAACAGCTCTAACTTTCTACCGTGCAGTTTTGTTTGTCTTTTTTTTTAAGGTTCAGCTATTTTTCACTCTGGTTTTGCTATGGAAATGTATTGCAGTTGTTTCAGTTGCATGAAGTCTAAACAAATCATCGTGCTTGACTTAAAGGGATGTTCAGCTCAGAGCTTAAATTTAAATCAATAGGCTTAAAATACGG
Organism: Pygoscelis adeliae; assembly: GCF_000699105.1. NCBI lineage: Eukaryota > Metazoa > Chordata > Aves > Sphenisciformes > Spheniscidae > Pygoscelis > Pygoscelis adeliae. The sequence goes on along the minus strand of NW_008824934.1, from coordinate 2,715,255 downwards.
CATATTTTTAAAAAAGACCTATCTTGGAACCAAAACGGAACAAAAACCCTATTGATTGGAGACCTGTTTATTTAGTGTGCTTTTTTTAAAGCTGCTTGGAATGAAGCTTGTACTGTACTGATGTTAAGTTGGTTTATTGCAATAGGGAAATCGGAAGGTCGGTGAGGTTGGCATTGGCGGTGCGGAAGGTATCAGAAGGAGGTGAGTGTGATTAGATGCAGTTTGGAAATGGCGTTTCCAGCAAGTTGCTAGGAGGAAAATCTAGCCCCTTCTTGGAGTGATAGGAGGTGTTAGGGAGCAGGATCTACAACGCAGTATTGTGCTCTTTATGTTGGTTTGCCAGCAGCATTTTACACAAGCTTTTATAATGTTGGTAGCTGTGCCCAACTGCTCTTTTCAGAGAGGCTGATGTACGAACAAAGGAGCAAACAAGATATGAATACTGCGCTGGCTCCTTTTGATTTATAAGTCTACTGGGGCAAAGAATTGCTGTAAGTGACTGAAAAAACCAAACAGATGGAAATATTAGCTGACTATTCCCCTCTCAATAGGTGTTGTTTGGGTGGGTTTTGGGTTGGGTTTTTTTGTTTGTTTTTAATACAAACGTCTGCTTAGTTCGCTAAGAATCCAGAATAGTACATTGACCTAGAGAAAAGTGAAACTAGCTCGGATACAAACATCAGTTTTCCCTCTATGCCTGATGGAGATAATGATGGCCTTTTTTGTGAAATTCTTAGAAATGCGTGCATGAAATGCACCGTATCGGAGCTGATGGTGTTTCTCTGAATTCTAGGCATAAAGAATTGCATTTGTATTTGGCATCTTAATTCTGTTAAAAGTGCATCTCTGAAAATGTAGATCAGCTTAGGTATTGCATAAATTTGATCGATAAATCATAAAAATTTACTTTTTAATCTAAAAACAGGTAATTCTTTGAACATGTAGGTTGTCTTTTGTTCTTCTTACAGAACATGAATGAGAGGCTAATTCACTGTTTTGAGATTTGAGGTAAGTGGAAGAAAATGAGTGCTCCTTGATTTTGAGGTCTTAGTTAATCTATGTATTTAATCCACTTGTCTATACTAAAAAAAAAAAACGTTATCATGGTATTATCAATCCCTGATACTGAGAGTCAATTTTGGCCTGTTCCAAATATGTAACAGGATTTCTGTTTTAGAATGACGGATGTTATGTGATCTTTTCTAGTGCACGCAGTGAAGGTTGTAGTGTAAATTTGTTTTCATGACCAGCAGTACTAGTGAAGCTTGTGTTCTTGTAGTTCTACTGAGGAGACAAGAGCTTTTAAGTCCTGGAGTTTGCCCCCTCCATCCCTGTTGCCAGGTACTTCCTCTTTTCCCCCTGTCCTTTGTAACGCTTGAATGGGCAAGTGGCGTGGATGTGCCTACGGACTAGCTGGCTGTCAAGCAAAACTTAAAATGCTGGTTTCTGTCTGGCCATGCCTTAGTGGGGATGTAATTAATTAGAGAGTTTTTTCCTATCCATCTGCTGGTTTGCACAAAACTTTCAGGAATGTTGGTTGTTGCTGAGATGACTGTCGTGGCAGGCTTGTTTGAAATTCATTATGCACCACAAGTTACTGGCATGAAATGAGAGGATAAGGGAATTGGGGAGGGGGGGAAGTGAGGTGAATTAGGGAAGTTTATTTTCTCTGAGAAAGCAGGTTAAAGAAAGAGAGAGGAAGTTCTGTCATCTAGCGCTAATAGATATTTCTGTCTGTGTGATGAGCAGTTTCTCCTTTATGTTCGTCTTTTTGATATGGCCAACTGTTTCGGGGTGGAAACAGACAAGTTTTTGGGCACTTGGCCCATCTTCCTGCAGGTCGTCCTTCCTTTTTTTGGAGCTGTTTGGAAGCATTCTTAGTGATCAGCTGGTCTGGGAGCAGGCATCTCATACAACTGTTGGTTAAAATACATAGGGGGAACATTCTTGTTATATATTATGCTAAAAATGAATAAAAACATTAAGGAGCAGAATTTCTTATTAGTGAGAAATCACTGTTAAAATTTTAGAAAACCAAGCTTTTGTTTGGTTTGACATGGCTCTTGGTGTGTGTGTTTATACCAATTCTACAACAAATGAATCCTTATCTAGAGTAAGCCTAATTCATTTTAGAGGACTAAAAAATGATAGGTCTTATTTGATCTCAGATATCTTGCAAGTGGTACATATTAAATTCTTAGGCAGATATTGTATATTAAACTCTTGATCCTACAGTCAGATTTCTGTACGTGGAATTGTGGTAGCCTGAATGTGTGTAGGGGAATGGATGGGAGAATCTACTTGGGGAGGGGTTGTTGATCATGCACATCATGATGCATATAACCTATATATATATATATATTTGTGCCTAACGTGAGATGGGGGCACCTTAATGAGTTAGTGTAGGATAAGTTGCTGTGTAACTTACTGAACGTTAGATACACAGCAAGTGTTCACTCACAATGGCAGCATATGTGAGAGATGCCCATTTTCTTTCCCTGAAGGACAGGTAACTTCAAGCAGCCCTGTTTACTTCTATCCTTTAGTAAATGGCTCTGGGCGCTTAACACGGAGTGGCTGTGACTCCTGGGACCTCATCTCTGCATTTATACTTTGAGTCAGCAGTCTGTGCAGTACTACTCGTTCCATAACCACCCATGTATTACATAAACTGACAAATTGTCTTGTTTTAGCTCTTATCTTAAAAATTTTAACAAAAGATATTCGTCATGTTGGCAATAGAAGCTCTAGTGAAGAGAGGTTTTAAGTTTCCTTTAAGTGAGAAACAGTTGAAAGCATGTATAGACTGTGGGAGAGCTAAAATGTGGAGTGAATAGTAGACTTTTAGTGTTAGAGTTGCAACTAGAGGCGTTGAGTCAGACTTTTGATGCCAGAGGTAGGTCTTTTCTGTACTGCTACTGACATCACTATGGTCTAGAGGCAGCTTGTAAGACTGTACTTTGTTTTAAACCTGAGCACTTATGATAATTACATGGTTGCATTGCTATGTAAAGCAGGATGAGCTAGACTTGAGTGTATTGGTGTGGTGGAATAGAGAATTAAAACAGAATATAATGGTTCCTGTCAAAGCCTATTATTTTGGCAACCAGTTTAAAGAAAAACGGCAAGTTCAGTGAGTAATTAACTATGTATTATAGGATGTTAGGGGATCAGCAGCTTTGTGCTAAATATCAAAGTTATTAAGTATATGTGTTTAAGGATTATGAATCTTCTCAAACAAGTGTGTGTATGACAATGGTCTTCTGATACCAACAACCACAAGGGACTAGAATACATGGTGTTGATGTTAGAATGCCTCTTTATTTTTTCCTTGATTTAGGAGTCTTCATCCATTCATGCATGTTAACATGAAAAGTGTCATGAATATGAAAGGAGAAAGTGAGGGTACATCATAGAATTTTAAGTGCTTTAAGGGTCATATTTCTCCAAGAAATTATACCCAGTAAAAAATAATGGTGCCCAAGCAATCGGGACTTTCAGATTTGCTTTGAATTAAGAAAGAGCACTTGGCACGTGGGAAGGTTCTTCATGGTGATAGGGTGGACAGGCACATCAAATGCTTTTTCCTATACCTGTAACTGAAGAGTGGCTCTGAGCTTGGAAAACTTTGAGTTGAAGGGACCTGCTTTTCTCTTAAACTTCTGTCTTTCACTCTATGTATGTGTGTGTGGGGTTTGTTTGTTTGATTTTGGTAATTTTTTTTTTTTTAAATAGTGGTGCTCATCTGTTCTTTGGAAGTTTTTCTCACCCACAAAACCAACTTAACCTGTCTCTTGGAATTCTACCTGTGTTCCTTTATAATTCTTCAACTTGTTTTCCCGTCCCCTCTGTCTGCAATAGCTTTAATGCAAGTAGTTCACCTGTTGTTCGGGTGCATCAGCTTCACTGTGGTCATACTTCGTATGATCTAGAACTGAATTATGAACTTAGAAGTATGAAAGAAACTTCAAAGTATGGAAGCAGAAGTATGAACTTCTGTTGATGAAATTGCTTAAAATTTACCTGGTTAAGGCTCGGTATCTGACAAGATTCTGCAAAGAAAGCTTTGCCTTGCTCCTTATTCTTCATAAATTTAAAACTGGGAAAGACCACAGGTTCTTTCGGTGAACAAAACACACACAATTTAACAATAGTTGTGTGTTCCTCTGGTACCTGATATCTCTGTGCCAGGATGGTGCATCTTGTATAAAAAGGAATGCAATGTCTCCATTAGAGATCTTCTAATGAGGTCGGTGCAGGAGATTTAAACACTTAATCCTCATTTTTACAAACTGGGAGTGAGATGCAGGAAATCTAATTTGTGTCTCCAAGGTAATTCATTTTCACAAAACTTAATAGACCTGCCTCTGCTCCTTAAACCACTGAATTATGCTACTTGCCTTCTAACGTGAACCCATAAGATGAGAAACGCTACGCAATGATAGAATGAACTTAAAGGTATCTGTGTGTTTAAAGATTTCTGAGAGTCAAATGCCCAGCTAGTAAGAGCCATCAGGAAATCAACTGGCTTACCTTAAGACTGGTTTGAGCTGTGCATTTAATTTCTGATGTATTTTATTTGTAAGAAACTATAGGTTTATTATTGTGTCTCACACACAAGTTTATTTGATGTTACTGGGAGCAAAATTGAAATGGGCATGTTTTTAGTGAAGTAAAACCCATTTAATTTTATTTTTGAGAACTTGCTGTGATTTGCCCATTGCATCTGTGGTTAGTCAGGGAAACCTCCTCCCCTTTCCTTGTTCACAGTGCTTTCTGTGACTCAGTTTCCATTTTATATTCCTTGCCGCTTAATTCAGCTGAACTCAGGGCAGAAGCTGTGGAAGGCTTTCAGACGATGACAACAGAAAAACTGTTTAAGGCTGCTCTTGTGTTGGCTGGCCAAAGCTGGAGTAGGGTATTGTTTCAGAGGTGAAGCTTTAAATCAAAGGAATGGAGTGGAAAAGGGCAAACATGGATAACTCGATGAATGTGAATGTTTGTGAAGAAACATGGATGGGGTATGGTAATGCAAGTAGTTCTTCTATGGCAGAGGTGCAAATAAAACAGCCTAATGTCTGAATAAAGGGAATATGGATTTAGGGCTTTTCTGTTCATAGGCAGTCTCTTCATGTTGGGGGAGGTTGCAGTGCATGCTTCTGGATAAAAGTCTGAATAATACTTGGATTAGAAAAGGGCCAAGTCGACTACTGTTACCATGTGCTCTTGAAAGAAGACTTAGGGAGAATCCAAGTTCTCTTCTGACCTGCTTGAAACAGTCCTGGTTGCTGTTTGAATGTCTTCATCAAAGTTTTGAGATACTGTAGGAGTGCAGGAGGTGAAAAGATAGTGGTGCACATAGTCTAGTAGTCTCCAGACTTTTTTTTTAGTGTACCAATTTGTAAGGAGATGCTAAAATTATCAATGACATCTTGCTACATGTCAAATGTCCTTTAGCAGATCGGTAGAAACGCGTGTGGCTTGTAGCATATTTATTTTGTACCTCTGCTTATATTTTTTTCATAATTGTGCCCGTTTCCCTACTGTAGACTTTGGGATTCTACCTGCTGCTGTTCCTTTTTGGTGATTAATGTGAGTGTTTGAGGATATGTTTCTGTTTCCATAAGTCTCGGTCGCTATTGCAGCTTACCTTCCATGGCTGGCTTTGTTAAACACAGTTCTGTAAACAGCATATCTGCTCGTTCTTCTGGTTGGAAAAAGTCATTTGATTCTTATTTCCTGCTTCTCTTCCTGTTGAATAGACTTAAGTCTTTTATTGTTGAATTTTATTGTCTAACTGCATGCTTCTCTTTCCATGTCTGTAATACATGAAAAATGAAACTGGCTCCACTTGTATTCTCATTGTATGTCACTTCTCTCCATGCAGGCTTGCTTCAATTAATGAGAGCGCTGTTCTCTTCCCTACGCTAATTATTCATCAAATAACTAGTTCCATAGCTTTTGTCCCAAAGTACAAGTTCAGTAAGATGTGGAAAGTAATTACTTTTGTGTATGTTTAGTGAAGTCTTCTGAGTCCTGATAAGTTATATTCACACTTTTCCTTGCTGGGACTTTTCTGAGGCCCTAATACATGTTAGATATTCTTGAATAGAAACAAACGCTGAGAGGGATTATTAAAGAATGAGGCCTCTTGTTTATAACATTCTGTTTGAAATTAAACATATTTCCTGTATTAAATCCCAGAGATATTTTAATTAGGTCATATATTTAATTCCTGAAAATTATAAAGGGTCATGCTACAAGTAGACAACAAGAGAGACTGGAAAGACTGCATGTTGTTAATTCATAACAAGAATTTAGATGTCATTGGTATCGCAATATTTGGATTGTGCTCCAGGCACTTTAAAAAAAAAAAAACAAACAAAACCCACAAACAACTTGTTGCATGACCTTGAGCTGAACAACTCATTGCAATTGTGTTTTTCTGCTCATGAAATAGGTGTGATGATACTTTGTCGTTGTTATCAGGAAGTTTTATAGATGTTAAGCAATATGAAAATGCTAATTTTTTATATCTGTTTACTTTGCTAATCTGAAAACATATGTTAACTTAGTTATATATTACGTTTGCTCTTTGCAATGATCATGAACTCAGCTAGTTAATGCTTTAAAAACACAAAAAATCCTCCCAAACCTGGCAGCTTGGCCAATACGGAGAGAACTTGACTTGGTAGCTCAGAACCATGAAAATCTGTGCTGTGGCAAACCTTTAGCTTTCTTTCTATGGTATGTTATTGTTTGGTATAGAGAACCAGTGAGCTATAAAATAATGATGAAATATGTGGGGATTTTTTTATTTTTTTTTTAATGGCAGTTTGTGCTCAACAGTGGGTTGCAGGAACAATAGGCAAACTCTCAGGAACCTGTTGTTCTACTGGTTAAGAAATGACTACATTCCAAAAATATAATTTGAGCAGTTCTCTTTTCAGTTTATTGTGCTTACTTTGCACCTTTTTTCCCTCCAGTGAAGAATGAAGTTTTTCTGGTATTTTACCATGTTACTTCCCACCCCCCCCGCCCCCAGTGGAACATAACAGGGAGGTAAGGTGTGCTTTAAGAGTATGGATGTTGTTTTGGTGGTGGTTCCCCCTTCCCCCCATTGATGTCTGGGGATTGATATATGTATTAGGTGGTGTATTTGCATCAAGGCACCAGTGAGCTCTGTTCGATGTGGCTATAGATCATCACTTTCTCGCTGTATCTTTTAATTTAAGACATGGTTGCTCTTCTTTTACTTCAAAGTCTAACTCTGATGGCAGTTTTCTGTTGTATCTTTGCATTTGTTATTTTATGTCTCGATGTATCATCAATATCTATTTGGTATTGTCCATATCAAAGTAGTTCAGGATCTTCTGATAAGAGCAGCTGTAGAAAATAGCTAGTTCTTCAGTACTGAATGGAATTATTGTTTTTCAAATACCTATTCTGTTAGCTGCCAAATTTGAGTTATATTAAATTTTCTTCTTAAAGTTTTAGAATAAAATTCTAGCTTGCTATTTTCCATGGTTGTCAGAACTGTTTTATGCTACAATTCTTGTCCTGAATCAAGTTTGCTTTTAAAATAAGCTTTGTAGGAATTTCTGTAACTTCTTACTCCCTGGTTTACTTATTTGTGCTTTTAGCAGAAAATATATGCCTTTATGCTTTGGATGTCTCTGGGTATTACTAATGGAGAGCTCCTATACTTAGTCTCTTTCTTGTTACTAATTGACTGTTTGCTCATTCAGAGAACAGTTCTGAATCAATACTGGAAATATATTCTCAGTAACATTCTCTCTACCTCCTTAAAGTGAATGAAATTGGGATTTTGCTTTCAGGTGTACAAAGGTGAAGATATAAATGTTGAATGAGCCTTCCAAGATGGAAAGAGGTGGTGTCACCCATTAGTAAGCTAAGAAAAGCCGGAAGGTTATTTGCTATGTATATGTTTGCTTTTAATAAAAATACGTTCTTTAGAATCTAGTTCAGTAGGAACATAATTTGAACCTCATTTGAATATGGTTCTTTAAAATCAGTCCGTGGTTCAGTGGGTGTATGAAGAATAAAATTCATATTCTCTCTAGCTTGCTTTCCCCCCCTGCCCCCAGGTGGGAGGAAGGAAGGGCTCCAGAGAAGAAAGTTAGGCAGAAGAGATTAATACTTGCAGTGCAGAAAACAGACTGATCCTTCTGTCATCTTAAGTTTCTGCTTGAAGGCCGGCCAGGTCTATTCTCTGTGTGACTGGATGTGTTTTCGAGCTTGCATAGCCTTTCTGTCTAGCCTGCGATTAGAAGAGGTGGTGGCTGTAGTGAGCTGGTGTCATGAGTAAAACCAAAATGTTCTTTAAACTTTAAAATAAAACCTGACATTATACAAACAATTATTGGGGAGCATGTCTGGTGGGAAGAGGGTTTCCTTCTTTTCTGAACGTACTTAGGCATGTGTATGAGCGTGCGTGAGTTGTTGAATGTGATTTATTTTTTTTTTCCCCTGCTAGTTTGTGGGGGTTTTGTTAAGAGAGAAAACGAAGACAGTGTCCACTGTGTTCATTTTCCACACTATGGCAGTACAGGAAGACACCAGACTTAAGGTGCCTTAAAAGTATCGCTTCACTGTAGCAACAGAGCCCTTGTCTTCGGTGTTTAAGTTCAGGAAAATGCCTTAGTGATAAAAAGTATTTTAAATTTGGAAAGTAGTGGATTTTTACGTGGGAAGAACCCATTTGGGTAGCATCACTTAAACATCCCTTTGAGATTGTTGCCTGCTTAGTTCCTTGATGTTAACAGTTCTCAGGTCATCAGTTCCTACTTGCAGAAATAGGACTTTAGGGGCCAGTCATCCATAGCACAGTCTGACTTCTGTAGCTGCGGAAACATGTCTTATGTTTCAAAAGACTGCAGATGTTAAGTGTTCATCAGAAAGAACTTGCAGAACATGGTATGTGGCTGATATGCTTGCTCTAATGACTTGATTAGCTATGAATTTGGACTAGATAAATTGGCTGGCAGGGTGGGCTGTGTTGTCTCTATAGCACAGTATAATTTTTTTTTCTTTTTTTAAACCACTGGTATCAAAACAAACCTCTGCTATTATGGGGACTGAACACTGCAGAAGCTTGAATTACAACTTTTCACATTAGTGAGAAACTGCTTAGAGATAAAGGGTGTGCAGAAAGTCTGACATTTGGAGGTAGCCCTGGGTAATGAAATGCATCGAATCATTTAAGAGGAGGGAGCTGATATATGCTATTACAGTGCAACATCTGAAGGAGTTGGTTTCAAAATGTGAAATAACTTCCTATGAGCAATAGCACCCCTCCCCGATCCCTTTAGGAGCCGGATATCCATCTGAATTACATTTGTCTGTTATGATTAGTTGAGTATATTCCTGAAAAGGCAAAGGCTTTGTATAGTCTTGCTTTTTTGATGATCCTGAGCTTGAGGAAACCCCCATTTCTCTGTAGTGGTAACTCATTCAGCTCTGTCTAAAATGTGATGCGCTCTTGTAGGAGGCAAAAATATTTGCTATACATTTAGTTCTCAGTGAAGTGTCGTAGCTGAAACGTGTTCAAAGAAATCTGCGTTAGATTACAAGGTTTAATTTTGCTTGCTTGTGCACATATTTTTATTTTTTTTTCCCTCCAACATGGGATTTCTTCCTATTTTCTTAGTGTGAAAAGAGACCATACAGTGCCTTTCATCATGGCATAGTCTAATCCAAAAGGGAGATTATATGAAAAACTTAGTGGTTTGGGGAGTGTGCTTCTCAACAAGAAGAATGTCACAGCTCATCTACATACACATCACTTCGTTCTGTGCCTGTCAGGATAGTTCATTATAGATATATTTACTTTTATATGTTAAAAAGAATTCCTTTTGTGGCTTTGAATAACCATAAAGCTCAGAATTACACAGCCGAAGTCCTTGAGGTGAGAAACTGATTCAGGTTTGGGATACAGTTAGATGCCACTTCTGGATTGGTGACACGTTTGATTGTTAGCACCACATAAAATGGTAGAGTAGAACTTTGGACTTCATTATTCTTGGTCAGAGTAGCGAAGAGATGGATACAGGCATAGCCTATGGAGTGTTCATTGTGTGGTCAGTGTTGACCTGACTGGACTAGTTATTGCTTGCCACAGGTATGAGGCAGTGGCTGCGGCAAAGGTAAGCAGAAAAAGCTTTCTGGAGTCTTTCAGGCAGTTTTAAATATTTCTAACTGGGTTTAGAAGGGGAAAGAGCTGTGGAGATGATTACTAGGGGAGCTTGGGAGTGCAAAATGTATTTATGGAAACAAGCCAACACTTAAAAAAAACCTGTAAAGACCTGTCTTCTGATCAGCTTTTTAACGTGAAAAGAGCTCCCCGGTTTGAATTACAGGGCTCTGGTTAAATGGTTACGAGGTATGTTTAAAAATAGCAAATGTATTTTATGTCCAGTCAAATAAGGTTCTTGGCATTCAAAACTCAAATGAAATCTATGTTGACTTGCATCTGACAGCCAAGTGGCTCAAATTCTATGTTTCTTGAAGGAAAAATGCCTTTTTTTATTTCAGATTAATTCCATTGTACCTTGTAACAACAAATAATCTTGTACTGGATTTTCTATAAAAGAGTAAGATCCATAACTCTGCAAGCATGCTTCAGTTCAGCTATTTAAAGTAGCGTTTTTTTAATGTTTATGGTAAGGCAAGTTATAATTTGTGAAGACTATTTTGTCAGTCTGAAATGGTCTGTTGAATGCTTCTTTAGCTTGTTTCTGTGCACTTCAGTTTGCCAGATTAACGGAGCTATTAATAATAGCCACTCTTGCTTTTTCAGCATGAAAGAGTTGGTAAGCATGGAGCTATATGTAGTTTGTATTTTTAATTAAACTTGTACTGGGATTATCTTGTATTACCAGTTACCTTCTAGAAGATTATGTTCATAAAAGGTTCATGAGTTGTTAAGTGGAAGAGATTAAAGTGATTGTTGGCATGTTAGTAGAATTATTTGTTGCCTCTGCAGCATTTGTTCATAGCTTTAATTTGCCAGTAATGGCAGACAAGTAAAATGCAAGCATCTGAATTTGAAAATCTATACTAGCTGACAAAACCAAGCTGTATTTTGGAGTGATTGTCTCTTTTTATTGTTATTTTTTTTCATGTGATGTTTAGTTGTTTAGAAATATTGAGTGGAAGAATAGGTTTAATTCAGTGTTTCTGTAGTGTTACTTTGTGACGGTACTCTTAATGGTGTGACCAGAGAAGTATTTCATTCAAGAATGGAAAACCACTTAAAGCATGGAGGGCACAAATGAGCATAAGGAACTGATGAGCAGATTCTGGAGAAGATAGCTTCCATTATAGTGGACTTGTAAATCCTTGCTGTATTGGTCAGTTAGTCAATATAGGAAAGGCGTGGAAGGAATCCTGTGCTTAGATAAATAATGTGTTGAAATGCAGTGCTTAGTATGGTTGTATGCATCTAGATCTGTTTAGAATTAACTGTGAAATACGTTGCAGCAGTGATGAAGAATACAGTGGGTGTCTCTCTGCTGTTATCAAAATCCATTAGCAAGTTTTGCTGTGCTTGAATGCCTTTCATTGTTATGCTTTCTGATTCATCCTAGAGCTGTATAAGTAAATGGCATCCATTCTGTGCTGATATAAACAGTTCCTATATGCTTTACAAACAATGATGTTACAGTTTGAGTAAACATCTGTTTAGCTTTTAATAATGGATACCAGGCAGGTACAGTTTTAGCTACAGTTGCATGTATTTTAGCTACAACAAGGGAAAACAAATACGGGAGATGATACAGCAAACTTTTACGTTGTCTGATTATGCACCAATATACTGTGGAAACGTGACCTATTATTTGAAAGGTAATCTGTGGGATGAATTTTTGTTTGCGGAGTAACTTGTTAATGGATATGGTAAAACCAGTTTCCAGTGCATTCTGTGATGCTACGGAAATGTATTGCACTATTCTGCTCTGTATGTCTTCTAAAAAATATTTTCCCCTCCCCTTTTTAATAAGAACTTGCCTTGTAGTTCTTTGAATTTGTGTGGGCTGGGGGAAAAGGAGATCTTTGTGTACATGAATAGATTTGAGTCAGTGCATCATAGCAGACTTGCGCCAACATCGTGCGATACTAATGCTAAGCCCGCTGTTTCAAACTGATGATGACTGCGAAACTTGACATTACCACTAACTCTTCCACATGCTAATACACTTATCTTAAATTTGGAGGTGTTTGAGATGATTAAGAATTCTAATCTTAATTGCTCTTTGGCTGCCAAAAGTGTCTCTGTTAACAGTATGTCCAATTTATCTTCATCCAGCTTTCCTTCTGCCCCATAATGATGGTTGCATTATGTTGCCAGTGTAAACAAGTGCCTAGCTTCCTGAATTTACAGAAAGACTTTTTGTGTTATGTGACTGTATTTAGAGGTCATGTATTGAGCGAGATGTGCATGAGTTTAATTTGAAGACTTATAAAGCAGTGACCATTCCTAGTGTTCTGCTTTGAACTGTGAAAACACAACTCCTCTCTGTAGCAACCTGCAAAACCAGACTTTCATTGCAGAACTGATGAATGCATCACGATGTTTTGAAACATAACGTCTTGGGGGTTTTTTTATGTTCTTACAGATGGGCAATATATACACGATAGCTAGTCACCACGTGGTGGCAATTTTCTCAATAAAGGAATTTGTGCGGATAGAAAGTCTGAACTTTCTTTGCTCAAACATGAAGAATGCAAGCACGCTTTAAGTTAGGCGTATTAGTTACATTGATCACTGTTTTCCAGATGTACTGAGTTTGAGAAGGGGTATATATCAGAAGGGACTATCAAGAAATTAGCATTAGCTCTGCCTTTGAATTTAGTATTTCATGCATGTCTAGCCTGTAAAATGCTAAATGCCATTTTTTCAATTATAAAGGCTTAGCAAGGCTTAGAGATTATTTTCTGAGATTCTAAAATGTGTACTATTTAATACATAACGCAAAAGGAAAATCGGGTTTCTTAATGTACGAACATGAAAATGGAACCAGCTGCAACATTATGCCACCCTGATGTACCTTTGATGCTATGTTTTTAGCAGTAGATTAAATACTGATACCTCTTTCTCCCCCCTCACCTTCCAGTACACTCTTAAAAGCTTTTGCAGTTGTTCTTAATTTTTTGTAGAAGAACTGGTCAAGCTTTTGTAATTTTTTCCTCTAGATTTTTATGAAGTATTAAGAGCTTGTTTGTAGTTTAGGGGAAAAAACTGTATGAGCAATTTTCTTCTATACATAGGTGAATCTGTGAACAAGAATACTGCAGAACTTTGTAAGCTCAAATGAAACATGTTCATATTGATCAGGAGCATGGTGTGTCCCTTGGCTGCAGCAAAATCATACCCAAGATCAAGTAAACAGTATATGAAATTAAACTAGTAAAATGGAAAATAAATGTGTAATTATATCACAAATGAAAGGCAGATGTTAGGAACCCAGGGATTATGAGGGCTGGTATGAAAACCATGCAACAATCTGATGCTTATTTGAACCATATGTTAGCTCTCAAGTGTTGAGTTATACCGCTGAAACTGTTCAGGATACTGGAAAAAAGTTCTTATACTTCTGAGGATTAGGAAAGTAGAGAGGTTAAGAGGAGATTTATAAGGCTGTCAGAATATTCTGCTAGGACTGGAAACATTTGAATTCAGTGGGACAATGAGCTGCCTACTACAGAAAATCATGTGGCTCCGATGGCAGGGTATACAGGTAGTCTGTCTCACAGTAGTGGCAAGGTAATGGAGAGTTCTTATTTTGTCACTATTGGCTTCTGAGACTAAGCGGCTTCATGTAGCTCTAGGAATTAGCTTAGCCCATCCCCACATATCTCACCACTAGAAGCTAACCTGTATTTTTGAAATGGCTTCACTAAATGCTCTTTCCTTACTATCAAAGAAGCTGAAATTTCACAATACTTAACAGAATCTCTTTTTTAGTGAGCCTAAAGGTGGCGCTGTGCAGCATTAGAACTGAAGTGGAGTTGGAGGATCACTGAAAATGTTTTTAGGTCCAACTGTAAGCTCTATAAAATACTTAGTCTACTAAATTCTGATGTCTCTATTTAGTCCTTATTGCAGTGGAAATTAAATCAGTGGGAAACGTTTCAGGACTGGCCCATACTGACCCAAATATTAGCAAACTGATTTTTTTTTTTAATTTCTGTAAGTTGTGTTGTCTTTTTACTTTTTTTAGAAAATACTGTAGCAAACTGACTACTCAAGTTGTCAACCGCAGGCTGAACAAAGACATGCCAAGGTGACATGACTGAAAGTGCAGTGCTTTCTCTGCCCATGTATTGTTTGGCTCTCTTGTATGTTTGCGTATGTGTGTTTTTGCAGCTTTATCTCTGAGTGGATAGTCAAAGGTTCAAGGTTTTTAAGACGTACAGAAGAGCACTCGGTCTGTGTGTGTTTTAGCTTATTGTAACCTGATGACAGCGTCGAATTGAGTGCTGTGAGAAATCGGTTCTGTTGTGAAAACTTTTCCCCTGTGTACTTCTCCTTGTGGTGTTCTGCTCACCTCATATCTTGCAATGGGAAAGTAGATATCGGAGAGCCTAGAACTTAACTGAAGTTAGGGTTTGCTCACGTTGCCTTTAAGCTTCATTGAATAGTTACGCTGTTAGAGGCCAAATTAAGATCAAAACTGAAAACATTCTTTTTGGTTTTGTAGTGGTTTATCTACCTGGCTAGACTGTACCAATGAGGTGGGATGCAGATTTAAGTGTCTGTAGTGATACCCTGTGTTTCCCTATAAACCTGTAGTTCTAAAAACTTGCTTGATTTTTGTGGAAACTAGTAATACTTCTTGCTCTTCAATGTCAAGCTCTGAAAAGCCCGCTCGGCAGGGAGATCTCTTCTGAATTGTGGCTGTTGATCTTTCTGCTTAGTTTGTTTGCTCTTTTGCAAGCAGTTTGTACAAAAAGTACCTATCATGTAGCTTGCTTTCAGTTTTAATTTGATGCAGGCTTCCTCATCTGTCTTACTGCAATTTCTCTTTCCTAGTTTTTTGTTAGTTTGTAATGTAGAAAGATGAGTAAATACTTCTGGGTGGTAAACTATCAAGGGTAGAAACTGAGTGTACAATGTAATGTCTCACATTAAAAAAAAAAAATCAAAGAGAATAATATATCTTCTTGGTAAGGAAGAATGCAAAGTACTTTAAATATTGGCAAAAATCAAAGGGGGAAAGATAGCACTTAATTTGGAAATTCAGCGTCTGTGGTGAACTTCAGTCCATCAAGAAATGATAGAATAATAAAATTTAAACCAGTGGTGGTGGTTGAAGTATTTGGGGAGATGTGGAACCCAAAAACATAAATCCTCTTGTTCCTAGAGAGTAATCAAATTATTATTACTATTTTTTAATTCTGGATGGAGAATTAACTGCTGAGTGCAGTTTTTAATCTTGTTAGTAGTTTGGTTTTCTGCAGTAGGAGGTGTATCTGATTGTTTAGGTTGTCTTCATGTGTCTTAACTAGTTGGCCCAGTTACCACATTTGAGAGGTATGAAGGAGAGAGCATAGCATTTGAATAATGGTGAACTTGTTTGTAGAAACTCAAGATCTCATCTGTGTTTTTTTTCCTGTTGAGCATAGCTTGTTTGGTTTTAGAGGATTTTAGAAGAAAAAAAAAAAAAATATGTGGGGCACCTCATGGGTATCCGTGGAGGTGAAAGACTTGGTTGTGATCTTGCCTAAAAACAACCTCCCTTCCCCTCTAATAAGAGTTGAAAGTCTGTCAGAGGTGCTTGTTTCTGTTGCTCAGAGAACTAATTTTTTTTTTTGATGTTGTGCCTTGCTTCCTGGGAAACAACATGCCTGAATGATTTGCAGGGACTAGACAGTCCCAATCTTTGATGTTTACTGGAGGTTGAGTAAAGGACACCTTTAGTTACATCCAGTTGTGATTAAGTAGTACTGGCTTTCCTAAACAGCTGTTCTTAAGCTTCTGTAACCATGACATGAATTCATCAGCTGACTGCATCATTGGAAATGGAAATTGCACTTGACTTAACTCGAAGGATCAGATCATTGACATTCAAGGGACAGAGTGCAGTCGATATTCCCCAATTCTAATAAAACTTGGCAGCTTTACAGTGACAGCCAAGCATCGTGCCTGGAGACTTTCGCATTTACAGAATTGCCAGTAATAAGTCTTCTGACCTTGTTTTCCTAAAGAACCATAAGCATTTGTGTGATGCAGTGGGTGGTTTCTATAAAGATGGGTAATTCATCTCCAACTGGCTCCTAGGTTCTTGGATGTTCTTGCTGGATAGTGTGAAACAGTGTGTATGGTAGTGAAGAGAGTTTTGGTAGCCCCCCCAGTTTGGGTATGAATGCCTGCAGATTAAAGCCTGCCATTGTTGCTTTTTTGCATTAACTCTACTGTGTATTAGCGTATGTGGAGTGGACTTGTCTGCGCCTTGACTGCTGAAAGCTATCTGCTGGGGTAGAGAGGGGTGGTGGGGTGTGAGAAACTACTGCTACAAAGCTTCTGTAAAGAAACAGGAAAGGAAATAAATGTATAGCTCCATGACAGAATGCTCTGTTCTGAAGCAGCATGAAGAGAAAATAGTCATATTCTGTGACAGCGGAATCAATAGGCCTCTGTTGAAATGAATGAGAATTTTTATCTCTTGAGGCTATTGTTGAGGGCAGACTGAGGCAAATGTTTAATGGGTTCATGCTTTTGAAATAATTCTATAACTGTAAGGGAGAGGAACATGCTTTTAAAAATTGAGTGAGCAATTATGAAAAGGAGGTTAGTCACCACTTCTGTAAATGGTTCCTTGTGTCAGAGTTGAGTATGCAGTATTTGAACAAGCATCGGGAGTCAGCAGTCATAGCAATTGCAGAATTTCTGTTTATGTATTTATTTTGTGACTTCAGACTTTGTGTGTGGTGATTTGCACAAAATGTGGATGTCTGTCCTGAAGAAAGTGTAACATTACATATAGAGGTAGAACTTCTAGTTTCAAAGGGAATATCTCTGCAAAATATAACTTCGGACAAACACTGTTATATACCGGCATCTTTATCATTCTTGAATTTTGGCATTTAGGTTATTCCACAGGATGACTCTGAAAAGTATGCCATTCTCAAAGTGCTGATCAACACTGCAGACACACTGTACTAGAACTCTGCAATCAGGATCCTGTTATTGACTGCAAAGGTATTCGTAAATATTTAGGAACAGTAATGGTAACATGGATTACTTAGTAAGAACACAGTGGTACATGGGAGTAGTGAGAAATGGGCTATTCTAAGTCTTTCAAGTGCAGTACCTGTTTTTCCTGGTGCAAAGCAGATGAACGAGTAACAAATGATTCAAGAGTGTAACATTCACATGCGTGAAGTGTTATCATAAACTGTGCTTGAATATTGGAAAACTGTGATACTTCTGGCAACTCAAAGTTCTGGATTTTTTTTTTTTTGTACAAAAACCTGAAATGTGTGGATGCTCTGTTTTTGCTTTTGACAACGCGGTTCTGGATAATACGGTGTTTTGGCTGGGCACGCAGCTCGCTTAAACTTTGGAAGGAAGAGTGAGAAATCCCAGCTTGAATTTCTTGTTTATAAAACACATGTATGCTCATGCTCTTGCTCTTGCCTCCTTCATATATGTATATATATACATATATATATATTGCTGCTGTATTTATTATGCAAACAAAGAAAAATGAGTACTGTCTGGATTACTAGGGATGTTCGTGCTTCAGCAATTTATTATAACGTACTAATTTTGTTTAAGATGGGAAGTGTTTACTTAGGTCACTTGCCAAGCCTGATACTTTCTTGTTTTGTTTTTAAAGTGCTCAGAGTACCAAAAGCCTTTGTTACATCCTCACTTCAATTACTGTAGTGGGAACCAGGAAAGAAAAATGCTGCTTTTTTTTTTTTTAAATGAAAGAATAGCTTGAGTTTCAGAAATACTAAGCTGAAGTGATTTGCCCCCTCCCCCCTTTACCTTGTCAAATTAACATGATTGCATGTTTCACTTTTTATGCTAAAGAGTTTCTGATCTTCAAAGGCAACTTTCAGAAAGACATGCTGGTTCAGCGAAGGAGACTAATATTTTAGAAGGAATATTACCAGTAATAAAAAAGACAGTTATGATAGTTTGCATTAATTTTAATAACTTTTTGTACAGCTCTTGAGTCAAGATGTGAGAAATTAAAGGGAAACACAGTTCTTAGTTCGACTGCAGCCTATTTATACCTGATGTGTAGCGTTATCCCCCACAGACGTGTAAAAAGGCTGTGTGAAGCCTCGTTGTGTGGCTTGCTATAGTAGTGGTGTAACAGAGGTGTGAGTTCATCTTCTAATCCCTGTTCAGGAGTCACATGACCCTCTATCCATAGTGCCCCTACTTGTGATCTCTGCCCTTCAAAAGGGGCAAAATGCTACGAAAATTATCTTGAATTTCAGTAGCATTGGGTTTAGTAGAGGGTAAAAAAGTAACGTGGTCTGTGGTGCTTAAATTCTTATCCTTTCTGTCAGAGGTTGGGAAAGAGGATAACCCTTTTTTTTTTCAGACTTTTTTGTGGTCAAATTAATATTCATTTGCCAGTTTTGGTATACCTGCTTCACACTGTAAGGTGACATGGCTGACGTAAAATGCTTTCCACTTAATTTTCCTAGGTTGTACCAGCAGCTCAATATTAGTAATCCACTGTGCAAGTTGATTCCTTTGCGAGACGGGGGCCAGGAATATCAGCTCAGCTTCTTCTGGTAGTCCAGTGTAGTAGTTGATCGCATTTTGCTTCTGTTAAGATCAAGTGGAGACTGATATGAAAACTTGTGAGTCTTACAGGTAAACATGCTGGGCTCCAAGTACCTCTGGGACTCTAGTTTGTTTCAGAATAATTTAAGAGATAGTGAATGTAACGGACCTAATCGAATATATGCAAATAGCACAGTGAATATTCATGCAAGAATAACAAAAAAATTAAACTGAACTGTGTTGTTAGAAACCACATTATGTGCCTGACTGAGAAATTTATCTTGTGATAGTGGTAAACAGTTTTCTTGAATTAAACTTGAGTAAAAGCTTGTTATTTGTTTCTGTCTTGGTAACTTAACTTCCAGGTTTTCCATAATACTGCAAATGGAAAGTAAGGAAAAATATGACTACTTAAATAACTTGGGGGGTGGACGGGGAGGAGGGCAATGATTAGAATTTTTTTTCCTGACAAGCCTGTTACCTAGTGGGACAAGTGAGAAAAAAAATCGTGAAGTGGGATGAGAGAAAATAAGAAATGGGTCTGTCTTGTCAGAAAGTCAGAACTCTGATGGAGGAGGTTAGATGATTCCATGTTAAGGTACCTTCCTCTGCCTTCCAGTGATATCAATGTAACGGCTTGTAGCTGGTGTGTAAACAAGAGAAAAAAGGAAACTACAA
>NW_008824934.1:2669362-2695793 GCF_000699105.1 Pygoscelis adeliae | reverse complement strand
AGATGCAACTATTTCTTTTACGTGCTCTAAATATTGCTTAGGAATGAGAGTTCCTAATACACGCATCTGCCTTTTCATGAAGTCTCAGTTATCCACACAATGCACGTTTTCCAAAAAGATGTAAAATCAGAAACAAATGTAGATCTTCCACTTTGTAAGTATGGCGTATAAGTAGAATATCTAATGAGTTCCTGTGAAATGTCAAATTTCATTATCATGATAACCATCAATAATGCACCAGATGTTTTGACTGCATTTAGTTTTGTATTAAATTACACATAGGCAGGGGTGCATGAAGTTCATCTTTAATGCTGCCAAAGCTGGTGTTGTTGACAACTCCTCTTTGTTCTGTGGTTTTGGGGGTTCTTTTTTGGTGCTGCTTGTAACTCTGTGTGTATATGGCTTGTGTGTTTGTAGGTGTCTTGCTTATGGTAAAGAATTGCTCTGAAATTAGTTGGCTTCGCTCAGATAAGCTTATACTCTTAATACTGCTTCGAACAAATTTTTTTCTTCCATCCTGTCAATCAATTCTTACATTATTAGTTTAGTAAGTAATTACATTCCCTATCTGCATTTTACTTGCTGAAATGGAGGCAAGGTTATAAAGAGTAATAATTATATATAATACTTCTGTTGTAAGGTAAGCAGAAAACTTCAAATGGGTTGTATCTTGTACTTAATATCTGTCTAAAATGCAATCCCCAGTGATTTGTTAGTGTGTAATACACAGCCTCTGTAAATGCTAACTAATGCATTTAGAATTTTTACTGCTAAGAGTATAGTACCAACTATACACTGGCTGTTGAGTAGAGAAGTGTATCTGCAATGTGATTCTTAGCAGCGTGTGGAAGCAGTAGGGTAATTAAGATGGCAAACCTTGGGAGATCTAACATCCCCTCCCTCTTTCCTTAGAAAATCAGCTACATCATTGAAACAAGACTTGAAAAGCATGCTCTGAAGCCAGAACAAACACCCTGAAATTTTTATCATAATGTTGCTTTTAAAAGTCCTAAATGTCCTCTATTTAAAATGAAATTCTTTTGTATTAACCTGCTTTCATATGCTAGCTTTCACCAGACTGCAGAATTGCCTGATTTGACTTTCTAATGTAACTGTAATGAATCTTCTGGGAAATGGAGCGATTGAATGCATGTACTGTGCAACTCCATTGTAAAATATTCTGTCAGATCTGCTATATTTCTGATTTTATTTATTTTTAGGGGAGGGGTGTCCCTGTCAGGTATTAAAGCCTAAACCAAATGTATTCTCTAGGGAACTTCAGGAGCTCAGACGCTACAGTGTGTAATATTGCCTTGATTAAATATATTTTCAGCATCACATACATAAATAGGCTGGGTGATGGTAGTACAGTTATATTAAATTCAAAGGCATGTATTTGGAGAGAAAAGAATAAAGATGAAAATTATTGGCAGATAGTCTTGTAATGGGCACAAACAGAACCGCTGTGTTTTGCATGCGTAGATAGCAAGGTGAAATATCTGGTAGCCAGATAAAGGCTGTATACATCTGTGTATAATAGGTCATAAGGACACTTCTTCTATAGACGTTGTTATAAGGTGAGCGTTATATTCTGCGCTTTAACGTAGCAGCTGGTGAGCTTTTTAAGAGATTTCTGTGATACACCAGTTACAAAAAACTTGTATCCACAGTGTTTGTAACTGCTATAATATAATGCTGTTTTATTTGTGTGATGGAAATTGAACACTGGAGTTTAATAATTAAGAATTTATTAGTTAAAACCTCATGTTATAATTAGCCAGATGCTGCTATTTTGAAACAGTTAGCGGCAATTACTGTTTTTAAATAGAAGAGTCTTGCATTTAATGCTGTATAGGCTTGCCTTTGAAGATTTCAGTCTTTAGAACCCACTGAAGTGTTGAAGGTAAATTTTTTTTATTCTAATAAAAAGCAGTAATCATACTGAAATTTCAGGCGAGGTAAGCAAATTTGAACAATTTGAGATTTTTTTTTTCTTCCCTTAACATGACATTGAGGGTGGAATGTGTGGTGGTAGTTTGTCTTCTGTTTGGTGTGTTTTTTTTTTTTTCTTTTAAGTAAAAGCTGTTTGTCTAATGCAGTGTGTGTGTGCAGTTTTTTTATTGTGGTGGGTTTTCCTGTTTGTTTGAGTTTTTCAAAGATAGTAGAAGGAAAACTGTGGCTGGATTGATTGTTCCGTTTTAGCCACAGATAATCCAACCAAATAGGCAACCATCTGATAATGCATATGTAGGAGATCTGTAGGTATCTGGGATGAAGAATGTGTGGGACAGGATGTTTTTAAAAATGTGTTAGTTTTTTGTCATGGGCAAGTATTTTTTTAATAATACCAGCTTGAGTGGTGTGATGAAGCATCCGATGGGCCCTCCTGAGAGAGGATGATTATACTGGAGAGATATCAAACTATGAATCATTTACACTAACCTCTTGTGAAGCACAGCTTGCATTTTTAATGAAGGATGATTGCATTTCATAAACAGACCTTTAAAAATTAAAATAATATTGATCCTCTTTCATTTAGCTCTATTAAAACAGTAAGCTATATATCTCCTTCTAATAGCTACAGGACACATTATTTTTAAAAAATGTACCAAAGTGTGCAAAAAACTGTAAATAGAGGGTATACTTTTGTGTTAAAATGCCTTCTTATTCTGCAGCTGTGTCTGACTTATGAACAAAAAGACTTTGAAAAATATTGCATATACCGTATGTGAAAGTGAGGGGGGAATCCAAGTATCTAATACTCAGCTTGGCACCTAACGCCATTCCTTTCATACTTTTCTTTCAGGTCAGAAATGCCTGTTATTTGCACTCTACAATCTACTCCCAGGGAAGGCCATACCCAAATACTCTAGTGTATTGTCTGTGTTGATACCTTTTTAAGGTGGTATATGTAGTCTTGCTTGCTTTTTTTTGGTTCCTCTATCTTTGGACTTCTTATGTCTTCAAGATGGCTGTTTGTGCTGGTTTTGGCTGGGATGGAGTTAACTTTCTTCACAGTAGCTAGTATGGGGCTGTGTTCTGGATTTGTGCCGGAAACAGTGTTGGTAACACAGGGATGTTTTTGTTATTGCTGAGCAGTGCTGACACAGAGTCAAGGCCTTTTCTGCCTCTCACCCCACCCCACCAGCGAGCAGGCTGGGGGGGCACAAGAAGCTGGGAGGGGACACAGCCGGGACAGCTGACCCCAACTGACCCAAGGGATATCCCACACCATATGGCATCATGCTCAGCACATAAAGCTGGGGGAAGAAGAAGGAAGGGGGGGCTGTTTGGAGTGATGGCGTTTGTCTTCCCAAGTCACTGTTAGGCGTGATGGAGCCCTGCCTTCCTGGAGATGGCTGAACACCTGCCTGCCCATGGGAAGGAGTGAATGGATTCCTTGTTTTGCTTTGCTTGCATGCGTGGCTTTTGCTTTATCTATTAAACTGTCTTTATCTCAACCCACGAGTTTTGTCCCGTTTACCCTTCCGATTCTCTCACCCATACCACCTTGGGGGGGCGGGGAGTGAGTGAGCGGCTGCGTGGGGCTTAGTTGCTGGCTGGGGTTAAACCACGACACTGTTGCAACAGGTAGAGATGGCCAATGTGGTTCTTGAGCTGTGTTCAACTTCTGAATGCTGCAGCGTGCAACTACCTCCTCAAGCTGTCGCATATCCTCACTGTGGTTGTGATGTTACTGTAGCTTCTGGGTAGCCAAATTCCCCAGTGGCAGGAGGAAGCAAGCAAGCAAGTGGAGTGAGAAAGATGCTACCAGGCTATCCTTAAATTTTGTTGCTTAGCCTCATGTTGCAGTGGAGCTGTAGGATAGCTAACGTGCCATTATAGTCTGTTGTGTGTGGAGTTTTCATACCCCTCAGCTTTGTGTTCTGTGCCTTTTGATTCATCGGGGCATATGGGTTAGTCAGCTTTTTAGTAAACTCTTCCTTGTAAATTAAGTTGAAAATAATACTTGTATAATATTGGCAGTATTGTGAAACAGTCTAAGTCAGAGAAGTTCAGGTTCTGTCCGTTTCTAGAGAGTAAGTGCCATAGGATCTTGGTGATGAGCAGGTTTAATATATTTGCAGTGTTTGTTGAGATGGGAGCCTTTTGTATGGTAAGTAGTCTCTTGAATTTCCTTTAATTATGTACATGTGTGGGCCAAAGTTATTTTAAGGCCCTGGGTTGAGCTTTTGTACTTTATAAACGGAAGAGTTAACAGAAGCGGCAGCCAGTATTGTGGTAGCTCCTCAGAGTAGTAGATTAGATTATTAGATTGTTCTAAGATTATTCTAGGCGATTTTCAACATTGAAACATAAGAAATAGAGACATTCCCCCACTGTTATGATTATTGCATTATTATTATTTAAATCTTACATTACGTATATTGCTGTTTATCCATAGATGTCAAAGTACTTTACAAAACAGTGGAGTATGATTCACTTTAGATTTGGTACTTGAAAAGGCCATACTTAAGGAAAAAAATTGTATAGACCACTAGCTTGTTGGTTGTTTCAAAGATGACTTACGGAAATCACGTTTTCAGAGCAGTGGTTGGTGTAGTCACTGAATCTCCTTCGCATCTGCATGTGTGTGTCTGTGGCATCTTTGGGAAAGGGGTTGTGATATATCCTTTAACAGAGAGGATAGGGAATGTTGGCAGTCAGAACTTCAGGCAGCAAAATAATTGAAGAGAATTATCTAGAAGTGCCAACTTCCATCTTGGTGGCTGACACAACTTCTCCTGGGAGGTCAATTCTGCTTAAAGAAGGATTTCACCAACAGCTTATTCACCTGACAAGGCTCCAGCTGATTTGTTAATGCAGAACAGTTTTGTAGAATGCCCTCTTCTTGCAAGTAGTGAGCTGAAAATTGCCATGAATAAAACTAGGCATAGTTAATCTATCTGTGGGGAAGAAGATTGGTATTTTATTTGGGATCTGATGTTGAGTCCCATGGCCAAAGGGCAGATTTAAACTTAAACCTGTTTAACTTTAAAATGCAGGTAGTGTCTTGTAAGTTGAAGACAGATAAGTACAAAGCAGACTCTCAAGCCTTGGAGGATATTATAATTTCTATATTTTTCTTGTAGATAACCTTTTTCTTTTGTCAGTTGAGTTGGGCAATTGAAATAAAGGCTGGTGTTGCACAGAAAAGATGTTCTGTGGACGTATCTCCATATCATGTCAGTGTTTTCTGCTCCCCTCTTTTCACTCTCTGGTTTCCTTTCATATAAAATTTAATTCCTCAAATCCATTGTAGTAAATGGACTTGCATCTTCCTGTCTCTAAAACGAGTTATATACAAGTAGCCTTTTGCCAGGGCATTTGAGAAAAGCAGTCTACGTTTGGAGTCAAAGGCTTCTAAAACCTGTGTCACTGCTTCAGCGTCGAGAATTTATTTTACATGTTCTTATGTGGCAAGTGTACGTGCCATGTTTATCTATAAATTAAATTTTTCCACCAGTTGTTGCCATTTTGCATTCTGGTTTTGTAATCATCTTTTATAAAATGGCTTTATTGTTCACTGATCAGGTGTATCCTGACATAAATAAAACATTGACAGTAATTGGCTGTGACACATTTTCAGCACTGCCTCCTCTCTCCAGTGTGTACAGCCTCTGACAGTTAGAGAAGGCATCTATAGAACCCAGTCCTCACATAGGAAAGTCCCTGGGGTAATTGGCTTTGACGGCTACTGGTTGCTGCAGTAATACTGATCCATGAGCTTGTGTGAGCTGCATAATGCCTCAAGGATTTTGTACCCATCAATATGTCCTCAGCTTGAATCATTTTTTTTCATACTTTTTCTGTGGCAGTTTATTAAAAGAAACGCTTGCTACATTTACTGTGTATTTGGTATCTACACAACCTCAGCTGTCATGGTAGATGAAAACACTATCCTGCAGTTCTGTCCAAAACACTGCTGTGCATCTGCAGCCGATACAAAGAAAATTTCTCCTGCAATGGGTGGAAGACACTTGCAGTTCAAGTCTTGTATTTATGTAGATACATTGGTGGTTTAAAATTATCCATGATAATAAAACGTGGTAATCTGTTGGCAAGAGCATAACTGCTTTTGTTTCCAAAACTTAATAAGCTGTGAGACAAACCCGAAAATATGAAAAGGCAGAGATGTACATGCTAAGTGAGGGCAAACAGTTTGTCAGTTACAACCACAGCGGAAGGCATGCTGGCTTGTTTGCTGCCTTAAGTAATAACTCAGATTTCTTTCGCGGTGTCTGGTTGAAAAAAATCTCACAGTTGGTGGTATTGATCACACTTGATCTTATTAGGACATTCTGAGAAATGTAAATCACAGCAAATCCACCTTGGTTGGATCGTAATCAGCTGAAGGACCAAAGTTATTAGGTTCTTAACCAAAATTGGCACATAGAGCTGAAATGCATTAAAAGTAGTTCTTAAAACTGGATTACTTTTTTCTCAGCTAGAATTACTGCTTGCTCATCACTTAAAGCAGAATTTTTGTGGATGAAGTGTTGGCTGGAGTAATTTACTACCTCAACAGCAGTCATGATTGTTTTGGGGAAGGAAGTTTGTCTTAATATCCCTGTATAACTTTGTTCTCTGCTAATTTTAAGGCTCTCTGTTTAGGGAATCTCTTCTAAAGGATTCCAGCAGTAGTTCAGGAAACACTATACAGTAGACCAAGGCTACAATGGCTGAGAACTACCTGCTCTTGAAATGGATACTACTGCTTGCTTAAAATAAAATCCTTTTGGCATAGATCAAACCAACTTGCACCTGTAGTGCAATCTGGATGAGTAATGCATCTTTAAGAATGACAGTGACGCAGGGAAAGGTCAGGGATTTCTTTTGGTTATGTTTCAGTGCCAGATTCTGCTAACTCACTAGAATTATTTTTTTAACTTAACAACTGTGATAATTCTAACGTGGTTTGTGGGTTTATAGTCACAAAACACCAGTGTGTTTTGATGACTCTTCTGGGGGAATATCAGATAACTCATAATGGGATATTCTGCATCTTTATTTTTAGAAACAAAACGCTTCCCAGAGAAACAAACCCTCTGGTTTAGTTGTTATTATGGGGAGGTCTGGCAAAATTTTCAGTTCCTTGTTTCATGGACTCAGCTCCGTCTTGATACTGAAAATAAAAGTTGTTTGTTTAATTACATACTGCAGAGAGGAAGTTTATGATCAATGGCTGGCTGGCTGTTTCCTTTTGGGTTCCAGTTTTCCGTGACAACAACAACAAAATGTTTCCTACTTAGCTCACATTTATGAGTTTGTTTTTATAACTATTTATGTGTCTTGAACCTTCAGGCAAAATCCTGAAGCAAGATACTCCTCATTGTGTGGTCTTTCTATTGGTGTTTTGAAGGAAAAGGTACTGAAATATCATTCTTTCCACTAGAGGACCACAAAGTGCAAATAAAATTTCAAAAATGGGATTTCCTTTGTTTTTGGTAGATTATCTCCCCTGGAAGTTACAGTAATCATTTGGGAAGAAACCTTTCAGAGGCAGAAAGAACAGCTTAAGAAGCTCACTTCTGCCTTCAGAAGAAGTACTTTTAAATTAGAATGTTGCAGTGTAGTATTTTTATCCTTCTTCAAGTTGTTCACACTGTGACCAGTCATACACAGATTCTGTCCCATTGTGACAGAACATTGTACACTGAAGATCATGTTCTGTTTTCCAGGTAAACCTTAATTTGAAAGCATAATGATATTTAAAACCATTCAGCCTCTTTTGTAGTGTGGTATTGATATCCAACCCCCCCCCCCCCCCCCCCAAGAACCAAAACCAGGGAATATCAGTTCTTCAAATATGCCCGGCAAAGTCTTAGGAATCAACAATAGCAAAATGCAATTACAGGCTAATTGATTAAAGTAATTACATGTACATATTTGACTAAAAGTGGGTTCTGCAACATTAGCAATTTAATTACAAAATGCATTATGAATGTACACCTAGCAAAAAGTATTTTGCTGATAGATGTAGCTGCTATTTCACATCCTGTTTTCTACATAAACTAGTTTTAGTAGCTAGTGTATGAACAAGTGTAATATTCTAATTTGCATGAGAATGAAGCTTGCTCTGGGAACTTAAGCATGTGCAAAATTGCTTACAAAACTTAAGTTTAAGAAAAATAACTCTAATTCTTATGGTTTAGACTCTTGCAGGCAAATGAGATTTTAAACATCTTGTCATGTGCCAGCTAGTGAGTTCTCTTTCTTGGATGTCATTTGGGAATGTTGAATCTATTTAAGAGGAAGCATTTTTGCCTAGTATGTGTCTTCTCACTCTTCCTCCTTCCACTTCTGCTTTAGGTCTCTTTCTTTCACCATTGTAGTAGTATGAGTTTCAGTGCATGTTAGTTCAGCAGCTGACCCTGCCTAGGTAATTTTTTAAAAGCTATTTCTAAGCTCATCTTTATTGGCTTAACTAAAACCCTTGACTTGGAACTTAAATTTCAACAAGAGCGGCGACTGCATGTTAGCATGGCTGAAGACCTCTGTATGTAAGAAAAGGACTGCATGCAGTGGATATAGAAGAATAGTTACTAGGCTATACTAGTTCTGTTTTGCGGTGTTTTTTTTTTTTATTTGGGGAGTGGGTAGTGGACTTCAAGAGTGCAAATACTTTGGATCACAACAGTTGCCTAAAGATACCTATTTCAGAGGAGGGGTTGGTTTGTTTGGCTTTCAGATTTTGGGAAGAGTCTTGGATGCAGTTAGAATCACTGTTCCATGGACAAAAGCTGGCAGTGGCCGAGGCATGCTGCTTTTGTCCTTCAGTCTGCTGAGTGATCAGACTAGTAGGGTGACTTTACTTCCCTCTTTCTTTTTCTTTTCTTTTTTTTTTTTCCCTCGAGTGGTTAAGAATTGTTTCCTGGGAAAAAAACTCTAGTGAAATCAACCAAAGTGTGGATTTAGATGGCAAATATTATCCTGTGTAGATGTGTATTCTTCATGAAGGGTGCTTCCTGTACTGTTAAACTAATCCATTTGGGAATAGATTAAGGTAACTGATACTCTTAGTTGCCTTTTTTTTAAAAGAAAATCCCATGCTATTGCAGTGTTACTCTGAACAATTTGTCCACATAGATAAGCTGAATGTTTAATCTGTTTCAGCTCCATTCCTTCCTCTGTTTCTCTACAGAAGAAAATTGTCATGCCACATTCTGCTAGTTGCAATGCCATCTAGGTGTGTTTCTAACTTTCAAAAGCTCTTCAAAGTTATTGAAGGTAATGGCTTGTCTCCTGTGACTTTTTACATGTGAAGGCTGACAAGACCGAGCCATATTTCCTAATGCCCAAGTTCTTTCAGATTTCTGTGTCCAGTTTGACACTCCGTATGTAAGTACAGTTTTTTTATTCCTGTTTTATTCTTGCATGTGTACGTTTAGGGTTTTTTTTAGCTTTGAGTTGAAGGAAGGTAATGCATTCCTTCTAATGCTGGTACCAGCCACCCAGTTGAACTGTTTTTGCTAGAGAGAGTTTCCTCCCCTAACTGTTTACGTGTATTTAAAGGGAAGTGCTATAATCAGAAATGGTTGTGCTAAGAATGGCAGAAGTCCCTGTCAATAGTTTGAAAAGGCCTAGTGAAGACACTGTTTGCTCTGTCTTCTGAATGAGGTATGGTACAATAAAGACCAATAAAGTAAGGGTTTTTCTGGTGAAGCCTGCTTTTTGTGTAGTTTGCTGCTATTGCACAGGCAATATAAATAATTGCTGGGCCGCATCCGTGTACTTTGATGCAAGTGAGAAACAAGTAGTGACAGGCAGTGGAAGCTAATCTGTGTGGTGTCTGTATGAGAGAGCATAAATGTAGAAGATTGTTGCACTGGCCATTTCTCTAGCATTAATATTAGTTAGAATAACTGTCAGTAAAGGTCACAATCTTGCTGATCCAATGTGAAAGCTACACAATCTTGTTAGCAGATACTGTACCACACCAAAGAGGATTATGTTGCAATAATAGTTCATAGTGTATCTTTTTATTGCTCTCCAAAGGAGATTGATTTATTTTCAGGTGTATGAATGACAAAATACAAAACTTGAGTTAACTCATTTTCTTAATAAAATGTACACTTCTTGTAATACTTCAAATGTGCTCTTCTAAATAACCTCATAATGATCCACAAGCTTGCCCTGACTTAAGAAGATTAAGGAATTAATGTCAAATTACAGACATAACTGCAAATAGTATTTACTCTGTTTGGCACGCAGGAGAGGTAGACAGTTGACAAACATTAAATGTATTTTTAAGATTCTTTTTTCTTAAAGGGAAAAATCACAACTGTTACAATAATTTAATGTATGTCGTCAGTGTGTGAGGAAAAGATGGCATTGGCCAGTGATACTGTCGTTCTGTTTTGTGAAGGTTTGGCTAAGGGTACAGGCAGATCTGCTCAGGAGTTGAAGGTGCCAGTTTAATTCTACATCAGACATTTTCTGGTATGTCAGCAAAGTCTAGAAAGCTAACAGTTTTACAGTCGGAGTGTACGTGTGCAGTGGGTTAGTTTTGGTGTGAGATAATTATAAAATGCCTAAGAAGATTGTCTGTGTTACATAATAGTAATGGATTATGGTTGGATAAACATTAATATAGGGGAGGGAGAAGATGCACAGACTTCAGCTGTGGGAGGCATAAATGTTGCTGCTGAAAGCCGTGGCATAATTTCTGAATAGGTTTTTAAATTCAGTGTAGCTAGTTAAAAATAACACGTAGTAAGTTTTAGTTTTCCTAGCTGTAAATGGCTTACCTTATTCTTTCTATTTTGGTCAACTGAAAGGGAAATGAGGTCTGAGGAAATGCTCTTTAGCAAAAGACAGGAAAGCTACCAAGATTACTTATCTGTCAGTTGAATTGCGGGTAATATGTTTTTATGTGCACGGCAGTTTGCTCATTTGCAGCATCAGAGCAGTAGTGGTTCTACAGAAAGAATCGGTTATGCTAAAGCAGTGGCCAGACTATCGATCCTTTTTGAAAAAGGAATCTATATTGAGAGGTGTAGTAAAGATTTGTAGCTATCAAAGGCTCTAGATTTGTCTTTCAATAGGTGCTATTTTTAGCCAGTGTTCTCAATTATTTGTTGATTTTGATGTTCAAAGGTAAATAAACATATACGGAGGCACAAGCTTGAAACTGCTAATTGCTTCTTGCACTGACAACTGTTATAAACCTGCAAACTTTGCATGTGTAAAAGTATAGAGCTGTGAACAGGAAGTCTAGTAGGTACGTTAGCTGTATGAGACACTTAATTTAGACCTTAAAAGCTGTGATTTTACAGCTTTGTGGCTCACAACCCAGTATCTTGCAAATGATATTATTAATCCAGCAATGTTTTAGATAGTTTGGCGCTTATTTCCATCAGGATATTGCTAAAGATTACATTCAGAATGATTATATTTAAGGCTTGGGAACCTAAGGTTAACCAGTGTACAGAAACTGCTTTTATTTTATGTCATGGTCACCCACGCAGATGTATGCTTCTGTTTGTAAAAAGGCATATAGATAGTTGCTATTTTGAAATATTGATCAAAACCAAGGAAAAAAAATCACATGTAGTGTTTTCAAGGAAGACACAGCTTAAACTGTAAATTACACTGAACGTGCTAGGATTTGAGTGACGTAGCCTAGCCTGGTTTTGTTAGCGATGAAATAGCTGTGGCTATGTGGCTGTGAAGCTGAGTTTTTGACTTGTATTTGTTAGGCACTTGCAAGAGCAGCTGTTACTTTGAACATTTCTCTTGCAACAAATACCTCTGTGGAAGATAATTTGTGATGGAGGCTTATTATATCCTTTCTGTAGGCTAGTCTTTCTGTCTGTGCATATCGCAAAAATATTTTCTGGCACCCCCTACCCCCCCAAGTCTTTATTTTCCTGGCAATGACTTAGTATGTTGGAGAGACAAATGATTTTCTTTTGCCTCTTTGGCTTTATGTTAAGCTTGTTCAAAAATAAAATGCACTTTTGTTTTAACTCCTCATTTCTCCTATGATTTACTTTAAGGGAAATGGTTGTTTGAAGATAGCCCTGAATTCTTATGGCCCTTAGTGTTCTTACAGTTACTGCCTGTGTCCAAAAGCAGGGTCCTCAAGAGATCTTTGAATCCCGTTAGATGAAGGATGAATATCCTCTTCAAGAAAGATTAGAAGGATAATCATAGATTTTCTGAAACAGAAGATAGGTCTCCAGTATGAGATATGTGAGTAAAGCTCAAGAGCGTGACCTTGTATGTTTACTCTTGGTTAGGAACTTAGATTGCCTTCACAGCTCACTAGAAATTGCTCGTGTTGTGTAACTTGGTCATTATTCTCAGTCATCAGGTGTGAGTCTGCTTAATTTGGAGGATTAAAACAAAAAGACATCATCAAATTCTACAGTCTCTTTTTTCTGTTTTTTTTCTTTTTTCCTCCCAAGGGAGTCACTAATAATTGAATTAATGTTTACTTACTAGATGCTCTTTGCATAGCTCCTTTCTTATGTCAGTGTTATCTTTTGCATGTACCTGCTTTAAGCAAAAATTTTGTAATCAATGAGCAAGAGTTTAATGATGTATTTCCACATGGCAGTAACTTACCCTCATTTGTTGAAATAGGTCTTTTAAAGTTGTTTGATAACTAAGTGGATTTTTCATTTACTGAAATCCTATGCCTTAAAATCTTTCACTTACAAATAATAATTAAAAATTCCAGTTCTTATGACTGCGAGATAATCTTACAGACATGACTGATCTTAAAACACATCAAGAATGACTCCTGCAATCCATAATCAGCCTGATATAAAAAAATCAGAGAAATAGCGGCTTCCTTATTCACT
Organism: Pygoscelis adeliae; assembly: GCF_000699105.1. Taxonomy (NCBI): domain Eukaryota; kingdom Metazoa; phylum Chordata; class Aves; order Sphenisciformes; family Spheniscidae; genus Pygoscelis; species Pygoscelis adeliae. The sequence continues at coordinate 2,682,981 of NW_008824934.1, read as the reverse complement.
TCAATAGAAGGCTGATAAGGATGGAAGGACCTGCATCTTTAAGTGATGAGAAGTAAGTCCTAAAAACAGTTTCGTTGTCTAGGACTGGCTTATACTTCATGTAATTCCAAGACTTAAGCCACTTTGGATTTTTAACTTACTGAAATTTGTACAGGAAGGGGCATGTGTTAGGCTCTGTTCCTTTGTAAAACATTGATTTTTTTTTTTTAAAAAAAGTTTCTTTTGTGCCTGTTAGTAGAAAAGATGATGGGTGTGTCTGCCCAATGTGAACAATTTTTTTTTTAGATAAGCTACAGAACTGCGGATAATTAACAGGCATATGACATAAAAAGCTCAAGATTTTAAAATAGCTAAGCATGTTGGTATTTTTTAACAACTGACTAGGTAACTTATTCTGGGCTGTGGATCTGTGGATATGGGAGAGGTTTCTGTTGAGAAAAGCTTTGGTGTTCCCACAAAACGGGGACAGGAAATAAAAAGAAGAGAGGTGCTAACTCCAACATAAGAAAAAATTAAGTTTTTCCTGCTCTTTGACAGGTTTCTTAATGACAAAATGGGCTTGGTGACTACAATGCAGTTCTATTCTTAGCTTTGCCATTATTTCCCACCCTCCATTAAATTTTCATGGGTAGGAAAATTCATCAGAAGTGAAACTAGTTGCAAGTCTTCTGGTCTATGAAGGAAGGTATCTTTAGGAGATAAACTGGGAAGAATATTGCAACATCATGGTCTTACTTAAGCCAAGCAGTTCAGAATGGAATTTTGTGAGAGGAATTTGGAAAATGAGACTCTTCAGCCTGGATGAGTTTGAAGTTTGGTTCCTACCACAATGCTTTCTTACACTGTTCTTTTTTCTTTCCTTTTTTTTTTTTTTTAATGCAGCCCAGTGGAATAACTCCCTCTGGCCATTGGTATTCCAGAGAAAAAAACCTTTTTTTTCCAGGGAGGTGGAGGGGAAGCTTATCCAAACAGTAGTAGTAGGTGGAAGACAAGGTGCAAGTGCACATGCATACGAATAAGAAGCTTCGCTGCATGGTGTCTGTTGTTGTTTAGCAATATTTAAAAGACCAGGAACTTTTTTGAATGCTCGTTACAGGAAAACTGTAAAATTTTACAAGTGTGTCATTGTTCCTGCGGACATTGTACTCTTTAGAAAAGCTGCCCTGTGTGTGGTAGAAGCAACACCCCTTCATAAATTAAACTCTGAGAAAGTTCAGTTGTGTACTGTCACACGGTTATCAACAACCTGCTTAAATATGTTGACAGTTGTTCCAAACTGCAAAAACTGCTTCATGCAATGAGACACCGCTCCACCTGCGCCATTTCACTCGCCCCTCTTCCTGGCTGGGGTGGGTGTTTCTTTCCTTTTTATATATACACACACACATACACACACACTCTCTCTGTATGTAAATATAGGAAAGAGAATACCTTTATCCCCGATGTCTGAAAAATGCTATTGTGTTTACCGATATATAATGGGCCTGTTACCAGCTTTTGTGTAGAATACTGCCGGTTCTTAGAAACCGGCAGATACCAGGGGGATGAATTCTTTAGGTGGACGAGGGCGTTCGTGTCCGGAGTCACTAGTGAGGAGCTGACTCGCGAGGGCGCTCTAAAACAACGCAGCGTTCTCCTTCCCGTGCTTTAACACGCAAAGATGACGTTCGCTGAAGAAAAGCAATAAAAGTTGTTATGCATTCCTTCCGTGTGGCCTCTCGCTATATTGGAAGCATGAATATTGGTTTGGCCTGGAGAGTTACTCTGGAAGATGCGTCTTAATTATTTAGCTCTGGGGGGATTCCTTCACAAGGCTTCCAAAACACTGAGCTCTAACATCCTACCTATCGTTTTCATGCTGACTTAAAGAATTTGGATGTTTGAAGTATCTTTTCAGGCCGTTATGGAGCATAAGTAAAGGATGAATGGTTGAAACTTGATGGCATTTTCTTCCTTTCTTGGACAAAAGGTAAAATACTGCATTTTTGCCTCAATATATTAAAAGAGAAAGCAGCAGTGTCTTGACCTGCTGTGATTTTTTTTTTTAATATTCCTTTCTAGCAGCTAGTAATAATTGGTAGAAAGACAAGTAATAATATACAAAATCCACACTGAGCTTTCACGTGGGGATTTTTTTTCTGTTGTTTATAACTGTCTCTGTAACACTTTCTTCTTTTTCTTACATTTACATACAGTCTTGTGATCCTTTCCCAAACAAATAAGTAACTGTCCTTGGCATGGCGTCTCCTGGTTAGAGATTGTGAAACCTCAGAGTGCTGATGGTTCTTAGTTGCTTAGTGTTGGACTGCAGCATAGGGCAGTAGATTCCATATCAAATTCCTTTCACTTTCGGTAGTTGCGGTAGGATGTATATCCCTGGACCAGCTGCATGGGACCAAGGTAAAGTATTAGAAGTGCTGGTAGCATTTTAGGGAGAGTCTAGGTACTGCTGTTCTCAGTCACGGCTCTTGCTGTTAGAGTAACTTCCTAAATTGAAAGTTGAACTCCTTTCAACAAGTATTTTAAAACCTGAAAACACAGCATTGGCAATAGCTGCATAGATAGAGGACAGACTTCCAGGTCACTTAATTCAGGTAGCTTTTTAATAGATTCTCCTCTGAGCATGAGAACTGCTTCCCTAATGACTAAAAGAAGTCCCCCAGTTGTTTAAGGTCTTATCTAAAGCTGTAGCTCAAGTTCTTGGTTGGAGAGTATTTACATCTGCAAATGTAGTGTCTGTTCAGATTTCTGTTCTCTTTGCTGCTCTGTGGCAAGAATGATGCATTTCTTCTGCAGCTTAAAAGAAAGTCTTGTCTTGACTGCTTGGAGTGCATGGCCATTCTGGTACATGCAAAATTAGGGAATATGATTGTTCGGGCTCCCCTCTTTTGTACTGAATATGCTTTGCCTTTTTCCTCTGGAAAAGTATAACTGTTTCCCCTGGAATATACAATCAGGTGCTACAAAGCTCGTAACTTTTACCTGACTTGAGTGGTTATGAGGATAGTAATTGTTTCAGCCTGATGGAGGTTAAAACTTGTCTCCCATGTCAGTTATTAAATGTGGGAATAGCTGCAGGCTGTGGAATAAAATATTTGATTTACAGTGCAACTCTGAAAGGCTATAATGCAAGAATTGTATAGATTTGTTTGGTATAAAAGCTTCATTTAAGAGGAGAAGCAGCAGTAGCCTGCTAGACCATTTCTGGTTGTGATTTCTATTTTAGTAGGCTGAAGCCCAGTGTGGTGATTTGTGTGGTATAATGATGGTAATTCGGAGCTGGAAGATGAGTTGTCTGTAATTTTGAGCTTTTCTCAGTATTCAGCTTCTTATCAGCAGAGTTAACAGGAGCTGAACTGTCTGTAATACACGGAGTTTTACTCCTTTCTCAAGTTAAAGGTTAAAGTTATTACAAGCATGTCTGTTAGCTTTTGTTGGCATTGGAGAGTGCTTTGGACACTTGCACATTATTGCTGCGGACGTATTTTTCTACTTAACGTGGTGAGCAGTTGTTTAATTGGAAAAGCTGTTACTTCTCTTGATCCTGACTATAGTAAAAATCAATGTCTTCTCTGCAGTCTGAACTAATAGGAATCAAACTCATTGAAGGATGAAAATGGATTAATCAACGGAGAGCCATCTTAAAGGTTATTTAAAAAAACCCAAACCCACAAACAAACCTAACACCCCCACGCAAGCTCTGAAACTAATGAGCAAAACATGGTGCTTCCTACCTTAAGTTGGACTAATGGAGAGAAGGTAGCAGACGTTTTAATCTGAAATGGATATAGTGATATTCTTGGGAGCTATTTGATTTCAAAGTCTTTCCTTTTAAACACCATCTCCCGTATATATCTTCAATCTTTGGATGAACTGACAAAAATGAGGTCTAATTATGGGTTTCTTTGTAGTGGAAGCCATGAAAGGCACTCTGTCTGTTCATTCCAAGAACTGAATCAAAACAGGGTTGTCAGGCTTGTTCTTGACCACTTTTGTCCAGTGAGGTCCACTTATTTAAAATACATCTATTGCATATCTGGTTATTGGTATCCCAAAGTGTAGATTTCACTGAGAAGTAGCAGCAAGGGGAATGACAACAGCATGTTTAGTTGCCCACTCCTTTGGAAAAATGTAGGTGGTGTTGGGGTTGGAATTGATGTCTTGTAACCCTGTAAATTGGGTAATGGACTAAGCAATCATTGCTTACATGCCTGTAAAGGGAGGCTACGGAGTATACTTCATGTTGCTTTCCTGAAATTGCATTCACTGTTAATATTTAACCACTGTTAACAACTGTGCTTTACAAATGAGCCTGAAAATACAGGCTTTGATTCTAGTTAGCTAGCTTTCCAGTTCCTCCATTTCTCTAAACCTTATTTAGTTGGGTTTTCCCTGTTAGTTCACTCCTGACGATTGCCTGCTTAATATATCTTATAGCCATGACTTGTGCTACACCCTGGCATCTGCATGGAAGCTGGGTGTGTGCGGCATGACCTTTTTGTCTGTTGTTGGGGGGGCCACTAGTTCTTCTTGCTATCTGCGTATGGTTACATGAATGTGAAGTTGCATGCGCTATTGTAGACACGTGATTTGAAAATTTTCATTCTGAATCTCGATGACTGGAGGTTATGAACAGGAAAGAAATGGGTAAGCTAGCACGTGTTCTATGACTGCTTAATGATGACTATGTTAGGGAAATTAAAACAAAGTGTAACCTTTTAAATTATGTTTTCACCTCTTGATATGCCTCCCTTGGCATGTTCAGATCCTAAAAAGCAAAGAAACAGATTTTATTTCATGAGGAAGTCGCCTGCCAAGCTTTAATACAAGTTTTATTAATGGATTATTAATGAACTCGTGAGGTGTACATGTATACTCTTTTCTAATAAAACACTAGCATGAAAATTCAGCAGTTCCTGTCGAGTCACCTCGTCAAAGCCTAGACATTGTGTTCAGAAGAGCATGAGATAATAGCTCATAGACCAAACAAAGACCTCATTTGAGGTTCTATGTATCACATGTCAGAAGACCTGCCTGTGTGCCTCTGGATTTTTGTGCACTTCGCACACTGTTTTTGTTGTTCTTTAGTTCATGGCTTGATTAATAAATCCAGTTGTTAGCTGGAGCGGGAACCAAACACACTACAGAACTTCCTGTGACGTTGCTTAACTTTGTGCGTTATGGTTTCTTCCTTAATGCTTTCAGTTGGGCTGCTGTCAGCACTTACGGGGAAAACTGAAGATGTAAAACTTGCAATTGCCAAGTCAAGTCTCTACATGGTCTTTGTGGCTTACTTGAATTTACAGCATTTTGGTGGGTTTTATAACGTTTCTTTTAGGAGTCTGACACTAGGTGGCATACTGCAGCTTGACCATGTCACCTGGTTGAAAAATGGTCACTGACTACTCTTTTTGTTGAAAGAGGTTTCCTACGTTTCTATGGAGTGGCTTTAAAGCTGTTTGTTTATTGTTACATTGGAAACTTGCCTCATCCTCTGAAACTCATGCGTTCCTTTTGTCCAGAAATGTTTGCTTTTCATGTAAATTTAATGTAGAACATGTAAATATTTTCTTAAATGAATGCTTATTTTATGGATTTGTCCCTTTGTGCATGTGTTTCAGTTAGGTCTTGATTTGCAACCTGCAGGCAGTTGATTTCATCGAAGATGTGATGTCTGGAACACAGTTTAGAATGGGAAGGAATGGTACTCTGATGTCTTACAGTTTTCTGCAAGTATTTCAAAGAAATTATGTAGGTAGCTCTCACATATCCTTATTACTATGTTGCCTTGAAATTATTGGTTGCCCAGTTGTGATGGGGATTATATATTTTAAGTTTTTCTGTCTTAGTTTGTGTGGATTGCTGTGTTTTCTCTCCATATTGCAAGAGGAGACAACCAAATAGGAGATCTGAGATGCCTTTTACATTAAATTCTCTTTCTGATAGGCCATTGAAGGAACAGTGTCAGGGAAAAACTGGCATGTTGCCTATATAGCCTTCCTAAAAATACTGAGTTAATTTGTGTGTTTCTGTAGTAGCTGCATTACGTATGAAACCAAGGTGAACATAGTTAAGACTAGTGTGTTTTTTACGTGAGAATTTTGAAGGAAGTTCAGAGTCGGAATATAGTCACGTGAATGGGATTTTTAAGCCCTTAGTGTGATTTTGTGTTAAATGCTGACAGGAAAACGTGCATTGTTTTGACAAGTAGCACAGAACTGATTTATGTTAAAATATACAGCAGGATCCTTTTTTTTTTTTTTGAGAGTGTGTTTGATAAGTTAGTGTAAACCATGCTTAACTACTGCCACCTCTTCATCTACAGTGTGAGAAATACTGTGAAACTCATTTTGAAAGGCCTTTTTGACCGTTAATTGGCTGATATTATCTATCAAAAATCTGCTGCTTCCTTTTAGTTCACTTAAAGCTTCTGTGTAGGTGGTTGAAGACTGCTGTGTGAAAGATGTTCCTACATCGGTAAATCCCTCTCTGTTTGAAAAACAAATCAAAATAAGTTGATGCCAGCAAACTGCTTACATAATTTGCGTGATTTAAGGAAGGTCATGTTGCACTCTGAGCACTACAGTTTGGAATTTATCTCTTTATTAAGTCTTCCAAAGTGTAAAGAGTCCTTTTTCAGGAGGATAAAAGGTTTAGTTTCTTAAGTATAGTAGACTGTAGCATGGCCAAGACAGATACACTTGGTTGCAATTCTTACCCAGGTATATATATATTTTTTAAGCTTCTTAAGAAATGGTGCCTGTGGGAAAGTATCAATTTTTGACATAAAACACTATTTCTTCCTATGAGATGAAAGCTGTCTTGTTTGCTTACTCTTATGAATTTGTGGAGGGAAAAGGAGAAGAGGAATAAACTAAGCACCTTCACATTGTTCCATGTTTCGGGGGATTCTGGAGGGGGGTGGTGGAGCAACGCCTGAATTAGTTTCATACCCTAGGGATCTTCTCCCATAGTTTTGGGAAATCAAGGGTTTCTTCCCCATGTAGCTGAACTGGAGTCATGTGGTTTCAAACTGTTAACGTTTTTTCAAGATTATAGTAGAAACTTCCTGTTTTTAGAGCTTATCTCCCTGTCTGGAGAGATTATTATAGGTATGGTCACATCCTGTGGTTATTGTCACTTCAGAAAATTCAACAGACTTTTTTTTTAAGCCTTTGAATGTGAAAGCGATTACTACACTAAAAAAACTGTGAGCTGTAGTCACATTTCCTATCTCCACTGTGATTTCAATAAAAGACCGTAAATCCATTGCAAATTTTACATATCTGTTAGTTCAATTTCTGTTATACTTGGTGTGTTGAGAAAATCTCTTGGTAAAGAATCTATCTTATTCTGGAAGGAAGATTGTAAAGGAAGCATTTGGCAGTCATTTCCTTTAGCCTGTGAGTATGAGCATGCTTTATATTATAACAGTTTAAACATACCACAGGCTGTTGATGGAGGTATCAAATTTTCCATTCCCAAAGTTACTTCTAGTTGAAGCTGGAGGGAAGAACAGGCAAACTTCCATTATTTTACAGTTGCTTTGATAGAGTTGAAAAAGATGCATTTGCTTATTTCTTCCTTCTCTCCTTTTCTTTAGCTTTTCCCTCCCCTCCTCCCCCCGCACATCTAACTACTGAGAGCTTTATTTTGTTTGCTTTTTTATATACAGCTGAGAACAAATGGTTTCTTGATTTTTTTTTCCAAATCCATTTATTATATTTTCAAGTATGTAAAATTTTCCTTTTAGATATGACTTTTTTCTTGACAAATATTTGGATTTTTTTTTCTTCTTTTGTATAAGATAATACCTTCTAAAATAAATCGTGTGTGTCACTTTGTAGTTAAATTCAAGAAGCTGCTGAACAGGTTGATGTCTTGCTGTAAGTACCACAAAATCTGGCAGACACAACTGGATTTTGTTTTAATATTCTTGGCTTACAAAGTACCATTCTGTAATTTGGAGTTTCCCAGGGCAGGGATTTTCTACAAAAACATTTTTGAATTTAAGTATTGGTCTCTACAGAGAAGAGGAAACAAATCAGAGGAGAAATATTGAAAAAAGTGATTTCTGTGAGTAGCAGACATGAACTTTTTTTGCTTAAATTTTGTCTTGCCTGGTATGTTTTGATTTCCAGATATGAAAGCTGTAGCTGGGTTTCAAGTTACTTGTCTCACTGCTTGTTCCCTAGTAGCTTGGTCACAATATCCCAACTGAGTTTATTACGCTTTGTACTTATGTACTTACCTATGCACATAAAAGCTTTTATTTTAAACATCTTGCCAAGTTGCTGCGTTCCTCAGCTCGTTCATCTTTTTTGGGGGTGTGTGTCCGTCCCCATCTCTCTTCCCAAAGAAAGCGTACAGTTCTTCTGGCTGAATTTTGTCCTTTATGAGGTGCAGCTATTTTAGAGCATTGTCCTTGAATTAAGTTTTAACTGTAAATAGAAAATGCTGTCTCCCTTTCTCTGTCTCGTGTTTGTTTTTTCTTGGGCTTTTTGTTAGGCGCACTGAAGTCTGGTTCCAGGGTTTATATAGCTGGCAGAATTGAGTCTTCAGCATTTGGAGGGGGGAGAACAGGGAGAAGGGTATGGGTTGACGCTACTGTGAACATTCACTTAATTGTTTGGGGACTTGAGATTGAACTCTTAGTGGGCTGGACCATATCTGTTTGGGTTTTTTTTTTGGGGGGGGGTTTCTTTTTTTTTTTTTGTGGTGGTGTCCCCCTGCCCCAACACTTACTAAGCTAGACCTTTCTGTAAAATCCTGAGATTTCACATGCTAGCATGTGAATTGCCTTAGTCTTCATAGCTCCCTGGGGGAGCAACTTTTGTTTTTTCTTTCCTACTGTGACAGAAAAGCTGTGTGCATCCAAGATGCTGTATAAAAATAACCTACCAGTTTTCTTCCAAAGACATGTAGAATGGAGTTATGCAAGACTTTATGTCCTTGAAGTCACTATTCCTATTCTTCAGCTGAGAGATGCACTGACTGTACTAACAGTAATTTTCTGGCTGCGACACGGGTTCTGGATGGGCTGAGAAGGAATCTGAGGCAACTTGTGTTTTTACCTAATAACAAGCAATTGTATTAACAGGCAGTAAGTACCACCAGTGCACAGGTCTTGGCATTTATTTATTTTTTTTCTTTGGAGGATTTTTGTTTGCACTTGTGCATTGCTCTTGAGACTTGTGCCTCTCTTGTCAGGTGGAGTTTGGTCCAAAGGTGTTACCTTACAGGGGTGGCAAAGGAGTTGGTGGCAGTTGTTGGTGACAGTTACAGCAAGGGCGGTGCCTGGAATTCTTGGGCCTAAGAGTGGTTAAAATGAGGTTGAAGTTCCTCAGACTTTTCTGTACTTGATAGGGTCTTCCTTTCCCAGAATATTGATGTGGTGTCAGATTTTAATAGTGACCTGTAAGGACTTACAGCTTGACTTGGAGGTCGTCAGAAATGGAAACCTGAACAGCATGTAAGTACAGAAAAGGAGTCATAGTTCTTGAACCATAGAATGCATGATAGTGTAGTTCGGTTTAGCAGGTTCTAGGTTAGATGCTGCATACTAGAGGCTTGGGGGGAAAAAAAACACCTCACCCCACCCCCCCCCCCAAAGAAACAAAATTCAACCCAACAGAAAAGCCAAACCTCTGAAGGTTCACGGTCTGTAAAGGTACAGGTTCCATTTGGGGATTTGGGAGAGGCAAGGAAATGGTTGGTCCAAATTGCAGCCGTTATACACTAAATTAAAATAACTCTTCCTGTGCTGATTTTTAAGAGCTGCTGCCTACTGTATATGTAAACGTGGTGGAGCGGAAGTGGACAAGACTCTGTGTTTAACTGTGTGCAGAGTTTAGTCTCCTTAGGCAGGCTTGGATTACAGAATGAAATGGCCTTTTGATTATGTTGAAGCAATAATAACATTGCACTGAATTTCCTCTTAAAGATTACGTTTTAGTGGTGTGGAAAAGCACCCTCATATAATTGTGGAGCAAGCTGTAGCTGAACTAGTGCTGTGGCAAGGAGCTGCTTTAAACTCAGCGCACGTTTCGTGTTGTGTATTCACATGTGCTCACAGATCTACAAGTGTAGACAGGACTTTTCCTGCTTCAAGCAGGTTTGAAGAAATTTGTGTTGTGGACAGTAGTAACTGTCTTGTTAAAAGCTGAATATCATTTATTCTCAGCTGTGTTTATACTAATAAAACAGTGCATTATTTGCAAAGGAAGAAAACATCACCTCTAACCTGACGAAAGGTTTTGTATTTAGAATAGGTAGAGCCTAGACGCTTTGATGTTGAATTGAAAACAGACAGAAATGGGTAACAAATATTCAGTGCGCCTGCTTGGAGCAGTTAAGAGGTGACCTTTCATGCTAGTAGCCCGGCCTACTTTTCCTCTCCTCTGCTAAGGAATCTTCAGTTGACCGTTTGCCTCAGGAATTCTCTAGCAAACTTTCAGCTTAAACTGCCTCTACTTCAGGCTTTTTGTTTTATTGGAGGTATCATTGATACTTTGGCTGGGAATATATGCACTGACAGTGAAAGGGAAGCTTTTCATGAGGACTGGAATTAAGTGACGCACCAGAAAAACAGTGCTGTGACAATAATATTAAGGTGTTAGCTTGTTCTCCTTGAACCTATTCCCTTCCTCTTCCCCCTTACCCAATGCCAAATCCGAAGGGAGAGCTTGATTTACGTGGAGCTCTGAAGACAGTGTTAAGTCCCCTTTTAAAAATAGGTTCAGCTTAGCAGGGGTTTAATGTGTTGCACTTGTTGCTTGCCTAAGCTGGGAAGAGGTGTTATATTAGCTTTTAGAAAACACTTGTGGTGATCGCATCTCCATGTGTTCTTAAAAGTAAGTGTAATGCTTCTTTTTGTACAATTAGTGCAAGCCAGACAGGGTACTTGAACCTGCTTTTAAAAAAAGTTAACTGGATGAGTTAACTGCATGACTTCAGAGTGAGCTGCTTTTAAGTGTGTGTGGGACCTCTTTGTCTTGGATGCCTCTTTAAATGAGTAAATTAACTTTTTTTTTATCTGTATAATCTCATTAAGCCTGTTTACAGTTAGTTTGTGTTTCAAGTGTATATGTATCTGGTAGACCTGAAATTGCTGCTTTGGAGCAGTTTTTCTAGTGGGTGAAATGTTTGGGTGTACTTGATGGCTAATTCCGTGGGGAGAAGTGGAGAATGCTGCTGATCGATAGATCTTGTGGCTTGGAGGGAGTATAGCTGTATTGAATATTCTTCAAATTTGTATGTCTGTATTTAATATTCTTCAAATATGATGGGGCTCTTGTGCAAAGTTATGAATTATTCGTGTTTGTTATGAGTAGTATGTCTAGAAAGCAGCACATTTTACAGCCCTTTGAAGATACACTGTCTGTCACTTCTCGGCGCTCAATCTTTCACAAGCTGAAGTGCGTAGGTGCAGTATACAAAGTGTTACAGTATTCAGGGAAAGCGCTGAAAACCAAAAACTGCAAGTTAACGGGTGCTTTCCAGTTCTTCGCTGCGAGGAGAGAAGGTGTACCTGGGTGTATGTGTACGTGCCTTCAAGCAATGTCAGGAATTGCTGACAGCAAGTCAAAGCCTTATTTTTTTAGATTTCCAGCTTCTGTTGTTTGTTGTCACGACCTTAATGTTTCTTCAGCTAGGTGTTCTATTTAATTATAATGTTCATAATAAAGTCAGGTATCGGCTCACTTGGCTGCGTGCTTAGGCCTGTAACATGCAGAGTGCTTTGCTTGTAACTGCATCCCTTGTCTGGGTTCATTATCTGTTAATGGTACTCAACATGACAGGGTTGTTTTGATAAATGGAGGCTGCCAGGAAAACTGGGCTGGATTTTGCATGCGGTGGAATCGAGCTTTATTTCATTGTGTAACACCGGATAACTAATGCACACCGGACCAAACGCAACACCGTGTTGTGCGAGGCCTGCTAGCAATTGTTCCAAAGCCGTCGTTCAGTGAATCCCCGCTCAAGCCCGCTCTAGGTCTCATTCTCTACGGTGTATTTGCCTAACCCTTGTGGAGGTAGTTTTCGCTTGAGTAGTCTTGATGGGTTTTGTGCATGTGTAACTCATGGGGTTTTTTTGCTTTTTCAGACATGCATGCTTTTAGTGTTGATGTTAAAAGAAACGCTGTTGTAAGTTTATAATGCTGTGACTAGCAAAGGTGTATTTCATGACCAGAAAAGATTTTCGTCTTCTATAATCCATTTCCAAAAGACAAGATAAAAAGTCCCTATTGCAAAATGGAGCTTGAGGCTGTACTCTCTGCATGTTTTTTTAGTCTATGAAATGGGGGCAGATCTCCATATCTCATAGGAAAGCCAATTAGTGAAAGTTCAGTTGTTTCTGATGTCAATGATTGAATGCTGTAGCTGTTCTGTTCATTCAAGAATCTCCAATATGCTGTATAAAAACAGATGGGACTTTGGATGATTTCCCTGCCATCTACCACACTGCCGAATTCTGAAGTTGGTTTGCCTCGGATTTGTGAGACGGTGTCTGAGATTCAAGAGTACTCTCCAGTTCTGTTGCTGTGTTCAAGCTGCTGGATGCTGTACTCTGCACTGTTTGAACAACTTTCATCCTAATGGGATACAAAAAATTCCACAGATACACTTGGTTGTTTTTGTTTTGTTTTCAAATTTGAGTGCATTTTTCCAATATATACTGACTTTTAGGATTTGTGGTCCAAGCTGGCTGGGTCATCTGTCCTAAAGGGATAAGGTGTTTTTTAACAAATGCAGTCAAACAGGGTATTTTTCAAATAAATGGAACTTGGCCTGAATGAACTTAGTGCTGGAAAGCTCTTTTGGAAGTCATTAGAAGTAAACACTCATTTAAATACACACTGGAGCAGTAAGTTCCTTTCTATGATTTGCCAGGTGTCAGGCCACATTTGATTAGAAAATTGAAGTGAGGATAAATGCAATGTGGTTGCTTTGTACTGACTTCAGGATTGAATTTCAGCTCTGGCGGGTTTGGAGCTATCACACGGCTACTCGGTTACAAAGCTTATTTTGAACCAGGTCTTTCGAAGATAGGCTCCAGTTCAGAAGCTGTTGTACAATGAATATTGCGGGAGCGAAGCTTGTGCTGCACACCATCTTCAATTTGTATTGATCATAGCAGTCTTGCAATGTGGCAAGGGCATTAGAATTAATCAGCTACTTCAGCTGTGTTAGTGGTTTTAGGTAGCTATTTCTAGAAAGTACAGAATAAATTTTGAAGTTGGACCTTTGTCTCCTGAAGGACTCCTGTGCTATAGTACAAAACATGGTAGAAACATCTATGGATAAATAGAGGGAAAATACACAACTACAAATAATTAACAGCATCTGGAAAGAATAAATTGGCAGACAGAACTTGAGGGTGTTCCTCTAATGAACTGGGTCTGTGAACCTTGATTTTTTTTTTTAATTATTTTTATTTTTTAACTTGTCTTTGTAAAACCAGCTCCGAGGTGGTGTACTCCCTTATTTATTTTATAGCTCAAATACCACTGCATGGCTAGGAACTGGATTTGCTTGGCAGGAAAAAAGTGTATGTTGCCCTCAGGTAATGGATTACATAGATGACTTGTTTTGCATGTTATTCTGCAAGGGAAAGA
>NW_008824934.1:2668745-2669350 GCF_000699105.1 Pygoscelis adeliae | reverse complement strand
CTCTAAAATTAAGTTGGTACTAGCAGCTGAAAGGTCACGGTCGTGGTGTTAAAGAACAGTGCCAGACATTGTGAGATGCAGACAAGTTACGGGTTTGCATGAAGACACATAGTAATAGATAAATATTCATTATTTTAAAAAATTGCCAATTAAATACAATTAAAAGGAACACATCTTGCTGAGCAGACGAATTTCTGTTTCTAATGGGGGGAGGGAAGACGTCGTAGAAAGGCTTTCAAACAAAATGGCTTACTAATTGAATACGCTGCAACAAAATCCTTGTGTAGAAGCGTCTTTCAATGTGACACTGGACAGGCATCTCTTTCTTATCCATCTTGGGAATGAATGCTGCGTGTGGATGTGTTCCCTCCACCCCTCTATTTTATCTGCATTTTCCCCACCCCCTGTGTGTTTTGATCAGCGTTTGTAGAGGCGAGGAGCGCTGGTTGCATTAATATTCCTGGCTGCAGCTCTGGGACGTGAGCCGCTGATCACTCCCGGGGATGCTTTGCCTCCTTACTATCTTGCTTGCGGATGCATTTTCTAGCTGACCACGCTATTAAAGAGCTGCCATCAATCACGGGGCTCCCGGTTCCGGCTCGGCT
>NW_008824934.1:2630489-2668048 GCF_000699105.1 Pygoscelis adeliae | reverse complement strand
CGTGAGTGCACCCCTCGTCGCCGAGAGGGGCAGGACCTTCGCCTCGGAGTTGGTGAAGGCCCCGGAGCGGCGGGGCTGCAGAGAGGGGATCGAGGGTCCGGTTTTAAAATTACAGCTGAGGGCCAGTAGAGCGGGTCTCCGGACCGGCCGGGGCGGGTAACTTCGGTGCCTTACGCACACGCGCTGTATTTCCAAGAGGAAAACTGTTCAGGTTGCTCTTAAAGTTGACTAATTGGTACCGAGCCAATGGTAACACAGAAAACACCTGGATGGAGAAAAAGCTTGTCTTAATTCTCTTTTCCCCTTTGGCTGCTCCCAATTTTTGTCAGAAAAAGTTGGATCGACTTGGTAGGTGAGGCAATAGTTTTTATTGGCCTAAGAAGTTCAGAATGCTTTAAGACTGCAGGGTTTTCTTGCCATAACAAATGCTTTACCTCTGTGTTCTAAATATAAACAGTTAAGCTAAACGGAGTGCTGTGTTTAATTCTAGTTGGGTTTTTTTTTTTCAAGCAAGTTAGATGAGGAGATAAGGATTGCGTTTTCCTTATCCTGAAAGAAAGTACTTTTTCACTGCACTGGATAAAATGGAATGCCTTTGAAGTACTAATTGGTACGGTGTGTGGTGTAACTTTTTTTTTTTTAGCGATGTTTAATCGTGTTTTAAGATAGCGACAGGAGACCTGCTCGGCCACTGGGTTTCCTGAGGAAGAAACCGGCCCTGCTTTGTTTTGCAATTGGCTTTAAGCTCCTCTTGAGGACATGTGGCTTTGCGCTGCGCGGGGCATTGTGTGACTGGATGGCCTCCGTACGGCCATATGGGGCTTGCTTAATTGAATGTGAATGAACACGGCAGTTGACAAGGCGACTTAATTTGGTGGGTTGCTTTTTTTTTTTATTTAACTTAACATTAATGTCAGGCATGAAGCAGAGGAAAGTTGAGAATAGAAATTTAGTGAAGTGTAGCTTCAGATGCTCCACCGATATGTTTCTTCCGGAAACTCGGTTTAAAGTAAACTGGATTTCAAACCCTACAGACGAACGCAATTGCAATGTAAAGCCGTTAATCTGCAGGCAATTAGTTCCAGACGTGCAACCAACTCTGCATTTCTGTCAGTTTTTGTTCTTTCAGGCAGTCGCATTTTAGAATATTTATGCCTGGTGAATATCACGAGACAGACGTTTCAGATGCTTAACAGCAAGCTGAGAATTGTGTAGGAGCAGCATTGAAAAGCTTTTATTTGTTTTTCCAACCCTGTAATTTAGTAGTGTTTAAACTATTTTATGAAGATCTCTGGGACCAGTGAAAGGTGGTTTTGAGTCCAGAGCACTTGAGTGCTTATTGTACTCTGGCAGGCTGGGTGCTTGGCAGGCAGTTCTTGACATGTTATTTGATCTGGCTGCACGATAGAATTGACTGGGATTACACCATTTCCCGCCCCCCCCGTGGCTGTTTGAAAGTGATGCATCAGCGAGTGCTGTTCAATGGCGTATTTTAAGACATAAACTGCATGTATTCACTTCAAACATGTTTCCAGAGAAAGGCAGTTAAGAATTTGTCTTGTTTTGCGGTTAGGATTTATGAATTGAGGCAAGGGCTGACGTAATCTATCCTACCACTTCCTTTGTGTGTGTTTTATAGTTGATAGTGCTTTGTTTTGCTTAAAATAGCCAGGACCGTTTCTTAAATACTTTTTTCTATCTCCTTTATGCTGTGGCCTTCAGTGTAAGCAGACAACTTGTTAAAGTTGTATGCGATTATGCCTCTTTGCGGAAATGGTTCCTTCCTTTTGTCACTAAGGTTCAGTGAATTGCTTGTATGCGAAGTAGATGAGACTTTAATTTTAATTAACGTAATGATGTATACAGCTGTTCCTTCAGAATGCATCGACTGTCTTTGCAATTTTACTACAGGTTGTAGAGAATCTCTCGGTGTGCGTCTCAACCCCTCTCTTGCTTTTATTTATGTGAAGGTGACAAGATGGGGCTTTTGTTTCCTGATGTGAGTGGTTAATAGCTCATCTGCGAGAGCGCTTTGTTTTGATTTTTGTGTGTGGGAAAGAAGATAAGCTATTTATTATTAAACGAATCCTAAACTTCCTTGGTTTTTTGGGTTGAGGGGGGTTATGCTACCTATTGTTTTGCTTAGGAGCAGCCAGAAGGAAGCCCTAACTTCCTAGTTTTACAGGGTAAGTGATGTTTGTTTTTTGTTTTTGTTTTTTTCCCGGTGTACTGTGAATGAGTTCCTGCTATAGTGATTGACCTACGTGTAGGTGAAGCACTTAAAGGGTGATTGTACTCTCTGGGGAAAAAACCCACCGCTTTTAAAGTGTAGAAACAATGCCATTCCTTTTTGGCATCCGAGATAGTCTTTTGATTTAATGGACCAAGTTTCAGCAGGTGAAAAATACTCAGATCTCCACAAACTCAGTGGAGTTCCTTCAGAATCAACTGCAAGTACAGCTTGATATCCAGCTCATAGTCCAAAAATCCCATGCTGAGGACCTCGATTAACTACTTGGTAGCATTTGATAGGGTTGAGGTTTATAGGCAGAGAAAGCCATCCTTCCAATAATTTTCTGCTTCATCTTGGTAATGGGGTGCTGCAGATTTTTAGGAAGATTGTCTCTCGCAGAGATGCATTGTATTCTTTGATGGATGTACAGCTTTAGAGATAGCTCTGAATGTTAGGTCAGTGTGTGTATGTTAGTCTTCCCTTGTTCTGGGACTCTTTCAAGTGACAGAGAGAGATTGTGCTGATACTGTGTCTGCTGAACTAGGAGTAAAAGCAGTTTGTAAAACACTGAAAACCAGTATTTCTGTAATTTGTTGATATATACTGATAACATGATATTTCACCTGTCAACCAGTTACTGGTACAATTATGAAGGCAGAGCGTAGAAATGGATATTGTGTTGAGATTATCATGAAATACTGTTTTGGCCAAGTGATTTTCAAATTAAGGGTATTTCTTTGTGGCATTAGCCCAGGCTCTGGCAGATGAATGGATTAAAAGGTGTTGACTGGAGTTGTTACAGTCCCCAGCTGTTGGCCATATTATCCCTCTGGTGGCCGTTGTCCCCAAAGCAGGGGTATCTAAACCGTGAGTGAAACTTGGTTCTGAACTGCCACTGTTCTCAGCCAGACATGTTGAGTTAAACAAATTCTAATTCTACTTTAGCTGAATGCACCAGGCAGAAAACAGAAGCAATTAAGGAGCTAAGTTGCAAGTGGCTCTGCGAGTTCTTTCTTAGGGGTGTGACAGTTGTTGGGGACTTGGCTTACTTGGCTCCATAGCGAAGAGATTCAGAAAATCGGATAGAACTAGCAGCGTTTTCTAGGTATTGGGAAGCAGAAATTCCATATAGCCTGTGGTGGTTGATGCAAACGCTCAGCCCTTTCATCTCTGTAAAGGCTACAGAGTAGCTTTGACTGCTTTACGTGCAGTCGAAGTGGTCGCTTACGGATGTGATTGGGTCAGTCAACAGGCCTGCATATTAGTTTTGTTAACTTCTGTGATGTCTTTGCCAAGATGTCTACTTCTTGCTTTAAAATGTTTTTCTTTTGAACCTTGTGTATTTAAAGTGTAAGACTTGGATCAGTAAATGACACTGAGTAGCTCTGTTTTTCCATTTTAAGGGTAAATAAGAGAAATGGTATTCAGTCACTGTAGTCCTAGAATAGAAAGCTACCCAATACTTTGATGTGAATCTCTAATACTGATAGTCAATTGCATGAATCTTTAAACAAAGTTTTTCACCTTTGTTTGCAGAACACTGAATATTGCTTTAGAAATACATCTGTCCAAGGGGCAGCAAAAGTGGCTTTGGTGTGTGAGGGGAGGTTCTTCCATTTTTCTGATCGTATGCATCACTGAGCTGCATGTAGTGTGGATATAAGCATTCAGTGTAATGAAGATTGCCAACTAAGAGGGGCAGGCCTTTTCTTGGAGTAATTTACTAGTCAATAACATGTAGATTAATGTGCAAATATTTCCTAATGTATAAAATAAGGTGATTTCAGAAGGGGCATTTTAGGGAAGAAGGGCTGTGTCGGTGAAACTGGAATCATAGTTGGCATAGTTCAAACTGTCATGTCAACTGAACCTTGCTTAGCCTTGCTCTGTGTTTAACTGTTTCTCATGTCGGTGTGTTTTCTCACAGAACAAATTTCTGTTACTAAAGAAAGCAGAAGCCTATAATGATGTAACGCTCTGAATTTAGTAATAAAGGATAGGACCCACAGAAAACTTCCTAAAGCTAGCTTTCTGTTTATGAAAAATACCGTGAAGCATCTTTAAATGGATCAGAGGGAAATCTGTTTTTTATACTTCAACTTTCTTAAGAGTTGAAATTCTTTCCAGAAGAGTGGGCAAAAATAATATTTATTCCAGAGTTTGCCTGGGGTAGTGGTTTGAGTTCTGACCTTTGGATACAAAGTGAGAACAAATAGTGTTGAAAAATGTAAATGATTAAAACAAGCTGTCCTTCTTTAGGAAACTTTTTTGTCAAGCTTTGCCAAGGAAAGGTCTTGCTGATTGGATAAACATTTTACTACTGGAATAAATAGTATTTGATTGTGATGCGTAGGTTTTCTTATAACCACATGGGTTTCTTTTATATAAAGATGGGTTTGGAATTCAGGCTTTTTCTAATATTAGCAAAGGCACAGAAGAAATCGTGGCTGTAAATTCAGCATTGACAACGTAGCTGTACACTTTCTCTTGGGAAGTAATGGCGAATTTTGAAAGTGAACTTGCTTTGATTAGGCTTCTCTGAAAATGGATATAATTTTCATTTTCATGAGAATGACAATACAGTGTGAAGTAACAAATCTGGACTGTATTAGTATCTGTTCCTAAAAGTTAAATACTTTCAGATTTTCCAGTCTTTTTTTTTTTAAATGAACTGCCTGTGAAAAGCTGTATGATAGGTAAACCTTTTATTAAAACCAACTAATCTTGGTATAGATACATCGCTGCTTCTGTAACACTAATTTTGTACATGTAATAAAATTTTGTCTTAGGCGCTGGTTTGAATTTTCTTAAAACTAGCAATAAAAAAAGCCTTGGTTTTAACAGTGTTTTTCTTTGTGAATTTGCTTATTTATAGAGATCAAAATGACTTGTTTTTGAAATAAAGCTGAATTTTTGTTAATAAGCAATAAGCGATTCGGCAGCATCTGGAGTCTGACAAGCTTTTATTCTGTTTAGATATTTAAAAGCATTTAGTAGTTTGAACATTATTGTCAGATTTTGTGTGTTAATGTTTTAGAAGATCAGGGCCTTTGATTCGATCATTGCTGCTGGGAACTGGAGAAAGAGCAGAGAGTTTAGCCATTACGTTGGATTTTTAATCCATAGTTCTGTAGTCTTTATTTTTGTTCATCTAGCTAGTAAAATGATGGCAGTAAAAAGTTCTAAAACTTAAAAATGATGTCGCTTTAGATCCTTTCTTTACTGGGAAGGTTTCAGTCCATTAATCAGTCTACAAAATCAACATATTTACCTAAACCAGGACCAATATGTGACTTCCTCTGACTGTGGGAAGTTCATAGCCTTCCCGCTCTTGCCAGCGGGCCCCTCACGTATATTGCTTGGAAAACTAGAAACCCAGCAGAGAGCAGTAGGTATTTTAACCCAAGCACGAGTTGGACCTGGGAACTTAGTTATTTGTATTTTTTCGTGTTGTGAAGTTTCTTGGATTTAGTCAGTGACTGATGACTAAAAGTGGCCTCAGCAGGTACTTAAATTGCAAGGCAATATGAAAATGATTGAGCCATAATGTTAGAGTCAATACAGTTCAAGCACTTAAGGTTGGGGACTTTTTTTAAGAGTTTGACATAGTAACAGATCCCTGTAGAATTTATTCTTCCAAGCAGTCAAAACATACTGTATTTGCTCCATTTCCTATTGAAATCTAACAAAGGAGCCAAAAATCAGATTTCCCGTTCCTGATAATAAAGCTATTCCTTTGAGATTAGAGCTGGGAATGGATATCTCTTTTATATAACAGCTCCTGCTTATTAATTGAACGCTCTTAGGTAATCTGGTATGCTGGTTTGTATGAGAGTATGTGAGGAGGAACACATCTAACCTGCGTGTTTAATATTAGACTATTGTAATTGGCTTAAAGTTGGAGACCTAGCCTGTGCTTGTAGTTAAGACTGGTATAAAAGAGTTAAGAGCAGCCCAAGGTTGTTAGATCATTTGGAAACTGATTACCCTTTCACAGTGTAATAAAGTAATTATGAATAGTGTATGAAAATTGGTTGCAGTCTGTTTCAACATTATGACTGCCTGTCTTTAAAAGAAATTGCATTGTCCTCTTTTGTGTTGATCTTATAATTTGCATATTCAAAGCATGTTAGATATTTGCTACTTCCAGCTGTAAATGCGAAGTAGCATTTAAAAAAACAAATTATGCCATCTGTTTGTATAGGTTTTCTGTGAGGTTTTTCAGTTCTTGATAATATTTCACCTTGGGTCTGTTCTCTTTACAATAGTACATGCCACTGTTGCTACTGGAATTTGAAGTATGTTCTGGTGTAAACTGAAAGAATTCTTTCACGAATGGATGTAGTAGTTGCAACGGAGCAGGGCTGCTGCAACTTCGTCTGTTGGTAGGGTATTTCTGTGCAGCCCTGACATAAGAAAAGGTGATGTTGGGAAAGAAAGAGTCATGATGCTCTATTTTTAACTCAAGTAGCACATGATCAAATGCTCCAGTACATGGGGAATATCAGTGCGAATTTTTAAGATTTTTTAAAAAAAAAATAGTTTTAGCCTAACTTGACTTTGTGCACAAATGAGATCTGTGGCTTTGAGTGATGCAATTTGTGACTAAAGTATTGTTAATGTGAAAAACAAGTTACAGCTACGATCTCTAAATCACAACTAGGAATGGTTTACCTGGGGGTTGTTTTTCCTGTGCTTCCTTTAGAAGTCCCCTCCCTGCTGGAAGGGTGGTTTAGCTGCTTGTCAGGCAGTTGCGGGCTTACTGGAATTTAGCAGCATGCCCTTGATTACAGGTAGCACTTTGGGTTGTCTTCCAGCAGGGTGATAATGAGGATGGACCCGGGCGAGTGGTAACATCCTGCATCACGTCCCTTTTGTCTGCTGGTACTTTGAGAGTCTGGATTGGAAGGACTAATTGTCTGAAGTTTGCCCTAGAAAGATGTGCAAACTCCATGTAGTTACTAAAAGCAATTCTTGGGGATTTTTATAAAGCATGGAGTCGGTAATACAAATCGGAATGAAGCTAAAGATGTACATGCTGAACTTTTGAGTTCAACGGTTTTTTTAACAAACGCTGCTGTGTAAAGTTATTTTTTTGGCATGAAGTTTTATTGAATCCATGCTTTTGGCTGAGTGCTTTTCTTCTGAGGACATACTGTGGTATCTGAGGTGCCAAAGGTAAATGTAACTATCTTGTTCTGTTACATTCATGTGGGAGTTCAGCAGTGGTTCAGGATTTCAAGAGCACTACAAAATTTCTGACAGCAAAATCTGTGCTCAGTACACCATGTCTCAGCTCATTTCGAATATAGAGAGTTGTTGCTGGAGATAAATTACAAGTATTGTATGTCAGGCTAATAAAATTCTGAGGTCATTCTCTACTCTGAAACCCATGCTGTGACGTGTAGTGTGAAGTTGACGTGGGTCTCACAAGAGAGCTCCAAGAGGCGGCCAGCCTCAGCTGTTTGCTTCCTTGAGCTCAGTTGGGGGTTACTGGCTGCCATGTTCATCTTGGCGCTGTGGTGGTGGTGGCATGAGCGTCTCGGCTGGATTGCAGTGCAAAGCCCTCTGGCGTGGCAGAAGTGGAAGCTTAGCGTAGTGCAGGTATGACAGCATCTCTGCACCTGCAGGTCTGTATGAGCTTTGTTAAAATACTGTGAACAGACTCTCCAGCACTAGTGCAATGCCGTGACTTTATGCTAAACTGGTGTGCTAGGTTTCTGTCATAGGCTTTTTCGTAGTTGAAAAATCAAGTCCTTAACCAGGCTGCTTCAGAAGAATACCTTGGTTATTCTGCTGCAAGCTGAAGACTGTACCACACCGAAGGCTACCTTTTCTGTGTTCCTACATCTTTAAGGTTCCTGAAGGCAGCTGACACAGCTGAAATACCCATTGAAAATACTAAACTAAGCATGAGATTCTGCAGTGTGTTTTTTGCATTGCTGTTCTGGATATCTCAGAGTTCAAGGAAACTCCAACCAGGCCAGACATGCTTCATAAACACTGGTGGTGTTTTCTTCAAAATTGACTTTTTAATGCTGTCTGAACATTTGAAATGCACCGGTAGCTTAAGTTTGTTTTGAGTTTGCTTCCATGGAAGTTCTAAAGTATATCAGCTATTCTTCTTAAGCAGATAAACAAGTGATTGAGTCCTACAGATAAGTATGTGGATAGATGGTGAATAATAGAAACTTCCCCCATGATTTATCTTTAGGATGTTTAAAACTTTTCCTGCCTCTTACAGCCTAAATTGTGCATGTGACTTCAATTTATTTTTGTTTTGAAGCATAGGTCTTAATATGTGAAGAAAACAGTGGTTGTGTGTGAGGGTGTTTTTTTTTTTTTTTTCCCTGGAATTAAATAGGGATTTTTTTTCTCAGAACTCTTGCTGTGGTTTTTTGCTTTGTTTGGGGGGGTGTTATTGGGTTTTTTTGCCCCCCCTCCCCTTTGTGGGAGGTTTTTGTAAACTCTGGGCAGTGTGAGTGAAGTTATACCTGTCTAGGAAGTAATGGACAAATAAATAATATGCACAGCACCAGTGAAAAATCATGAAAAGGTTTTCACTTTGCTGTTGGGCTGAGAGCTTGATGGGTAACTTTCTGTAGGAATTTATCTTGTTCTTCCTTGGCCCTATCAATGCCATTTGATGCTATACATAAAAATTTATTTCATATTGTGAATAAATAATAGTTACATAATTGTTTTGAAATCTCACTTATGCCAAAGTTCATTCTGATTCACAGGCCAGATCATAATTCAGCGTATGTTAAGAACTAGTCAGCAAGTAATAAATCTCACCATAGCTGTATCTCTTATCTCATGGGAGAGGCTACTGGACTGTAGGAGAAAACCGGCTAATCCCTGAAGTGTTGGATAGATTTAATTAGGTCCCAGTTGCTTGGGTAACTGGCACTTGGTGAATTTTCTTCTGTAGTATTTTGAAGGTAGCTCCTAAGTCAGCTCCTGATTAGGTTGGTGTTTCGGGAAAAAAACTTAGTGACGTGACATCCTTCTAAACTCCTACTGGTTTAGTTGTTGAATGCTCATGTGCAGTCAATGATGGAAACTTCATAGACAAGAATCTTCAAAGGTATGCTTACGAGACAACTTTATTGCATCATATTTAAATAAATAGTATAATTTGTTTTGCTGTCTTTGGTTGCTAAAGGATCACCTTAGGTTTTTATTTGAAAGAACAAGCGAAATATGGTAATCCTAGTTTACATTATTGTGGGAATAAAGAAAGTCTTAAAAGACATGCCTTGGTCACAGATGGATTAAACACTGCTACGAACAGTTTATGGTGCTCTGCTTAGCCTAGTGTCTTATCCAGTAGAGACTGCAGTTTTATAATCTTTTAACATTGTTTCAGAGCTGTTACTGGTGTCTAACCTTAAAACTTTACCTAGAAAATAGTTAGGAATTTCATACTGCTTCATTTAGGAAAAATAACCTCCATTTTGAAGATATTTTTAGTATGATACGTGGCTTGTGTGGTCATCGGGTATGCATGTGTAAAACATATTTAAACACACATGTGTTTAAATTAGCATGGGGTATTAGCATATAATTATGAAAGCTAAGCATATTTTGCGTTATTTTTTTTATTTCATGTGCTCATTCTTCTCTGTAAATGTTTCAGGTCTCTTACTTTTGCGTATGTTTAGTAAACAGAGCATGAGTAGTCCTGGATTTAAGGAGGGCAAGCCACAAGGCCACGAAATCAAACTTTTGCCACAGTACCTCTGCCGTCTCCCGACTACTATTAGTGGCAAATGATGAGATGTGGTGTTATTGTAATGTGAATGAGGCCACCATGTGGGGCTTAATAATTGTTTGCATTGGTTATTCTACACTTAATGGCTTATGGTCTAATTTTGCAACATTGTTCTTGGCAGCTTACAAGATCAGACCTAAATACATTAATACAACTATATTGCCTCAATTCTGTTACATGAGATTCCATTACTTTAGTCATACAATAGTGAAGAGTATCTACTGAGAGTACTGGAGGTAGAAATTATATTAATGTCTGAAGCGTGACCAAAGTCAGAAGTTATTTCATGCAGTGTTAAAATACTTCCCCTTGGTTTAGATTAGAAGCAGGCTAATTACTTGGAGCATTTCTTAATGTTTTCTCCCTCTTCTCATGAAAGACTCGGCCAGTTATGAAGTCCCTTTCAAATGGGTTCGTTAGCAGTGGCCAGCAGATTACTGATGCAATCGTTCTTGTAGCAGAGAGAAACTGCTGTTTGAAACACAGCGTGTACCGTTGAAGCACCTAATTTGTGAGACCGGTGACCTGGTCCTTTTTTCAAAAATAGTGCTTCAGATCTAATGAGGAATTCAACTGGTTGCTGCCTGGGAGCAGTAACAGGGCTACAAAGAAGGTGAATTTTTCTGTTATTTTTGATACTATGTACTTTTTTTTTTTAAAGAAAGCTCACTGATTTCCAGAAAAGTGAACCAGACTAATCTGAAAATGACTATAGACAATGGTTTTTTGTTTGTTTATCTGTTCTACTTCATGATTGTATGTGTTAAGGTAACCTATATCTTCTAATTTTCCTTGCTGTTTATCAAGAAAAACAAATCTGTGGGATTTCTGTGATTTCTCTCCTATATTTAAAAACTTACGACATCAAGAGATGGAATACTTCCTAATTACCTGTTCACTGCCATTTATTATCTTACACATTCAGTCTTAGCTGATGATGGTATGGGAGTAAGCCGGCCCTCTCTGATTAAAATGAAATGAAGCATTACAGTTGCACAATATTACACATTGAACAAGGGAATCATGCCTTAATATTATGTGGTGATTTAAGTCCTTACTATTTGAAGAGGCAGGAAGAAGATAAAGTCAGGGACTTTGGATAGTAACAAATTTTGCTGTGGTATACCTGTATGCATAAGCAGTGTAGATTTTCTTTTGTGGTTTTTTTTTGTTTTTTTTTTTTATTCCTCTTAGAGTAGTAGAGATGAAGTTGAGGGGAGGAGGTGGGTGTATGCTTTGTTTCTTGCTGAGTCCTATGAGTATAGTCTGGAGACAGGTTATTGCAGGTCTCCCAGGGTCTCAGTGTGACCTTGGGCAAGTTGGATGTATTCATGGATGTCTAAAAGACACCTAGCTCTGTTTTTGGGATGAAAGCATGTTGGAAGTCAAATGCTGATATTGACAACTTTGGTTTTCTATCACTTAAGGTCATACGAGAGATCATATGATCTCTTGAAAAAATATAGAGCCTCTTTGCAAATACCTTTTAACATGTGTTTTGAAATTTTTAGCAAGAATGTAGAAGGATAATTAGCTGTTGTGTAGGTTTACTGCAGACTAACATATTTAAACAGTACACCTCTGTCCCATAACTTTCTGTGCTTGTGCTTATTCTTTCTTACACACAGGCTTGCGTATGTTTGCTTTTTGAATAATATTGCTGCTGCCTCTTAGCAGAACCTGCTCGTGTAGCTGAAGAGTAAAGATCAAAGGTCATACTTCCACTAGTAAGGTTTTACTACTTTAAATACTAAGTACTTGTTATTGTTTTCTGTAGATGCAATAAAGGAAGTGAGATGTAATTTAATAGGTTTCAGTTGTTAAGTATTGTGAAATTATGAAGAATATGGTGACCATTTGCTGTAGACAGTCTATAATATGAGACAGAGATCAAGCCTGCATTTCACACATGAATAAGCACACTTAATCTCATGATTACAACAGTGCTTCTGTACTGGGAAGAGAGGCTTTGTAGGAAAGAAAATTCTGACGTCTGCTCTGTCATTAACCAAAATAAGCTGCTCCTCGGAGAAAATGAGACCAATGTCTGAAATTAAAGCCGGTTTCTCTAGACAGAAATATCATCTGTCTTAATGCTTATGTAAAAAGTGTTTTAAAACGGTGGACAACAAAAAATATGTCCTCTTAATATCTATTGCTCATTCTGACAACATTGTACCGTTTTTTCCCCCTTTGTCGTAGGACTGCAAGAGGGCAGAATTTCTTTGTTTCCACTGTCGTGGAATTCTATGGAGCACTTAAGTGGCATAGTTTTAGTTAGTCTTGTAGATGGTCTCTGCAACTCTCAGGATGCTGCTTTCTTTAGAGAGAAATTGCTTTAATTATAGCCGCATTTCAGTGGAAATATCTGGTCAGTCAGCTCATCATAGGAGCCCACCCTGCAGTTATTCTTCCATTTTGAGTAGTTCAAGTACACAGGCAGTTGTATGGAGTTAAATAAAACAGTTAATGTGGCTGAAGACCAGAGTTTTTGCCTTTGCTGCTCAAAGGGGTTTTTCAAAAATAACCTGATCTAGTTTTCATTTGGGTGATTTAAATGAAGATATTTTGGAGGCTTTCCAAGATGAAAGGATTGCGAGAGGGCAGTTCAGCCATTCAAAAATGAAACATCCCGTCGAGAAAAGCATAGCTATATACATCTAGATATAGGGAATAACAGTTTGGTAGATATTTGTAGACACGTTGCAGAGATGGAGGTACCAAGATAAAATGTAGAATGGAAATTGAAATCAGTTGTGAGTGGGTAGAGTTCTAGATGTAGTTACATTTGCAGTTGCCTGCAAAGCAGCAATGGTCTCATTCTAACGAACACACACAAATGAATGTCTTCAGTATTATGCAAAACTAATTTCTGTCTTAAAATAAGTGACTTGACAGGAAGGCGTAGGTATGTGATGTACTGGTAACTTTGATATCCATTCCTTAAAACTACAGCTATTGTAAAATGGACATATGATTCTGTTTCATGGAAGTATTCTTTAATGTTACTGTTAGCTTGGTTGCTATTGTGTACCAGGAATTTCTCTTTATGCTTTGATTTCTTTGTTGATGTTTCCCTGGTCTGAATTTAGAGCATTTTAGAATGTTTATATTTTACCTATTTTAGTAAACATACTACAGACTTTTTTGCCACAGACTTGCCTGTCAAGAAATCCATATGCATGCTTTCAAGGTTTACCCTTTTTGCTTCTGAAAGTCTGTTGTCTTTTTCTGAAACCTCTGTCAGCAAATGAATTTTTTTACAATACTTTATGATTTATCAGGACAAAGTGTAACTTATTTGGTGTATGGATGGTCCCGTGGCTAGTTTGTGGTGGTGATGGTTGCCACTGCCTTTGTTTTAGGTTCCCCACCCTAATACTACTTTTTGTCTCTTATCTGTGTTTTGTTGGCTGAATAGTTACGCTGCAAATCCAGTTCTGGCTTGATATGGTTGCTGGAAGGAAAGCAAAGTAATTGTGGCTGATAAAAGCATAATCTGTTCAAAATAATCTGCTGTATATCATAACAAGTTCTTGTTTAACTTTTTTCTGTTTTAAATGTTGTTAAGCAACCTTATAATGCAGATGTTTTCTTGGCTCCAAATGACTTTAAATTCCCTAGATAATAGTTCTTGTTACAATAGCAGCTCTTTACAGGTCCCTTGGGCCTTTTCTCCCCTAACAGCCTTTTAAAGTGAGGGAGCTATGTTGCATTACATGGATGTTTTAAAAAGTCCTGGTTTTTTTAATGGTGTTATGGGATGACTACTTTACTCAGACCTATATTGTAGTAATCATTTACATTAGCCTGAATGACTTTAGAGAAAAGGAAGTAAATACATGGCTTCGTATTGACTGTCTGTGGATCATTGTTTGTTCCCATATGTTATGACTATAGAGGCCATTAAAGCACCTTTTGAAATGACTAGAGGAGTTCTAAGCATCGTGGTTTAATAGAGTGGATCGATACAGCGGGCTGGGATCTGAATTTTTGTACAGTAGTCATAGTTCTGTATCTTGGTTGCTCTCTGGTTTTGAAGTGGCCACCTAGCCACCCAGCCCTTAAGCTTCTTGGTATGTGTGAGAGGTGAAAGGGGCATAGGATTTGGGAGGGGCTGTCTTCATCGTTTTATGTATCACAGCATGGTAAATGAGGGCTGAACTCTTCAGGTGGTGACCAAACTAACAGCCTCATATCAAAATGAGTGTGCAGACAGCTCCAGTGTCCCCGCTGTTTTTTAGATTCCTCACCTAACAGTAATAGAATAGAAAGTCTAGGTAATTTATCTGTTAAAAGTGGGAAATCTTATTGGGAGTACAGAAACTTTCTAAGACTGTATTGTTTTTATGTTGCTGCTCTTGAATTAATGCGGGGAGAAATCCTGACTTATTTGGAATTACATTACTTTTATGGAAGCCTGTGTGTAAAACTGTCGGAAAGCAGGTGTTCTCAGAAAGCTTTTCTCAGGTCACTGTTGTGAATATGGTACATAAATTGCCCGACCATTTTTTGGAGGAGGCAGGAGCGGATATGTTCACCCTGAATATTATCCCTGGCCTTTCAGTCTACTCTGTGGTCAAAGCTGACTTGTAAAATTTTGTTCTCAGTACTTATTGCATTTATGACCTTTCGCAGGTAGATAGTTGTTGAACCTGTCCTATGCCCATTAGAATACCACAAACAAAGTGAAATGTCACTTTCCTCTCTTAGATTCTTACCACTCCAATCTTTAAAAATCCTCACAGTTGCCAGGTAAACCTGGCTGCTTTCTGAGGAAAGATTTAAAGATTCTTGAAGCATTTTTGAGTAAAATGAAATGAAACATAATCCTCCTGAAAATGTAACTCCAAAGACATGCAGAATAGCCTGTCGCTTTCTGTTGATAAATGCAGAAGTAATTTTTTTGCCTTGTGAAATCTTGCTTTGTTTCTGGGAGGAATCTCCTTTGCTCTTCTCTTGTTCCTTTAAGTTTTGTAGCATCAACATTGTGTTGAAGAGAGGGTCTTACGATGTTATCTAAGCTATCATCCTGCATAGCTCGTCTGTCAAACAGACCCTTGACCTGGATTTCAGAATGATGCCATAATATCCCAAGTCAGAGCGTATCAGTGTGAAGGTGGGATGTGCAGTGGGAGAGTGCTGATATGCAGCATTATACAGACTGTGATTTAAAAACTGCCAGCTGTGAGCATAGCTGGTGTAAGGCATGGCTCAGAAATACGAGATCTCTTGTTTTTCTTTTCTCAGGTCAAGTTGGGTAACCTGGATTTCAGAATGATGCCATAATATCCCAAGTCAGAGCGTATCAGTGTGAAGGTGGGATGTGCAGTGGGAGAGTGCTGATATGCAGCATTATACAGACTGTGATTTAAAAACTGCCAGCTGTGAGCATAGCTGGTGTAAGGCATGGCTCAGAAATACGAGATCTCTTGTTTTTCTTTTCTCAGGTCAAGTTGGGTAAATAGCGGGTCGTACGGCAACCTTTTCTGATTTGGCTGAATTTTGTCAACATTTAAGGGGGGGGGGGGGGGGGAAGGGGAAGGTTGTTGTCTGTCATGAGAAACACCTTGAATTGTCTGCCTTTGCTCAAGTGATGATTACTTCTCAGCTGTGAGAGATGCTGATGAAGTCAGTGCCTGTTTGTTTCCTTCTCTACACACGGGCTTCTTGAACCATTTGGGGATGATTAGCAGAGCGCGGTTCAAAGTGAACAAACACGCTTTTAATTGCATGCACTTAGAGGGCTTACAAGAGCTATGGACTGTAAATATGTAACACATAATGACCATTACTGGCCAAAGTGTTCCAGTGCTATATTTGTGTTATAAACTCAAAATGCCAGTGAAGGAGATAAGGAAGACAACTGATAAGAGGCATATCATTCATTGGAGAGAGACTTGTAAGAGCTTTTTAAAAGACTTTCAGCAGACTTGCTTCCAGGAGGGTCGCAGACTAGTTCCGTGGGCATTCAAGAGTAGGCAGTGGACTCCTTCAACACCCACTCAGCTGTAAAGCTGGTGAGGCACCAACTAGATTGGCACAGTCCTCAGAGGAGAGTCATAAGGTGCATGAGAATAGAGAAAGAGAAGTAACTTTTTTACTGACCAGTGCATTAATGTTGTAGGAAAAAAGTTTGTGTGTGTGTACGTATATGTGAAAACTTTGGAAGCCAGTTATCCTCTAAAGCTTGCAGAAAACTTAGTGAATGAATCCTAAAGTAATAAAAGGCTCATCATATTTACCTTACTTCATTCAGAGATCTCAAGGCTTTACAAATGCTCAAATGCTTTTGAGACATCTTAAGGTTCTGCAACAGATACTGCTGCATGGGGTTGTTAGGCAGATGTTAGCTATCAATATTTTCTTTTTCTTTCAGTAACATCAGTCAGGAAGAGTTCTAGTTCAAGGCTGTGTAAGTTGGTTGTATTTTCTTTTCTTACTTGGCATTAGAATGTGACTTGAATTGGCATGGCTGCGTTCACATTCATAGCCGGGTCTTTCTTAACAACTTTTGAAACCACTTCCAGATTGTTTTCTCAAACTATTAACTGACCCCCCTCAGCATCCTAAAAAAGCCAAACAACAAACAAAAGTCACCGTGCAGCATGTCAGAAGCATTTTAATTGAAGTAACCTTTTCTCAGCTCTATCCCTGCCAAGCTTCCACTCTTGTTTTTCATGTGCAGGAGTAGCAATATTGAACTAGTATTACACTGAACACAGCACAACAGGTAGTGCAACAGTAGTAAAGACTGCATGAATCTTTTTTTTTTGGCAGCTCTCCACTGTTGTAGAATAGTCTAGTGGGATGTGACATAAGTCTTGGGTTCTGTTGAAATACAAAGTCTAAAGGAGCAGAAGGCCCAGTACTATTTATGAATTTCTGGTATTGACAGGCTGTATGCTGCCAGATAGGATAGTTCTCTGCTGCTGCCTTCAGGAGCTGGGTTCATTTTCATTTCCCTACTGCTGGCGGGGAGAGATCTGTGCTTAGGCTCTGTATGTGGCAGTTGATTGGAAAATACTGTAGGTAAACTCAGCAAGATCTGGATTACGAAAGTTGGGGCAAGTATCTTTAGTAAAATCTCACTCCAAACCGTGTGAAATACTGTCCAAGGGAAATGGTATAAAGCTCTTGCTGTGTATTTTTTTTTTTGTTTCTTTCTATGCTGGCTTCTCATTGAATTTGACTTCAGTTTGCAACCTGTGGATCTGTGTTGTCATGAGGCTAGTAGCTCTGGCTCTCCAGTTTGAGATGATGAATGGATTGTGGGGGTAGGGAATATTCTCAGGTATATCCTGCATGAACTCTTAAAATACTTTGTCACTCTGAATATCTGCAGCTCACATTTTCAACAGCAAATGAAGTCAAATGAACGAGTGTGGGAGTAAGCTGGTAACAGATGTTTTAAGAGTGTGGGAGTAAGCTGGTCACAGATGTTTTTAGTCTTTTCTGAAACTTAAAGGTTAAACTTCTGTGCGCCTCCCCAGGGAGGTCTAGCCCATGCAGTTAATGAGCTTTATCATAGAAGGTGGGATCTTTTGAAGTGTAAGCTGTATAGAAGCTACTCCTTTGTGTGTTTGAAGCAGGCATGCGTGTGTTTGAACTACAGTGCTAGCACTGCATTTTGCTACTTGAAGTTTAGCACTTCGTTCTGCCTGTTACAGCTGAGATTTCCTTTTTCTAATGTTGTCTTATTAGGGTTATTTTTCACAAATGATCTTGAAAATTTTCTTAAAGCAGTTCTTCAAACCTTATGAGTATATGGGAGAATCTTTATGGGCTGTTTTCTTTTTGTTTTTTTAAATTTAATCCCTTGCACTAAACCCAAGTTAATTCTTCCTTGACATCAAAATTAAGAAAAACTCTGTGGAAGGAACTCTAGCAGTTGCAGCACATACTTCCTTTAATCTGGCATTTGCTGAAAACAGTGCCTTTTTATCTTGTGATATGAGACTAAAAGCTTACAGAAGAATGGTCCTGTTGTGTTTATTAAGACTGGTAACACATGACCAAACAAATCTTGTTAAAAGATTTATCTGTCTGGCTTAAATAAGAAAAAGGAGCTCTTCTCCATATTTTTAGTTACCCTGCGTACTTAGATGCCTTCCTGTTTCAGTCTCATAGCATTTCTGTTGGACTTGCTTTCACATTATCTTTAAAACCTGACTCTTTAATGCTAGTTAAGAGGTTTAAGTACTTAATGTGCAAAGAGGTGGTATGTATGCCTTTTGCTCTGGTAATGATTTCCAGGTGTATAGATCAAATGACTGTAGAACTGTGTGTAATGGGTAGCTGCAGTTTGGCCATCTTAATAACTCACAGTGCTCAGATCTGAATATAACTCATTTCTCGTGGGAGAAGTAGTATCCTGCTTTCCTGACTTGGATGGGAGGATGTGAAGGTTTTTGTGTCTGAACAAATGATGAAACTTTAATTTGAACTAGATTTAAAATGCTGGAAAAAAATTCTCAACCAGGTGAATGTGGGGTAATGATCAGTTGAAAATAATGATTATGAATTTCCGCACTTCAGTTTTTTAAATGAAGTTTAAAGATCAAATCGTGTGTGCTTGATTTCTCATAAGATACTTCGGCAATAACTTTTTTTACATTGCATTTGGAAATGCATGGGCAGATCTAATCATATTCATTATGACATCTTTTGTTCTCTCTGTCTTTGGGAGAGGAACTGAGAAGGGTTTAGTGAGAGTCCCAAATCTCACACCGGGCTACTTTGGGGTTTGACTGGAGAAGGACTAGTGATAAGAGGCGTGTATATCCTGTGTCCTGAAAGGTGGCTGGGACCTTTGTGTGTTACTTTTCGGAGTGATGCTGCTCTTAAGTTGCCTGTCAAATAAGTGAAAGGTACAAAAGACCATTTCAGGAATGCAGGGACTGTAACTGCAGTGCTTTTCTTTCCAACTCCATTTGCGCTGAAGTGTTCCTCTTGAACTTCTGTGGGCAGAGGAGTCATCCTCGAGACTTGTCTGAAGTTGTTATGATTTTAACTGTTCTGAGAAACTGTTGTGCAATGTTAAACACCTTTTCCATATAAGAACAGTGTTTGCGAGCACTTAATGTGCTTGGGATATCGTACTAAGTAGAAGAATGCTGTAGGGGCAGTGTTCTGAGTTGGTAAAGCACTTGCTTTCAGACGTCTCTTTACTTGGGACACTTAATACCAACTTGCCTTCATTGTGTCTGTCCCAGACTCCTAAATTAAGGTTCCTGTCTCCTACCAGAATCCTGTTTTCCTCTGTTTCTTCATCTCTGGAGGCCTGAACATTTTAATAG
This sequence comes from Pygoscelis adeliae, assembly GCF_000699105.1. Classification (NCBI taxonomy): domain Eukaryota; kingdom Metazoa; phylum Chordata; class Aves; order Sphenisciformes; family Spheniscidae; genus Pygoscelis; species Pygoscelis adeliae. The sequence goes on along the minus strand of NW_008824934.1, from coordinate 2,648,739 downwards.
GAATAAGAGCATTTGAATATGATTTCAAGTCGTAGGTATCTGCATTTTCTGCTAGAAAGCAAAGAACAGAAGGCTTCAGCAAGTAGCTCTGCAAGCACATTTTTGGCTTATGTTTGACTTCTAAATGGTTTAAGATAGCAAGGACCTTTAATGTCTGATGGCATACTGGGTGGAGATAAATAAAGTTATGCCATAGTAGATGTAATAAACTAACTTGGATAAATGGACGTATCCTGAGGCTCTAGTTAAAAATAACAACAACAAAAAAAAAATCTTAAGGGTGTGATTGCAGTGAAGCTAACACTTTTCCTCAGGTCTTTCAACTTGCATTGAACAAATAATGGACGGGGGCTATTCTTCCAGTCCTTTGTATGCCAGTCTCAGCCATTGTAAAGTGAATGTTCCCCTTTTAGCTTAAATGTCTTCTTTCCAAGATTAATCTCTAAGAAATTCCCTATGGAAGAAGCAGTAAACCAGTATCAAAGGCAGTTAATACTCTTCAGCCTGTGGTGCTGTAACCTGAATTTCTTTTCTGTAGCATGATGACAGAAGCAGCTGCTTTGGTGGTGTTTGGTATAGTGAGAATGAGGAGCTGCCAGTGAGTAAAATTACTGGAAACCCAAGCTACAGAGCTTGCCAAAAACCACTTAAAATTTTCAATGTATTTGCTTCTACTGTCCTAATCCAGATTTAAACATCTCTGATTACTGTATTTGGCAATATACATGATGTATTATCCCAGTTTACTTTAGAGAACAGAAAAGAAGGCTCGCAATATTTTTGTAATTTTTGTGATGGTGTTAGTTTTATGGGTTCCATATTCATGCATAATTACATATAGAATGATAGAAGTGCTTAACCCACTACAACAGCTGTAACTGATGAATAATGTTGAGTCAGCAGATATGTTTTCACAGTATTTACATTTTGGTCAAGAGTGATTAGGCAACGTTATAGCTTTTGAATATGGAGTTGGTAGTATGCTCCTGTTCCAGTGTGGTTGGTGGGTGAAGTAAGAACGTGTGAGATGAAATGAAAATGCTTAAGTTTAGATGATGTAGTATTTCAGTTGTAAGATACTTTCTGCTCTTATGGTTGAAGAGATCCTTCCAAACATTGGGTGTATGCTTCTATTTATAAATCGCTACTTGCTTTTGGTTTCTGGTGTTAGTAAATAAAAAGTGGGGGAGGTAGCAAGGGGAAATGTTGTATTTCACCGTAGAGGCAAAATATGTCTTGGAATCCTTAAAACATGTTTGGGTCATTGCTTAAATAATAAAGATTTTATTTATCAAATACTTCTCTGTGGTAATAATGGCTTAAGCTTAATTAGGTGGTTGCTGATAAAACAATTTTTCTTTGCTCTTCTGGTAGTCCTGTGTAACTGCTACACAGTTGAGGGTGTATAACAGTATTTTACCTCTGTGGTTCTCCCCCTCCCCCCCGCCGACTAGTGGTGCAACTACTCTTAAGGTTATGTGACTGCTTTATTCTTAGAGAGACAAAAGTAGTCATTGTTTCATGATGATGTTGGTTTAATCCTGCAGTATTTTTGAAATTGGATTTTTTTTTTTTTAGTAAAATAGTCTTGGGAATGTGATATATTTATGTAAGAAAGTTGAATAGTGCTTGCGATGAGATTTCATCACTTGCTTTTTTAATGCTAGTTGAACTAGATAGAGACTCTGATTAGCTGAGGAGGCTTCCTGTACTGTTCATAAATACCTTGGCTATGAAAATTACTTTTGTATGGGTTCTCCTGAAACAGGAGCTAGGAGGAGGGTGGCAATTTTGCTGTATTTGTAGCTGGAAATTTCATAGATGAACAGACTAAATGAGCAAATTGTGGTATATGCAAATTCTTGCACAGCCCTACAGTAAACTAAATCGTTATGAACATAGTGTTTATTTATGCAATGGTACTCCTCTATGTAGAACTGTTGTGCAAATAAAAAAAAAAGAAAAAAAAAACCATAATAATTGGACTTGTAATAAAAACACTGAAGTACTGTGTTTGAATTTAATCTGAGAGGAACAATGAGGACCTAAATCTGCAGTTATGTGGAGAGTTCTGTTAAGCCCTGCAGTGTTTGTTCTTGTTTGTTAATGGTGAGAACTGGAATTCATCGGTGCTTCCTCTGCAGTGTGTGACCCTTGACATTCAGAGGCTTCTCTTTTTGCGCTCCATGGCAGGTTGTGTAGAGGTATTTTCTCTGTGCTGGCAAGTTGGTTTTGCCTATGTCCATAAAAAGTGTTGATGAAGATAGAAAAATCGAGTAAGGGGAAGTGCATTTGGTATGTTACTTTTGTAAAGTGATTTACCCGCCAGCCATGTGGAGGTCACTGTGTACTTGATGTGGTGTTGACCCTTGAGCAGACTCCACTAGTGTAAAACGGTTCACTCGAAATTTACTGTCAAAGTTAAGTTTGGCAAGGAGCAGCTTGCACTGACATTGTGGCTGCTTTTTCAGAATTATCTGCACAACTCTGGTTCCTTGAGACTTAGAGAATACGAGGAGGAGCTCAGAATGTTTCAGGATACGTATAAAATTAATATGGATTAATTATCTGTCAGTTACTAATCAACTTTAGTTTACTGTTCCTTTAAATTACTTTTTCCTTTATGTTTAGACTTGTGGGGTGGTTGGCCCCTTCTTAGCTTTCATCTTGAGGCTTCAAGGAAAAAGGCTTGTAGCTGGCCAGGTTTCAAGCCTGCTTTTTCTGTTGTTTGCCATCCGTCCCCAGTAGTGAACTATTGTGGTGACCGATGGATTTTTTTTTTTTTCCCCTTTTCACTTGGAAATTATTAAAAAAAGAAAAAAAGGACGTTCTGCACTTTGCAGTCAAAGGAGGGTGCTTGTGCTGCAGTTGGCTGTGCCAGGAGAGGGGTGTGATCTTTTATAGTGTTGAAAAGACGGTGATACTGAGATCTTCCACTTGGAAGATACACTTCCACCCTTGAGGGAGGAAAGAAAAGCTGATGCAGCTTCTTTATGGACACTTGACTTAAGTTTCTTGATAAAAGTTACGGTAATTCTATCATAAAAATTAGTGCTTTACACTCGGGAGAGAGAGCTGAAGAAAATACATAGGTTGCATACAGATAGGACTGTTCTAAGAGTTGTTTCCTGAAAGTAGTGTCTTCGTAAGCTATAAGAAGGCTACTGTCAAAGAAGTGACGGTGGAACATAAAAATTCATTCAGTTATAGCTGCATTGCATTTAGTCCCTACCTGTGCATATGCTAAGTTTTGTTAGCACAGTTGGGAAGTGAAATGAAATGAACATAGAGTGTTTTTCCATCATGATTTTGTGCAACTCAGACCTTACATAACCTTAAGAACCAGTGGTACCTATGCTGGTGGTAAACCGAACTGGTAAATGTGAGATGTATGTCTGCACGTGAGCAGAGTTCCATATTGTGCTGTCTCTTAATGATATTGGACTGTGCAAGTGCTTCTTAGATGCTGCTGAAACATTCTTGACTTCACTGAAAACAAGACAAAAGGACTTGCTCCTTGGCTTTTTTCCTTTAAGTTCTCCAAAAATAACTTGTAAACAACATTCAAGTTTTAAGAAACAGGAGAGGGTAGTGATATACTACAAGTAAGACAAGAAGCAATAGAAAAAGCTCTGAAAAGAACAACTTAATTGTTTAGGCTTCAGTTTCTTGTGTTTTTGTACCTAACTCAAAAATTGAGTCTTTGAGAACTGGGGCTAGTATATAAGAATAATCAGAAGTGGCTGGATTTTATCCATGCTTGGAGGTCACTGAATAAAATTTTTAGGTGTATCCTATAGTTTCTGATCTCTAAAGAACACATAAAGATCTCTTGTACACAGGTTGAGATGCCACTACTTGTAATTTCTAGATTGCCCTGGGAAAGTAGTTAGTTTTCATTCAAAATGAATAGATTATTTACTCCCTAAAGTGAATTTTGTATCAACAACAATAGAAAAAACCTTCAAGCTTGCTACTGGGGAATTTCCTAGCCTCTAGAAATTTAAGATGCTTCCTACTGAGTCCCTGTAGACCATTGCTATCGCTATTATCTGCAACTTCTCTGGCAATTGACAGGTTCATTGTAGTCTTCTCTACTGGAGTTTCGTTGGATTCCCCTTGTGTGTTACCGGAATGATGGCAGCTGCTATAAGGAGGAAAGAAAATAGAATCATTTCCTACCTGATGATCGGTTCATTCAGGAAATGCCCGAGAGATTCAAGCCACAGCTTGAATTGCATCAGCAAAAGCAATTTGTCTCTCTTTGGCTATTTCCATTGCTGGAAGTAGTAGTCAACAGGGACAAGAATATTGGTAGTCTAAGATTCATGTAAGAGTGAAGAAATTTCAAATACACAGGATCACTGACTTCTCAGCTGACTTCTTAAAAATCAAAATAGTCTTTTTCCTTCTGTAATGTGGTTTCAAATGCTTAATGCGTGAACATTCAATCTTCTTAGGTCCTTGATTTTCATGCTATAGCATTCTACATAGTGGACTAATTCCAAGTTTCACCAAATAGTAGCTTCCTGAAAACTTACGAATTGGATGTGGGTAAATTCAGCTTTATCCTGAATTGGTGAACTAGGGAAAAAAGGTAACTCACCTTTGTATGTTGGCTACATCCTTCTTGAAATATCCTTCTTTCATGAGTGTTTACAGAAAAAATGGTATGTTATGATTCTTGTTCGGTAGTAGCTGTAACTGTTCAGACTGCTGCTGTTGAGCAGTATTAAAAGGCACTTGCAAATACTTCACTTGGTGCAAGTTCACTAGAGCCTTTCCAGAAAAGGTACCAAAAATTCTAATGTATGTGCTGCTGGCTGTCACTCAAAGATGTATCATGCAACCTGTCAGTCCAGATCAGTTCGATTTGACCAATAAAAGGACATTTTAAGGAAACTCTCGATTTTGAGTCAAAAAAATAAAGGATATAACTGCATAGGGTCAGTATTCTTTACCTTTCATTTGACTGAGGTATGGTAATAGTGTTTCATGGGGAATTAATCCAGACCCCAGTTGCAGGGTACTGGAGGGGAGTTAGTGAGTGGGTGTGTGGTGCTTAGCTGCCCACAGGGGTTAAACCACGACACTAGGTAACTGTGTCTGTGCACTTGGTTGTGGTTTGAGGGTCCTGGCCCGTAGATCCGAGCTTGCAAATGCTCTTGTAACAGTAAGTCCAATTTTTAAAATCTAAACTTGCATTGAAGGAAAAAAAAAGATGCAGTTGATGTTAACTGTATTGATTAAATGATGAAGGAAGTAAAAACGTAGGATTATCTCTTCCCTTCCTATTCCCCAGCAGGAAACGAAATGTGTGAAGGTGATGAGTTATAAAAGCTATCTCTGTGTGTTCTGTTATTGGTAAAGCAAGCATGAAAGGTCGTATTTTTGATACACGGAAAACCAGATTTTGTTAGTGCACTTGTCACTACGGTGGTTTGGTTTCAATTAATTCATTCCTCTAATCAGTGGATTACAGGTTAGCTCTATTTTTGGAAAAGCAGGGTAGGGGGAAGATTTCCTAACAGATTGCCCTGGAGGTGGCAGATGGCATTCTTTACTCTGTACCAGCTTTGTAGGGCATCCGTTGCTAGTGGTGTTGAGATGTGAAACAACACAGCCATTTGCTAAACTTTTTCGTTTGCTTTATGGAAAAAAAAAGTTGTAGACTCTTCCATTCCTGCACTTCTCCCTTCCCAAATGTTTGTTTTCACTTGCATGCTTCCTATTCGGTGTCAGGTGTAAAATGATGTGTGTTCTCAGCGAGCACTTCCCATCCAGGAAGTTGTTATATTTCTGTGGTGAACAAAATAATTTTTTAAGGAGTTGTGAGACCTTTTTGAGGATGGAGATAGCTTCAAACATTTTAGACGCTTCATAAGTTATCATTTCTACGAATGCTTCAAAAGACCTCCTTGTATTTTACTGTCTCGTGTTTTCCATACTGAATTGCTTTAGGATGTGGGGTTTTCTTTGTTTTTAATTTGTTTTCAGAAGTTGAAAGAATTTTGAATATTAACATGGGCTTTTCCCCTCTTTCTCCCCCCCCACCCCTTCAAGAACCTTTTTAAAACGCTGGGGTTGTTGGAGTGGTTGAATTTTTCCTGGATTTGAGTGAGAAATTCAGAAGACTGAAGCCCAGGCTCACTGTCTACCTTTCACGGAGGCCCAGCCGTGAGAGGACAGAAGAAGGCACGTGGCGAATCATGACAGCGGACAAAGAAAAAGACAAAGACAAAGAGAAGGACAGGGATAGAGACCGGGATAAGGAGCGAGACAAGAGAGACAAGGTGAGGGAGAGTGAGAACTCGCGTCCTCGACGGAGCTGTACATTGGAAGGAGGTGCCAAGAATTATGCGGAAAGTGACCATAGTGAAGATGAGGACAATGACAACAACAGTGCCACCACAGAGGAGTCCACAAAGAAGAGCAAAAAGAAACCACCCAAGAAGAAGTCCCGATACGAGAGAACAGACAACGGTGAAATAACATCCTTTATCACAGAGGATGATGTTGTATACAGGCCTGGAGGTAAGAAATTCTTATGTTTCCTTCGAAAGTAATTGTGCACCAGAGCTACCAGTTAGTTGGCTGCAGCAGACAGCACAGTGTGGTATCTGTTAATTTAAATTATGATTGTCCTAGGGGCAGGTTCCTGCATTTCCATTGGAGACAAATATGGATATGCATGCAAAAGCTTTTGACTGCATCTTGTAATATCTGATTTGTTGGAATGAACTTAGCTCCTCTGAAAAAGAGCCACCCTTTTTTCTTTCTACTGCATTAAGTATCTGCGTATCATATGGAATCTCTGTCCCTGGGAATTTTGAAACTAAATTGGATAAAGCACTGAGCACTTTGCTCCAACTTTGAAACAAGACCTGATCTGAGCTAGAGATTTGACTAGGTAGCATATAGAGATATCTTCCACTCTTCCCGACAGGTTTTTCTGTGAGTCTGATTTCTTTGTGGAGCTCCTCTCCTGTCTTCTGTTTGTGAAATATAAATCCTGTGACTTAAGATCTCATACCTATTATGCCATTGATTTCACCCCCCTCGTTAACAGCTAGCTACTGCCTATGCACAGCAGCTTAGCTATTGGTCAAAGCAGACAGTGTCAGTTTTCAGCAAGTGTCTGGGATGTTTTGGGGACAGAAGCAGAAGCTTGCAGTGCACTCTGGATGTCTTGGATGTGCCTCTTAATTACTGCCAAGTTCACATAAGATTTTTAGGGTCTCATGTAAAGTTTCAAGATCTAACCTGTGGCTGCTGCCAGCTAACTTTTTTCCTCAAAATGAAATTGTACTTGAAAATCAGATTAATCAGCTAGCTGTATTCCTCATTTCTTAGTAAAAACTTTGTGTTCATCTACACAGCATTTTAAAGGTGTTGATTGCAGTTGTTTGTTCCACCACAAGGAAGAGTTATGTTTGACTTTACTGTTCAAAGCACTGGCTTAAAGGCTCCGGTAGTTTTATATTACTTTTCTGTAAAATGATCAATATGCTGTAGTAACACTGCTGGAGCACAATAGAGATGGATTCAAACAAAAAAACATGGAAACTAACTAGGTAAAATCTTGTCTGATTTTTCCACAAGATGCTGTATATCTCAGCTGCTAAAATCTCATTGTATGGGTACAGATGTAAATGTTTTAAATGCTCTCTGCAGTTGTAGTTGCTGTAAACGCTCTAAAATGCTAATTGTATGTGTGGGCATTATCAGCTGCAGATACAGATGGGCTGAAATTCTGCTGGTTTTGGAGGTGTTGCATTCCATACTTGTTATTCTGTGTGAAAGTTGTAGAGTCTGTTTTCACTTAGATCTACCAACGTTTGTCAAAACAGCTTATCTATTGAAATGCTTGAAATATCACTTGAAACCATTCAAAAGGTATGTTTTTCTCTTGGTCAGGGCTTGTAGCTGAGTAATATTTGTTGCTTGAGCAGTAGTCATAGGGAGCCTGCAAAAGCGTCAGCTTTGGTGGCAATCTTATTTTCAGTGTCAGAGGATGAGAAATAATTTAGAATCTGTTAAGAACAGCTGTTGTGTGGGCCCAGTAGTACAATGCGATACACTGGCTTTATTGCAAAAAGACTTTGCTTAAAATTAAGATGGAAAATCAGGTTGCGATCTCAATTGTATCCTGTAGTAGGATAGAGGAAGTATTAGCACTCTATCCAGTAGGTGCAGTGCTTGAGTACCTCTGATGTAGCAGTACTTGGGTAGAGGGTTATTTGCAGAACAGCAGGGATCAGTACTGCAGTTGTACAGAGTTTGCACCTTTGCCAGATAATTGACAAAGAGGGGGAGAGAGCCTGTAAACGCTGGTGGTGTGGGGAGAGCTTAGATTTTTTATGCTGTATTTGTCATGAGACTATCCGTTCAGAAGAGAAACCTTCTTTATGTACAGACTGGCAAGAGCTTCAGTTATGGCTTGTACCTTCTCACATGCCAGCAATTACACGCTGGGGGAGATTCTGTTTATGGACTGAAATGCAAGGTAAAGCCTCAGTCACAGCACAGGCGTGAAGATGTGTCAGAGAACCCGCACGCAGCAAATACTCTGTAAATGCTGGCCAAGCACCACTCAGGCCTTATGGGACTTCAGGGAGCACGCATGGTTGATAGTGTGGGACAACAGTCTTCTCTAACAAGCTGAGTACTCCATCAAATGTATTTTGGTGATGGTGGTTGCAGATAAGGGAGCAATTCCTCCTTGTACAAGTGTTTTTTGGAAGAGGTTGCATGATCTGGTAAAGGATTTGAAAGCTGGCCTGTCCAGTCTCGACTAAGACTAGTGCTGGCCGTAGGCAGCTTGCTTCATTTTCTCTTTGTCCATCTTTCTGCACTGTTTGAAGAAAAGGCGGTGGGTGGTAGTGTCTGTATCTGATCTGGAGGAGGTTATCTAGCCAAAGAAAAAGGAAAGCCATAGAACTCGTGATAATTGAGACATTTTATGCCTGTTTTGTAATTTAAAATTCTGCTTATTAAATTTTACATTTTATTAGTAGTAATTAGCATAAGAGATGTACCCTAGCATTGAAACTTTTCTGTTCAGTTTGCTTTTTGTGCTTTTTAAAAATTGTATCTGTCTCCTGTCTTGAAAACTGCAGAGAGCAACGAGCACACGCATTATAGACTAGCTCATTGTTGGAGGGACATGAGCCTAGCTGAAACCTTAATTGGCTATACTGATTTTTAGATCTTATTTAAAACATAATTTCTTAACAGGATTGAGATCTTGAATACACATTCCAGTGCATAATATATTCAAAAGCAATTTTAGCATCTATTACAGACACAAATCTTAGCTTCTGTCTTATGGCTAGGTTACGTATAGGGAGATGTATTTGTAGCTAAGGGTACAAATTACGTAAAATTTAAGAGGGATTGAGAGAGTTTAATGAGACTTGCACAGCAAGGATTAGAAAGATGAAAATGAAAGGTGTGTGCAGAACGGATAGCTGTCTTCAGTTTACATCTTTTTAGGCTTTAAGGACAGGAAATCCTTTCCATTAATTTCATTCTTTCTCTTAAATACTCTTACGTGGATGAATGTTAAAGGTCTGCATTTTCTTACTATGAAGTCCTTGGTTAAAATCGCATTCTGTGTTTACCCCATTGCTGTATAGTACTTAATCCAGCACTTAATACTACTTTTTCCTGTGCTGAGCTCAGCAGCTATATTTGAGTAATAGCAAATAAACTGTAAATAAATAATCAAGATCATTGGAATTTTTTCAAATGAAAGGTTACACTATATTGTTACTATATAAATACTGTTCTTTTTAATTTGCGTAGATATAATGAATGTATGCATGGCTTTAAACCATGTATTAAAATTTATTGGGTAGAGCTCAGACAACGCTATGCAGTTAATCTTCTCTACTTTGTTGGAAATCACACGGGCCTATCCTAAAAGCTTGTTGGCCCACTTCCCCATCTGTCCTCTCAGTTTCCACAACCTCCCTCCCATTTCCTTCCCAATCTAATCTGTGGGTTTGTATTTTTTTTTCTTGCAGTTCTTACCTTGCTCTTGTTAAAATAACTGTCATGGTAACATTTTTTTTAAAATTGTACAATGTGTGTTCAGATTTGCCTATAGGCTTCCTTAGCATAAGGTAATGATAGTGTAAAATAGTTGCATCGAGACTGAGATTCCCCCCCCCCTCTTAAATTGTTAGGTTATTTAATCATGAATTTCCTTCCGTTTCTAGTGCAGACTGATTCCCTTCTTTCCTACTGGCTTTTGCCAAAATAGAGCACGGTTTGAAAGGGTTGATTTTGTGTAGTTTGTATGCACGTGCAATATGGTTAACACATGGCTCCTAATTGGGTGTAGTCTAAAATTGGTGGTCTTGTTTTGTAGAATGTTTTTTGCAGTTCTACTTTTTTGATTGTCAGACTATAAGCGAATTTGAATACTTTTATAATCTGCTGTGCAAAACAGACTTTATAACTACATCTGTTGTTTGGGTTAGACAATTGGTCTCCATGTATGATTTTCTGTGTAGAAGAACGTACTGAAGTGCTGTCAGTCAAATGGCTGTCAGTGTATTGTACTGGACTTCAGTGGCTAAGGTGCTTTTGGAACAGCTGTCCAGGCTTTTTCCGAGTGCCATGCTACTCCAAACACCGTTGAGTAATGTAGCGGCTTTCATGTAGGCCCTGCTTTTGATACTTGGTTAAGAGAATGACTTACCTAGCTGGAAGAAGGAGCTATGTGATGGAAAACAAATAGCGCTGTCAGTAATTTTCAATTTCTGGCCAACGTAATGAAAGACTAAAAATGGTGGTGACGACACTGTTCCAGAGAACCTCTTTTCCCCTCCCTGTTCTGGAGGGCAACAACTTGCCTAAAGTCTTACAAGGACCTGATGTATGGACATACTTTTCTTGTGTATCTTCAGCTTGTCCTTGAACATGGAGATTTTCTTTTCAATATCCCAATAAACTGCTCTTGTGAAGTTAAAGGGTTAAGATTCCAGAGAAAGTACATAGCAGAAGTATCTGCATCAAAATAGTAGCTGGTTATGTGGATGCTTTTATTGCCCTGTTCCTTTTTGTTCTCTGAACTCTTGCATACTTTTCTTGCTGGAGGAAGCAGTATTGTCCCTGTCCCCTTTCACCCTCAGTCTGTTCAACACATCAGGAAGGGCTATTACTATATTAAAGCCACAGAACTTAATACTGAGGATATTGTTGCTACTGAGCAGACTGCTGTAATGTCATCATGATAGCACCTTGAATGCTGGACTGGAAAAACATAGTTGGATGAAAGAGCCTGGATGTTTTCCTGGAGCCTCAGGAAAACAGATGACTTGATATGTCACCTGGAGATTAGGACAGTATTGTTTGCTCTGCCTACGTAGAAACATTTAAAAGGATCTGCAGGAATTAAAAGGATTTATGAGGATCTGTTTCTACAGTGACATCAGTAGCTATATAAACAGCACATCAGCAAGAGGAATCAACATGAGGTAACACAAGGTGAAATGCTTCTGCAGGGAGAGTAGTGCATTATAGGACTTCATTGTTTTCTAGCAAATTGCTTCGGAATAGCTTATGTGAGAGCCTCTCTGTTCTAGGTGCTTTAAGATCTGTGTGAAGTTGGAAGAGGTGCGGTGGCTTCAGGGGGAAGAATGTCTTAAATAACTTTTTAGTAGCTTTATGTGGATCCTGGAACATCTGGCCTAGTATATGAAAAAAACAGGAATGTGTCTCTTGGCCACTTTGAGGTGTGTTAGGCAATCTCTGTTTGGGACAGCTATTGGACTTTTTGGTTGCCTTTTTTAAGGTATGGGAAATCAGTGTCACTAGGATGAAAGTGAGATATTGCTACTGGAAAATACAACTTGAGTACTAACTTCTCTGGATTTATAGGTTGATGTCACTTTAAAGTTTTGTTAGATTTCTGTCCCTGAGTGCTGTTTAGGAGGCACCATAACCCCATAAGCTATTATCTGGACAGGCATCAGAGAAGGAAAGAGAGACTGAATTTGCAGGTTGGATGCACTGTTGTGAAATACTGCTGCTCAGTTGTCACCAAATGTATCAAAGTGAGATCTTACATGCTTTTCACTTCGATACGTTCTGTGATTATAGAGTATGTGGCCATTTTTCAAAGGGAACACTTCGTAAGCTATGAAATAGTTTGCAGTCTTCAGTGGCTCAGATTTGAAGCCTGCGGTTGTTGGGTTATTGCGCTATCACAATGAGAAAATAACAAAGGATGGAGGGTCATCTTTTGCGTGAATCTGCAGGCCTGACATCAGTGTCCTGTGGAGTGTGGCCAATGGAGTTCCAATCACAGTGGAACCAGAATTGTATTTACTTAAGATTTAGTTGGACTGAGATTTCTTCTAGCTATCTTAAAATCTACTGTCAATTTGGGTAGCAAGCAAGTATTAGGACTTCCAAATTTCCAAGCTTTAGTTTTTACTGATGTAATTAATTGTTAAATGTTCCCTTCCTTATAATTGTGCTGAGATGTTTTACATTGTTGTAACTGAGGAAATTGCTGAAATGGTTGTTTTAATCCAGAAACCTCCATCAGCTTTACAAAAATATATATAAACAAACCCCAAGTGCTTCCTCTCTCTATTTACTTTGTAACTGAGTGGTATACTGGTATCTGGGCTGAACGTTGGTGAAATTGCAGTGCAGGAATTTGGCTCATGCTCTGACAGTGATTGGCTTGTATTTGACATTGACCCATGTGTTTGTCACTCTTCTAGATACTGCCTTCTATTTATTCTGACAGCTTTACCAGTTGAGAAAGGTGGCCATGCCACCAGAATTAAATATAAAAATACATATAGTATGAACATGAATTTTTCTTCTATAAACCTTGAAGTTCTGGCAAGTGTTTTTTTAGGCTGCTAAAAAACTGCGGGGAAAAAAGTTAGTTCTTTTCTGGGAAGCTTTTAAAATTTGAATTTTATGCTTGGGCAGAAGGAAGAAATGCAACAAAACTATTTTTTCAGCTGTACATTTTAATTTTAGGAGATCTTTGGCCAGACTGTTTTCTGTCCATGTTGTGTGGATTGACCAAGTTTGTCATGGAGATGTGTGTTTTTGCTTGTGTGGTCGTCTTTTCCCTCAAAAGCTTCATAGTTGAAATGAGAATGTATTCTAACATGATGCACTCTGTATTCCCCTCTTAATTTGAAAGTCTGTTACCGTCGTGATAGTAGATCATTGAAATAATCAGATATTTAGTGGCAGACTTTTAGCTGCTGTAAATAGGAGTAACCTCAGGAGCTGTGCTGCTTAATGTGTTTATGAGAGTTCCCTTATTTTTCACACTTACACCGCTGTGTTTTCAGCCTTTCTGTGTATGTGAATAGTGGTGAGGAAAACTCGTAACAATCTTGTTTTAGAAGAAGAGATTATCTTTAAGACTTGTTTCAATGGGGAAAAAAATGCATTCTTTACCCATTCCTCCTTGTGTAATTAAAAGAAGGGGAAAAAAAATAGAGAAAAGGCCTGGTTTAGTAGGTGAGTCTTAAAACATGTCAGGAGGGTTAACAAAATGCATAAAAGCATTTAAAAATGTAAAAAAGCATCACAGAAGGACTTTCTTTGAAGTTAATGGAAGTCTGTAGAGAACTGTTTCCGCATGCAGCTGAAACTTGTGTTATTGTTCTGTACTATTGGATATAACAGCGGTTGTAATCAGTTTTTATTCTCAGCATTTGAGATATTATGAAAAGTGTGGTTTTTAAAGATCAGGTGAGTAGGTGAATAATATTAAGTGTAGAAAATAATTAAGGCTACATGACAGCATACATCGACTACTTAACCGCATATAACTAATTTTCTGTGTATGTGCTGTTAGTATAAGCAGTAAACATAAGCCAAACTGGAAAAAAAAGAAGGCAATGCATTTACTGAGTTCATATTTACTCTTAAATGTGGCAGGCATTGCTCTGTATATGGGCAGCTGTTGGTGCTTGACAGATGGAGTCTTAAGTGCAGATCAAGGCTGATCTAGCAAATGGATCCCTTTGGCTTTGTTTGGCTTTTGTGTATGAATCATGAAGAGCAACACTAAGGAGGTGAGGGTACCGAGGGGTGGGGGCTGGATATCTGGGACCGGGGACATGGCTTAGCCAGTGCTGGTCTAACAGGTAGTTTTTCATATTGTCTTTGCGATTACATGAAATTGTGATAGTGTTTTCATAACAGATGAATTGTGCAAGTGGAGAATTTTAGATTAGACTTTCTCTATAAGGTTATTAATACTTTATCTGTGAGTCATCCCTCTGTGTTCATCATAACAAAACACGGGTCACTAACAAAAAGAGCTGTACTACCATTGATTACTATAATGAAGTATTGCTAAAAGTAACATGGATTATGTGAACTCGATAAACATATGCTGTGCTATATGAACTTCATAATGTGTTCCCCGAGAAGCTTGTACTGCAAAATAAAAATACCTTGTAAAGCTGTGGTGTTTTGGAGCTGTTATAGGATGAATGTGAAACTTTACATGAACACCTTATTGACATAGTTTTGTGTGTGTGTGTCTACGACAGCTATAGTTGAAAATTTGTGGTTTAACTACCATAGGTGACTGTGGAACACAGATACGAGCAGTTTTGCAGACTGCATTGGGGAATTATTTTTGCAGAGGATGACTGTAGAAAGATTGTAACCTAAGCAAAAAGTAAGACTTTATGCAGCATGCCATTATGAAATTAGGCAAGTGGAAATTTTGAAATAAAACCACAGCGAGTGGGGAGCAACTGTGGAAAAATTGGACTAAGGGGAAGGAATTCCTTGAAATTGCGGTTTTCAAGGAGTGAAAGTGGAGTTTGTGGCTGCAGTAATTGTTCATGGCCTGTCCTCAATTTATTTCAGTTAAAATAGTTTGAACTTCTAGTGTGTGAACTTCCCAGCCCTTTTTCTTTTACTCTGTGGAAGTTGCCATGTCTTTCGTCGACCATTAGATAAAGGAGTGTTTGGTCAATTGTAATGGCAACGCCTGTGTAAGCAGTAAACTAAACTCTCATTTTAACTTCTGTACTGGGAATGATGTTACGGTTTCCCATGTAGCACAGCAGTTTACTTTATGCCAGAGGATTGCTTTAACTTTTATCTGGAGATTTTTTTTCTGATAAATTGGTGGAGGGAGTGAGTGAAATTTAATCTGTCAGAATTTTGATCCTGGGACTAACCTTTGCTGCTTCATTTTCGGAATACCAGTTTCGTGAAAATATCTTAGAAGTATTCATGGGGGGATGGAGGAGAAAGTTCACAGGTGAGGGAGATATTTCTCTACAGGTTTGACACTCAGTGCTATGTGTAAGCAGGCTAAGGGAAGAGAGTGTGTTGAAGTGAGACTGCCCTTTTTTTAATTGTTTCCAAGTGGAATAGAAAATGGAAGAGGGTAAATACAACTTGAGAATTGATGAAAGTAAATTCTTCTTTAAAAGTTATCTTCGCTTTCATGTTACTGCTCGATGGGTCACACTGGTAAGGCATTTATGTCTGTAACTGGGTATCTTCTAACGGATCATTGAATTTTTTTTTTCTGTAATATCATAAATTTTGGGCAACCTATTTGGTTTTCATTTTGTCCTAAAGAGGTAGTTTCGTATAAACAGTATCTGGTAGCAGAGTGTGTGTTGCTCTGAAGAAGCATCTCAAGTAAATTGAGATACAAATGGAAATATTCTTGCTTTGTTTCAGCATTGGCAGGAAGAATGGATCTATCTAGTAGTCTTTTTTCTTCAAAGTCCAAAATGTCTTATGGATGCTTTTACCAAAAGCAGTAAAGATATTTAAAGCAAAAAAGGATCAGAAACCCTGTTGAAAAAGGAGCGGCTAGATGTACATGAAAACTGATACAGATTTAAGACTTTTTCATTTGTATTGTTTGTTTAGGAAAGAAATATACCTAAATGTAGACATATATTTATTTTTCTTAGGCTTGAAAATTTATGATTGTATCTTTACTGCGGTGATTGTACTCCTCTCTTCTTAATAGTGAGGAAAGCATTTTTTCTTCTTCCTGAAATGGGCATTTCTTATTTAAGTAGCTGACTAGCATACTAGCATGATCATTATGCTTTAAAATGAAGGGAAAAAAGGTAACTTACCAGTGTTGAAACAAGGTAAATACACTTCTGGTGTAAGATTAGCTTTACAGCTGCTGCACTAATTTGTTCTCTGTAAAAGGCATCTCATAACTATTTACAAATTTAAACAACAGGAAAATATTTTTTGTTTCAGAAAATATGTATTGATTTTCTTTTTTTAAATACAGATTTCTTTCAGTGCTGCTAGGTATTTGCAGGTAGGTGAATATCAGGTTAGCAGACAATAGGGAGAATATCACATAAGCTTACTTGATGGGAGTGTCTGTATTTGCATCACAGCAGGCTTTGAGGCAACAGACTGCAGCGTTTGAAATACAGTATTCTGTGAAAGTCATCCTCAGCCAAGTGACACATTTAGTTATCCCCTTCTGAACATGTGTCTGTTCAGGGCTGCACTGACAACTTATAAAATGGGTTATTCTCTATTCGTTTGTCTAATCGGGAAGATGAAGTGATGGGCCAGTTACTAGGGAAATAGTAATGGCTGTAATCTTTTTCTAGTTGAGGGCTACACAAATAAAGCCCACCCATATTTTGATGAGGTATTGTAGTTTGTTGCACTTGAATTATCAAAAGGGTAGCTGAGGGAGAGAAGTTAAGCAACCATTTGGTGTTTGTGGTGGGCTTGGGAATAGAAGAGTTTTCTCTTCCAAGTTCTCTTGGTGTGCTTGTTTTGCCTACTAGAGCATGGAGTTATAATTATGCATGGTGCAGTAGAACAACTTCTTAAACCCAAAGCCATGTAAAGATGCCGGTTTTCACATTAAGTACAGCTTCGTGGGCCAACTGTATACTGTTGATTTCTTTTAATGTCACCATTGACTCATTACCAAAACTTGGTAATGGAAACACAAGTGAATGGAAATTGCATGAGAAGAAACATCCTGTATCTTAAGCGATAAAGAATCTTGATCCCTTAATCTCTTCAGGTTTTTGTGTGTATTGGCCAATTGCGTGCTATGTTCAAAGACATTGTGGAGATTGTTCAGTTGATCTTATGTTGACCGTGACAACTTCTTCTGTTGGTTTCTTAAGGCTTATTATTAATGCTTGCATTTAAGGTATCAGAAATTATCCGTAGCTGTTGTTCTTCAAGGTGTTGTAATTTGCATGTTAATGATTTTTTAATAGGAAAAAAATGTTAAGGATATCTAAAAAAGTGAGGTCATGTAGCAATGTGGTACTCTTGAGTTGCTGCTCATCTTTTGTGTCTTCCACAGTACTTTAGAAATGAGTGTCCATGAAGAGCTATTGAAATGCATCCGGTTCAGGTTTGAGACACAGGTGGCTACGTAGGCATTTGTAAAATATCAGTGAGAAGTGTTTGGAGCAAATGTTGTACCTCCAGAAAAAGTTTGAGACCTTAAAAGATCAGAAAAGACTGTTTTAAATGGTGTGCGTGCAGTAAAGCTTATCTGTTGCTAAAGAAGGAGCTCTTAGACTAACTGGCTATTTAATTTTTTTTTTGTGGCCTGCACTCTTAGTCCCACCCCTTCTCCCATTTCATGTATTTAATTGAAAAAGAAAAACAATTCTAAGACAGGAGGATACCCTAGCATGAGTTAGTGGCTGAGCATCTACGATGTCTTTGCTTTCAGTGTGGCCTTTTTTGGTAACACTACTTTCTGTAAGAAAATGTTTGGTTTGTATCAAAATTGTTAACGAAGTATGTCTGAATGCATCTTGCAAGAAGAAAGAACTGTATAGTGTTGTGGACATGCATGAAAAGTGCAGAAAAATAATTGGTGTGGGAAATTGTGTAGCTGGGTGCCTGAACTGCAGAACAGTTGCTTTTATAAAATTGGGAACTGCAGACTACAATTAGCTGTCATTAATTTTGTTGAATAGAAATATGTTTCATTTATTGTACAATCAGGAGCCAGGCTTGAATGAGTTTAAATAGATGAAATCTAAATTATACTGACAGTCCATTAAACAGCAGCAAAACCCCTTAAAGAAAATGGATTCGCAATGATACCAGTTCATAATAAAATCATTTGCCAAACAAGAACTACAGTCCAGGCATCAGGAATACTTCTGTGGGTTTCAAATGAACATAGTAAATTGGTTGAACCATTTATTGCAGAACAGGGCTCTAGCACATTGTTTTCTGACAAGGAGCCAGCAGTGTCGCT
>NW_008824934.1:2629079-2630479 GCF_000699105.1 Pygoscelis adeliae | reverse complement strand
ACTGAAAGATCAGACTAGCAATTTGTTTGTTGTCAGCCATATGGGGGGAAGAGGCAACTGTATAGCTCCCTACCTGCCAGCGGTAATATTTTCCTAGTTAAAACCGTGCGTTTGTCATTCCCAATGCATTCCTCCCTGTGTTTCTACATTTGTTACTAAACCACGATGCCAAATGTATTGCTGTAGTTAGAGGTCTGTTTCCGTTATTGACCTTTGTTTTCAAGGGTTTGGTAATTTTCCGGTGTTTGGAATACAGGCAATTCAGATTTCAACATTTAGAATTCATTGAATGTTGCGAATATTTTTCTGATCCTTTAAAAGGTATCACTTTGTTATTAATGATCTGTAACTGCTAATACCGTGCTCCTAATCGTATGTAAGTGTTCTGGGTGGTGGTGGTGAAGGATTGTGGCATTCAACTTAAAGTACCTGAGACAATGAAATGAAGAGCCCTGCTGCTTGGGGTTCGGCAGAGGTATTTCTGGAAGACAGTTCAGAATTGCCTGATAATGCTTATTCACTTAGACAACAGAATGGAGGAATGTAAATATCTTTTAATTCTGGGATGTAAATATCCTTTAATTATTTGTCTATCCCACAACTTGTATTCAGGATATATACATACATATATATACACACACATCCCCCCCCGAGTGTCTCCCTCCCTCTCAAGTCCTTATATATATGTCTCTGTAAAGTCTATAAATAAAATTCTCTGTCTCCCAAAGAATTGGGGTCCATCTCAATAAACAGTTGGATTTTTTTTTTTTTTTTAAATCCAGGATGGTTCTGATGAAACAAACCTATTTTGCAGGGCTTGTCTGGACACTTTCTTTTACAGTTTCTCAGATCCATCACACGAACTTCTACTGTGGTGGAACTGAATCTGTAGACTTAATGAGAGTGTTGGGATAAGTGCTATCTCTATAAAGTCAGAAGTGGTGGATGTGGAACAGGAGTGTACATGTATGCTGCAGGGATAAGTATACCTGAAGCATGGTTTTTAGCACACTGATGGAACAGTTGAATATAGAGCATGTGTTACTGCTGGTTACATGAGCCGGATGATTCATCTGGTTGTCTGTGACAATGTAAGAGTCAATGTATGAACTATTCAAACCTGGTGTCCAATGAGCTCCCCTAAGTTGTACCTGGATTGTTAAGAAGAGTGGGTTTTTTTACGCATCTGGCATACCGTTTTTCAGAACCTCTAACTCTATCGTAGAACATCTGAAGGAAAGCAAAATGAGGAAAAGAATGTGTGTAATCCAGTAAGATACTGGGATGTCAGAACTGGGAAATGCATGTATATTGGAACTCTGGCTGCCTAGAGCTACACTGCGAAGTCTGAGCTTGTGACTGTTGGAATACGATGGGGGGGGGCGGGGGGTTGCAGACAA
>NW_008824934.1:2620086-2629067 GCF_000699105.1 Pygoscelis adeliae | reverse complement strand
AAGGAATATCTTTCCTGTGGAAGCACGGTGCTGTGCAGAGAGCCTAAGGCTTTGTTTCTTGGATGATGCAAGTGTTGACTCATTAGGTAAGAGATAAAAGGATTCTAATTGTGCAGATGGTTACTACATAAACTGCAGCATTTAAGCTGATAAAGGTTCATGTCTTCAGAAAAGTGAGGTAGTTGTGTTTTTTTTCCAAAAGATCTTTAAGTCCATGTATTGAAGCTCTAATTTTAAAAGCAGCTTTTAGTGTGAGAATATTAATGTAACCCTTCAGAACTAGGGCACATCTGGTGAATATCACAAGCCCAAAGGCATAATGACTCTGTACCATGTGTCATAGAAATACTTCATCTCCAGTGGGACATTTTACATGAAATAGGAAAGTAAGCAAATGCACTCATGGTTGGAGACAGGCAGTGAATCCCACTAGCTGTGCAGGGAACTCAAGATTTCTTTACTCTATTTTGCCATTGTAGTGGCAAAGGTTATGGAAAGCCCTTTTATTTTCTTTTTGTTTTTCTTTCCTGTTGGAGAGTTTGCTGGTTTGTCACCAGTAAACTCTGTGGTGTAAGAGATGGTTAACTTGTCTGAGGTGGCCCTTGCAAGTTGACACGTGGATGTTACCTTGCTGTGGAGAAGGACAGAGTGTGAATTTATAGCACACCCATGTCCTGTGTGGTTACTTGCTTCATGCTTGCTCTTATTTACTAATAAATGCAGGATGATGCGAGGATGACTAAAAGGAATTAACTTATCCTTTGGTAAGTGTGTAAGGATGTTCAGAGCAACAATTTTTGCTTGCTATGTTTCATCCTATAGCTTACTTCGCAGGAATTTCTTTGTTTTGCTGATTTTTCATGGAGCCGATGTAGATAATCGGGCATCTCCCTTAATTTTCTATTAGTGGTATGATCCTGTCTATTAAGGGAGTCATGAGCCTTGCCTAACAAAACACATCCTTAAGTTCAATTTTCAAGGGATCTTTGCAGATGACAGAGCAGCCAATGCAGAATGTAGTTGTCGATGCAACTATAATAAGGACTAGAAAAGAAAAAATGACTGGCAAGGGAAGGAGACTTGAAGGGTTTGGAGGTGGGCAGAGTACAGGCTAAGAAAAATACTTTAAGGTTATTGCTATCTTGCAAGTTAAAGGGAACAGGGAGAAGGTAAGTGAAAGAATAATGGTGATGGAGTATGCATAGTGGGATTAACTTGTGTATGTTTAAGCCAAGGCTTCTTGTGAGGCTGGATTTCAGTCAGCTGGGGTTTGGAGAAAGATTGTTGTAAAACAGTGAAGAGCAAGCACTGGATGTGGAGCCAGTGTAGTGGTGTTCATGAGTGTTTGTTGGCCTTCTGAATTGTATCTTGTTTTGTAGGGAACTTACCTTGTCAGGGTTCCTGTGCAAACATGTATAGCACTCAAGCTGCCAAATGTCAGTAGCTGCAACCAAGTCCACTGCCTGACATAGTACACTCAGAGAGGGCAAACTAGTGACTTACTTAACTAGGATGAGTAGGCATAAAGTGGAATGGCTTAATTACAATTATGGGCCGCTCAGTCCATAATTCCGTGTAGTGAGATGAGTAACATTTTGAGTATTGGATAGTATTTCTTTGAAAATCAGGGGGCTAGGAATTGTATATCACTGTAGAGCAACTTCAATGGCCATGACACTGAGCCATTCAATTGATGACATGTTTAAATTAGGAAATTTACAGTCAGTTTGATTTTTTTGTTGGGCTTTTTGAGTGAAAGGATTGAATGTTAACGTTAGTAGAAATGAATATTAATATTGCAGGAGCAAATAGATGTCTGAAACATACCTGTATTGTGAGTTCCTTTCTAGAATAATAGATGTTGAAGTAACTGACCAGAATTTCTTTCAGGTGTCTGAATGGAGAGTGCATATGGGTTCATTGTATTTTAGGCTGACAGCCTCAGGCTTCAGACTTCCATTTAGCGTGAAGAGAGTACATGTCACTCAATTTATATAAATCTGCTGATCAGTAAAAGAATTCAGAAGCAAGTAAACTTGTCTGTGTGAGGAGCATCTTTATTTTGTGATTTTAAGTATTTTAGCTGTTTCTTTATGACAAATGGGGCATCTTCTGTAGTTGTCACAGAGTGGCAATAGATGCTTGGACACAAAGCAGCCTAAGCAATAGTGATGAGAATTGACTGAAGTTGTCTAAGTCTATGCGGAAGTTCTCTGCAGCCATATAGAGCTAAAAATGTTCCAGAAGTATGTGATCAGCAGGGAAAAAAAGGGTGCAATAGCACATTCCAATGCGCTAAGGATGAGGAGGGTCTTATTCTGTAGTTTTCATGGGTGTAAGTCTCATCTATGCAGGTTTATTGCCTTAGAAAAATGATACGCAGTTTTTCTTTGGTGCTTGGGTCTGCGTCAAAGCTGTTCTTCAAAATAATGTGTTTTGGATTTCTGGTAAATGAAAGTAATTGCTCTTTATGGTGAGTTTTGAGTGGCTAATGTGAATGCATCCATAAATGTTCTCCTTTTGGCATTTTTCCAGTTTCTAGTGTTCATGACATTGCTTTGCACCTGAATTAACTTGTTTTCTTATCTGTATGGCCTCTATTGCTTTGCAGACATCTTAACTGGATGTCATCTTTGTTTTAAATCTTGGCAGGCAACCAGCAGTGCCTTACTTAAGTGCAATATACTAGTGAGTCAACATGTTTGCTTTATCCATAGTAGATGCCAGATTCTCTTACTTTTGTGTCAGCCATTTCAGAGGGATGCTTAGCTGTTTATTCTGTGCGCTGTCTGATAACGCTCTGAAAATGAGGCTTGTGAAACTGAGATATTAAGAAAAAAAAATCTTGGAAGTTGTGGTGTTTTCTGTATCTGAAATCTTGCAGCTTTTTATACACATTCTTCAGTGAATCCTGAAAAACTTCCTGCAAATGAGTGACGGAACATCATGTAAATGGATGAGTCACCTGGGATGCTGAGCAGTTGGTTTGAGTGAGTAGAGGGCTGTCTAAATGGCACGATTAGCCAAGGAAGTCTGGGATAACAAAATGGTGCAGGAATACTTTGATGTGGTTAAATTGCTATAGCTTCTGAATAAACTGAATCATACTGTAGTGATGCAAGGAGGCGAAGAGGATGCATTTGGTGCAAGGTAGTTCAGATGCTTACCTCCCAAGAGAGACTGACTTCATAGCTTCTGTGGGATTTTCAGGATTTTGGATGAAAAGTGTGAGTTACAAGTCAAATAGATTACTGTTGTTCTGGTGTTGATGGTTGATTACATACATGATATTTCAAGCTTTTGAAATGTACATATGCATGCTGTTGCAACAGCTGCTACTATCTTAGCTAGGAAATACACAATCTGAAATTGGTTGTTTGGAAAAGGCAGGTTGTGCTTGAAATAAATGGACATAGTTCTTGATTCTACAGAGATACTGGAGGTTGTTATAGAAAACTGTTTATTGTTGTGTTCTTACTAAAAAAGAAAAAAACCCCAAGATTTTAGTGCATTTTGCATCCATGAAACTCCTGTTTCTCTTGAGACTTCTGGTGTAACACATTTGGTTCGTCACATTATAGATAGTGAAAATATGCAGCAGAAAACTTCAAACTGAGGCTACTTACATAGATACCTATGAGGCCTTGCTATTTAGCATGGTTTCCTGTGATGCCATCATCATTAAGACAAATGACTATATTTAGTAAATACTTGGTTAGCACTAGCATTTTTGACAGATTGTACTCCTGACCGTGTCTCCTCCTCTGCTGTAATGCTAGAGTGGTATTAAGGATTCATAATAAATCCAATATATGAGTTAAATCTTTCTCACAATTTCCTTTGCTTTGAAGTTTAAAATTCTTTGCTCTAAAACTTTATTTAATGCTTATAGCACAAAATTGCCTTTAAACACCTGCCTTCCTAGTGTTGATTGTTTCACACTCTAGTTGATTCCATTATCCTTCTTCTCTTTGTTATTGTGTCTCAATTTAGTTGGGGTTAAGTTTGTATCAGGTGGACACCTGGTAAAGAGATGCCAGCTGTACTGAAGTGGAATTCTTACTTTTGTTGGCATTTTTATGCTAAAAAGAGCTGTGCAGAAGCTCTCAAAAGAGGCCGGGACTCATATGGAGCTATAACTGACAG
The DNA here is from genome assembly GCF_000699105.1 of Pygoscelis adeliae. Taxonomy (NCBI): domain Eukaryota; kingdom Metazoa; phylum Chordata; class Aves; order Sphenisciformes; family Spheniscidae; genus Pygoscelis; species Pygoscelis adeliae. The sequence goes on along the minus strand of NW_008824934.1, from coordinate 2,624,921 downwards.
CGAGCGTAGGGAAGGTCAGTAGTGGTGCTTCTCATGTAAAAAAGCCTTTCGGAACTAGTGGCCTGAGAGGTCGTGAATTCATTTCAGTGCTATTTTTGTGGATGCTTTTGTAATGAATGATCAAAACTTATTACAGTAACAGAAATTCTCAAAGATTTCAGTTAGACTTGTGTAAATTAAACAATGTTAACTTCTAGTTAATAGGAAAAAAATTAGGAGAATTGCCTGGTTTGGAACTTTTCTGCTAAGTTCTGGTTCAGAACACTCAAGCTGTGAGTTGTCACATTTGTGTGTCTTCTAGCGGGAATGTGGACATAACTGCTATAAATACATTCCTTCTGTACACTTGGACAGGAGCTTCACTGATGCTGATAAAATTATGATTTCAGATTAATCCAGATTCTTATCTGGTGCCTTTGACTCTTGCTATAAAATAAGCAATAGATTTCCAGCTTAAAAAAAGAAATCTATTTTGTCAAGCTCATTTGACTTTATCACATGCTGTTGCGAAGTGATTAACAGTGCAATTTGCGATGGATGGAGAACGGTGTGGTGAAGAAGCCTGTTTTACAAATGGTGTTGCAGGTAGAAATTTGATGCTTGGATTTACAGGCTTTGCTTCAGATGGTTACTATGGTTATGTGATAAACCAGCAGGAAGTGACGCCTCCTTGGTGGTTACAAGGCGCAAGCATTTGGGAGGATGCAGACGCTCTCTTCTGTTAAGGCCTACGTTCCAGGCCACCCTGTGTGCACTGTTGCTGTCACTTAGCCCTTGGTTCATACTTTTCCGCATGTGGTTGAGAGATGCTCCTGAGCAGGTGATCTGTTCTGTGAACTTGTGCTCCATGGATTTAGTTTTTTACTTCAAGGCATTGCCTAATCTAGTCACAACTAGATAGTATTTGTGCTCAATGGATTTTATTCTGAAGAGGAGAGTCTAAGTAACCTTTTCCCATTTCTGTTCTAAAAGCCCCTGATACTTGAGTTCTCGCAGCAAGGTTTTGGTGGCAGTTGAAGTGATTGCTTTTAGCTGTTTGCTAGCCTTTATATTCTCTGGGGATGTAGACCAGAGTGAGCTTGCTTATTGTTTGAAGAGTTTCTTTGGAAGACTTTCTTCTGCCGAAGTCAAGGTGACCTGCCTGACTTTTGATACTTATGTGCTCTGACTTCAACCTGATTCATAACCACCTAAAGACGAGCATCTCTTCCAGTCTAGATTGAAATCATGGGTTAGTATAACTGAGAAATACTTTTGTCTTTGAATTCCTTGCATTGAATGCGGAATTTTAGCTATACTGATCAGTAGGCTTAATTAGAGCCTAGCATGTAGAGATTATTTTATGGCCTACTGGAGGAAAAGAGGTACTGCTCTGCTGTCATGGTTTTGCAGTTAAAAAACCCAAAAGTGTCAATTCGATGGGTAGTGCCTATAGTGAGGGTGCTGGAGGTGAACAGTTTTGCATCTGAAACACAGTGTACTAGCTTTGAGGTGTAATTCTTCTGGACTGGTTGTTTTCTAGAAACCTTGACTTACGTTGCCTTGACATACTGCTGACATGGGACAAAATAAAGGCCTACTTGCAAATTTGTAGAGATGATCTGAAAACAGAATTTAGGCAGATAAGGGAAGATACAGAAAAGGAAGATAGAGAAAAAATAATTTCACGCTTTAATTTTAAATGGCTGGTAGAAAACCTAGAAATATTTCCAACTTTCCCCCCCTCGTGGTCTTACCGCTGAGATGGAGAGAAACATCTCCTGATGTAAGCAGAACACAAATTCTGTGGCTATGAAACGTCCCAATGTAGGAAGGGTTTTTGTGGTATGAAGTATTGGACTGTAACTCAAGTTCACTTCCTTGCTTCATCCAAAAAAACCCCCTATAACCAAACCCAAAACCACAACTCTCTGAAATCCCAGCCTGTTGCCTGACTATTTCAGGCTACAATTTCTTGCCTGTGAAATAAAGATATTGGTGTTTTACTGGAATACTAGTATAATCTAGTGTTGCTGGGTATCACTGTGTTTGTAGCCAAAAGCAGCAAGTCCGGGCCTGCATGATTGCAACAAGCAGTGCAGAATTTGGGGAAAGGTGCTAAGTGCCTTTAAAGCTTTGGTTGCCAGCAAAGCTGCTTTGATCCTGGCAAAACATCAGTTATCTGAAATTAATGAAGATGGGTACTCTACACCTCTGTCTGTCATTAGAACAGGATATTATACTGTTGCCACATTTAAAATGAGATGCGCAACCATGTAATTCTGGCATATATCATTGAAGTGCTGCAGATTTGAAATGCTTGGCCTTTTTCCAGCTTGGTTGATGTAGCTAGTAAGACTCTTCCTGCACTCTTGATAGTCCTAAGGTAGTCCTGCTAAATAGCTGCTAAGTTTCTTTCTTTTAAATTAATCGTTGAGTTAACTCTCAGTGGTGAGAGAATTCCTGAGTACAGGTTGGGTTTCAAATGATTAATGAAGGGTTTCTTTTGTCTTTCAGGAGGAAGATGTTTTATTGCGATAAACAATGACAATGCATCCTTAGGAATGCTCTTTGTGGAGCATAAGAACTAGAAAATGTTTGTCTTGAGCAACTTTTAGATTTTTACAAGACGTGAAGCAGGGTATTAGTTGTGTTTTGAAACATCTTGTGAAACTCTTAAGACTCTGGAATTTTCCTGTAGAAATATAAAAAGGTTCATGGAGATTCACTCCTAGAATAGCTGGCGTTCTTTGTGTCTTCCATCTTTTGAATAGCAGTTACCTATCTGAACATAAAAGGAGAACACAATGACTGTCCTTTAAATATTTGTTTGGCTTTGAGAGTAGTATCTTTGCCTTCTAGCAAGCTGTGTGTGAATTTTCTGATTTCTAAGGTCATTATCATTAATCAGGCACTTCTTTCCTATCCTTGCTGTAATTTTATTCTGAGGCACTGCTTTTGTTGCGGTTACTGCCAAGACTGTTTTTAATACAACAGACCTTATTTTACAGCAACCCTGTAGAGTCCAGTTGTCAAAAGGAAACAAAAATAATTACTCAGTTTCTGTCAAATGTAATTTGAGAAAGCCCAGTCCTTCCCTGAGGTAAATCTAATTTAGGTTGCTGCATTTCATCTATGATTGGTTGCCTTGGTTTTCTTCACAATTAGAAGAGAAAATATGTTAGTGCTACCTTCTTAATAGCAAGCTAACCACAAAAGATCTGATTAGTTTCCTGTCTTATTTTGATCTGGTTCATAGGTTGTGACCTGGTCATTTTTATTAACTGAATTTGGTCTTTTATGACTTCCTTTTGTTTTTCGAGCAAAACGTCTATTCAAATCGAAGTTAATTTTTATGCAGTTAATTCCCTTATTTATCATCATAAAGCATCTAGTTTCTATTTTTAGATCACACTTGGAATAAATTACATGTTATGCAAATGAAGTGGTGGCTCTTTCTAAGCTTAAGCTGTTTTTTAATTTATCCTGTTTTTATGTTCTTTCTTGGAGGTACAGAAGTTAATTTCCATTATTTTAAAATCTTGTTTTTTTTAAAGATTGCGTATATATTGAAAGTCGCCGGCCGAATACCCCGTATTTCATCTGCAGCATTCAAGACTTCAAACTGGTAAGGAAAATTTTCACATATCCTCCTTTTCCCTGCCCCATTCTCCGGTGAGATGGCAATATTTCTTAGTCTGTATCTCTTCCTGTAGCTCCTTGCTCCTTCTGAGTAAATCTTTAGCTTCTGAATAGTAGCTGTTTTGCTATTAAGACAGTGATCTGTCCTTGGTATAGACTTAATTAACTGGGCTGTAGAGTTCAAATTGTGGTCTATGTAATTTTAACGTTTTGGAACCCACAGAAATATTAACTTTGAGTTGAGTGTTTTTGGGAAATTGTGGCTAGGAAAGTTAAGGTTTTGTTTTTGTTTTTTTTTTTTTTTTTTCCCTCCTGGGAAGTTAAATTTGGCTGTGCCTTTGCCTCTAGCTTTATATAGCACAGCTGTGTAAATGGAAGCATGTGGGCTGACTTGTGGTAGACTGTTTATCCCAGCTGATCGGTGGACTGACAGTTGAGGATGCAAAGAGAGACTAGACCAATATGACAAGTTTGATTTGGAAAAATACAACGTTTAAGAATGCTTTAGCACTTTATTCTTTAAAAATGAAAAGTCAGGGACCTGTGCAAGAACAAATTAGCTGGAGTTGTGGTTTGCCCCTTTTTGTCTGAATTTTTACGCTTAAAAGGTAAAACATGTTCATTCCCCATATGCTGTAGCTGCACAGAAAACCACTTGCTCCTTACGCAGTGCAGAGCAGGAAGCTGCTGCCGGTTGGACACAAAGGGCACCTGTGCTTGTTTTGGACTTTGCAGTGCTTTGGGTAGTGTAAGCGGGATGTTTGGAAAAGGTAACTGTTACTGATCGTCTTGCTGTTGTTGGTTTATGGAAGTTCTGAAAATGTAAAACTGTCCTTCTTATCAATGCATAGTCTACAGATGTAGATCACCCACTATCTGTTGCTATCAGAATGGATCTTCCTTTTCCAAGGTTTCTTATTCATGTCTTCCATTTTACTCCTTACAAGTTTATTTTGTGAAGCCACAAAATAAATGTTCTCCCAGTGAAGGAGAACATGTAGACCTTCTTCAATGTTGATGGCACTGCTTGGCACTTGTGAGTGCGGGCTCTCTTCTCTCTCCCCTACCCCTTTTTTTAAAAGGAGTTCTTGAATTTGTAGTTAACAGGTTCTAGCAATGGGTTAAGCCACAGTTGTACTGCTCTTGCGCATTAGCAGGTGCTTTTGTGTCTGACTAGAATTACAATGTGATAGTTGCCGTTGTGGGCAATAAGT
>NW_008824934.1:2615510-2620068 GCF_000699105.1 Pygoscelis adeliae | reverse complement strand
GTATATTAACAACAAAAGCTGAAGCTTCTGTTGTCAGCATTGGTCTTGTACAACACATTAAAGCTGTTTGCAAAACTATGTGGGAAATGTATTGCAGTGTGTTTTAGTACCTTTAAAAATTTTTTTGAGTGGTTTCTCTTTCTCATGTTTTCAGCATGCAAAGGATATGACATCAGGGTTGCTGGCAATTTTGCATATTTTTTCACATGGAAATAGTATCATTGTTTTATGTTTACTTTTGCCTGCTCTGAGTTCTTTAATTTCTCTGTTAGATTTTTTTCTTACTGACATCATGCATAAAAGGAACTTGTAAAAATGACAAAACCGGAAAAACCCCTTGATGGTGATTATGCTAGCAAAAATGAATCTTCAGTGTGTTTGTCACTGATTTTACTACTGGGGGAAAGGAAAGATGTACAGTGGAAAGGACACTTGATTTCTCCTCTAGTGGGAAATACCAACAGGTAAACAGTTTTGTTTTGCCTTCAGCTAAATATGTCAAGTGAAGCAGGGAAGTTAGTCAACAGCTTTGAAATGTCGCCTACTAATTAAGTACATTATCATGTTGGTTGTCATAAACTAAAAGTTTTTGGCTGAGTGTGTAAGTCTTACCCTATACTTCCTGTTGTTCTAGGTGCAGTTCAGGCATAGGAGTTGATGGTGGTGGTTTTTTACTGATAAAAACAAGGAACATAAGCTTGCATTTTAAAAAAAGGGAGGAGGGGGTTAAAAATGACAAAGCAAATGCTGTCTGATACACACATGTGCTATCTTGCAGTGTAAAGGTACTGAGGGTCATTCTGGGGATGAGGCTAGAGTACTATTCAGTTTCGTTCTTGAAGTAAAGTGAAGTTTAACTTGCTTTTTCCAGTAAGATCTTCAATCGTGATTAGATATGATTTTATGTTTATTGTGGAACTAGAAACTGGTTCTATGAAGTCTGGCAGTTTCTTCTATTTTAGTGTTCAAGCATCCTTCATTTGACAGACAGATGGCAGGAGGCAAAGAAGGCAGAAGCAAATACTGAAGTATAGAGTGGTGTATTCCCTAAAATAGGGCTTACTCCCTTTTATGTTACTCAAGTTGTATTAGAAACAGCATCTTTGTGGTTAGAACTGTTTTGCCTGCTTCACTTTCACAAATACCAGTGTGGAAAATGGGGTGAGATTACTTATAACTTGATGAAGTCATACTACTCCAGAAGCAGATGTCGCAAATAATTTCAGAGCAGCTTTGTATTCTAGTGTCTAGATCTTGTGGCCTGGAGAAACCAGTAATTGTTTTCCTATGTGTGCTCTTTCCAGTTCCAGCAATTTTGGCAAGTAAAATGGTATGCTTTGTTGTATTAGCTTATACTTCCATCAGAAGTTTCTCTTGAGGTTAAGATGAATCAGTCTACTAAAAATTACACTAGAGGAAGAGCTCTTTTGCTTTCCTGGAGAACAATTGCACTTCACCAATGGCCATAAAATCCTCGTGATGAAGCTTTACTTACTGGTAATTTGTTTGTAATCTGTCCTGTTGCCATCCTGCATTTTGTTGCTGTGTGTTGCTTTGCATGAAGCAGAGCAATGATGCTGCGGAGATTGGTCGTTCCCTTCGTGAGTTTTATTAGTTCTTGTATTAGGATAAGCTGAGGTTGCGAGGAAGAGCAGCAGATTTGGTTCCCAAGCATTGAGGGCAACTAACTGGAGGAGCGTAGCTAGCTTTCTAGGTCTGTCTCCTGAGTCAAAAAAGCAAACGGTGCATTAAGGAAGGCCGTGTGGGAAGAAGTTAAGTGATTTGGTCAATCCAGCTTACCTATGTTAGAAACTGTCATGGGTAACATTTATCCTCTTTTGTCTTTACCATTTCTGTGGTACTGGGTTCCTTCAAGCTTTCTGGGATTCATGTAAATAACTTTGTGGAATTGAGAAGTAAAATACGATTAACTGTGGTGTGTTGTGTCTTAGGGAAACTGTCAACGAGAAGTGGCACTTTAAGGAATTGTCACGTCCTTTCTGGTCTGCCATTGCTTCAGTACTTCCGTAACATGGGTTTCACTGTAAGACTAATACCGTCTTTCAAAATCACTTCCAATAACATGTTGATAGTCTGATACGTGCTTGGGGAGAGACCTAACTAACACCAGCACCAAAGGTATGATGGGAGTACTGCTCTGCTATGCGAACTTCTTGGCATGCTTTTAAGAAATGCACTGACTATTCCTGCAGCTGAGAAACTGCTTTGAAAAAGCATTGATTTGAAACCTGCGGGAGCCTCACAGAACACTGTTAGGGAATAAAGATGATGACAGGAGGGACTTCACCTGTTCCTTTATTGCTTGTCCTTTTCCACTGAGTTTGGAAAACCATCTGTAGTTCGGATGTGCTATTTAGCATCTACTTGGTATAGTGTGCATCAGACTTCGAGAAGGCAAATGCACACTCAATTCCTGGTCAGACTTCATAGGGTTTTTTTTTTTTTTAATGCCTAATTCTCTATGATACTTAGAGGGAACTGTGTTAATCTAATGATATGCCTCCCCGGCCCGTATGTCTGATGGTCCGTAGTTCTGGTACGGTTTTGTGTTTCGTTTTTTTTTACACCATGTTTCAGTACACAAGGATGTCCAGTAAGGTTTGGAGGTGATGAAACAAGCTATCTGTTAGTCTTAAATATGAATGCTTATCAACTTTCCTTTCCCCCATAACTGTCTGTGAATACAAGTGGTAACTTCCATTTGTTGGGGAGCTAACAAGTTTCACTTTTTCTCACTAATGATATCTGCGTAGAATATTCGTAGTGAGAAAGCAATCAGGAATAACTTTCCTTCTTTAAAAGCTGTTTATGGCTTAAAAGACATAAAAGTTGCTTGTCTTTAAACGTGAGTTTCTACAAATAGGAAGAGGGTGTTTTTGTTGGTGCTGGTATGGTAAATAGGAACGGAAGATGCTTCAGTAGCTTGTGGCAGCTCAAGTTCCCTGATGTTTTGCTACAATGTTGTGTTTTGGATTTAGAATTACGGCATAGCTGAGACTCATTTTAATGGTGAGTTGTTAAGAAACTAGTCAAATTAACTTTTTTGTTGTTCAGAATGATGCGTGATATGAAAGGTACCACAGGGAAAAAATGATAGTGTCTTCAAGGAAGTTTTTGTTTGTGTCTGTTTTTTCAGTGGAAGATGCCACAGCAAGTACAACTACACTTGCTTTTACTTTGCCTTGCCACAAAATGACAGTGGATGTGAAAAACACCTTCTAAATAGATACAGTTCCTTTCTGGTGTAGGAGTATTTTTAGAATCCAAGGAAATTTCAGGGCTTGTTTAGGACCCAAGCAAAGGGTTGGGATTCAGGAGTGAGGCAACAGCGAGTATTTTTAAGGCACAGTGCCTTGGATCTCTCCTGTTATTTTCATCTGTCTGAACTTTGCTTAAAAAAGCAGATGGACGGTATGCAGGAGCTGGGAGTGAGTGAAAACTCACTTAGACATTTCAGCTGCTGGCTGCATGCTGAGATCTGAGTGCTGGGTTCAAAAACCAGCCGCCTGTTGTAGGAGCCTTTTAGGTTCAAAAATTGGTGAGATTTCAGGATGGGTGAGGGAAGGGATAGCAGGGAAACGTGCAGATATTTTTCTTTCTTTCTGTTTTTCAACAAATTAGAAGTGCAGTGTTGCTCCCATTTATCTGTTGAATCAGATGCTTCCTTATGCCGCTAAAAAAAATGTTCTGTTTTTAATAGGTCATATTTTTCAGCTTTTGCCTTCTAATCTGTTTTGTCTTCACACAATCAAGAGTTTTGCTGCAATTTCTGTAGTGGCCACTAACTGGGGTTTGTTAAATTGATAGTAAATTTTAGTTAGGGCATTAATTTTGACAAACGTTCTCTTTGCGTTCATTCTATGACAAACTCTCTCAAATTGATTACCAGTATCTATCAGATACTTTGATGGAGAGGCACAGTGATCTTTTTACTGGCAATTGGTAGTCCTTTGACAAATCATCTCAACTGTGTTTGTAAGGTATTCTATAGGAAGTCCATCGATCTTCGGGCAGTCAGCAGAATTTAGCATAAAGGTAATTTTGTTGATGGTTCTTTAAAGGCCAAAAAACGCTGCCAAACCCACTGTAGCCTGATCTGAACCAGATCTAGTTGGCAAAGCTTCCTCTGTGCAGAGATCTATTAAATTCCACAGACACGCACAGAACTAATACAGTGCAATAATAGAGCTGCTGGATAAAAAAAAAATTACAGATTTCCAAATAGTGTCATTATGTTGACTTTTTTTACTATACCAGATGTCTTCACTAATAGACTTTTTTTGTTAATTTAGCTTTTATTAAGATAGCAGTGATTGCAATGTAATTTAAGTTTCTCCCTGGAAATATTCAGGTATACATTTAGTAGGGGTGTTGTCCACTGATGACAACACAACTCTCAGTGCTAAGGATGTGTGCATTTTCATTTATAAACCTGAGTTTAACATTGTATCTTTTTCTTTTACTAGAAAGCTTGATTTCTGCAGCAGTAGATAGTAACCTGGTTAGTTAACCCATCTTTCTTGAAGGGAGACAGCAG
>NW_008824934.1:2573685-2615496 GCF_000699105.1 Pygoscelis adeliae | reverse complement strand
GAAAAGAATTGAAAGATAGGAATGGAAAGTGTTTCCTGTGAATCTTGTCTTGCTTAGAAAAGGATTTATTTTTTCCAGCTGCCTACAGAGCCAAGCTGCTTAAATAAAAATTACATGGCGCTTGAGCAGACATGTTCTCCAATGCAAAAAAGATGTGTGGTGCTTAAAGCAAATGTTAGTTTTCTTTGTAATGGAGTGTTGTGCTGTACTGCAGTGTGTAAGTGTATTTTTGTTGCACCTCTGTTTCTCCCCACTCGAAGAACAAGATGCCCTTTTGTCTGAGCTGGATCGCTGAGGCTACCAGTTTTTATCCAGTGCTTCTGGTGTTCTCTCAAGGCAGCAGTTTTGTTGTGAAGTGACATATCGAAGATGTAAAAATACAGAATGATGTTTCAGTAGCTCTCATACTAGTTTGTTGGCTACTTGTGATGATTTGATTTTTGTTGGGAATTTTGCAGAACGTTATGAGGAACAAGTTCTTTAGGAATCTGCTGTTCTATTTTTGCCCTCAAACACTGAAATATTTACTATACTTGTGGATGTCGACTGTTACAAGTACAGCTTCTTCTTCTTCTCCTTAGAGAAAATGATGGCGTGGTGGGTCATGTGAAATGGTGTAATGTGCCATAGATGCTTTCCTTGTTCGCTTCACTTCACCAGTTTTGAATTATTGAACTTAATACATTTTAAAACTGAAATTGCCTTAGCCTATCAGAAGAGTATGAGATTGTTACCTGTAAAAAAAAAAAAAAACAAAACCAACAAAACCCAAGTTACTAGATTCCTGCCCCCCTACTGATTGGGTTATTTTGTGCTGTTTTGTGACCCAGAACACTTTTTTAACCTCTCTCTAGTGCTAATTCATTTTGCTCTGGATTAATACTATCCTCTTTCAGGATTCAAGGCCAGATTATCCTTAGGGACTTCGATTAGGAACAAACTGTGGTGAAGCAATGCTTAAATCTGTGTTTGGTTTATTGCCTTACATGTTTTTACTGGTTATAAGTGCCTTCTCTTTCATTGCTGGTACTGAATATTAGCTCTCAGGTACTTTGTAGTACATGCTCTTCCTCCTTCCAAGCAGGAGCACATCAGGGCAGCTGAACAAGTGGTTGGGGTTAAGTGGTCTTCTGTAAATCTGGATTATGCAAGGTTATGATTAGCTCTAGAGCAACTTTCCTAACCTTGTTTTGTTCCTTGAGAAACACTTCCTTACCTATTTATTTTAAGCCTGTTATCCATCTTACCATGTCAGTTACTTTAAAAATACTATTTTGTTAAATAAGAAACAGCAAAATATGATTGGGAAACTGGAACGTGGATGAAGCTTGTAAAAGGGCATAGTAAAGTGGCTTTAATACTTCATTGACATAACTTGACTGTTGAACAACCGTGAGGAGGAGGAAAATGGTGTTTTGCAGAGTAGTAAAACTGGGATCCATTAGCATTTAATTCAGGGTTTGTTTACTGTTGATCTTTTGTTTTAGAACAATCTTACAGCTTGGGGTTTAAATTACATGGGCAAGTCAATAAAATGGAAGCAGTTAATGCTTAGGTGCGTGTTTTTAAAGTATCTTTCCCACATAAGTTTTTCTGATTAGTTTTTCTTTCTGTGAGAAAATGTTGAGATTGTTTACATCAAGAGATGTCTCCTGTACATCAGTCTGCTGCTTTCAACTTAATTCTGCAACAGTATCACTGCATTTCTAACAATGCAGTTGTTTCAACAGTAGCACACTGGCTGTCATAAATGCAAATTTTCTAGTCATCACAAAGTTATGGAAGCATACTTTTTGTTCACTTTAATTTGGCATGAGTCAAAAATCTTAAAAGTCTACAGATTTCAGAAGGTATTTCTTAAATATCCTTTGGTGCTACAAATGCATTGATCAAAGCATACACAGCAGAATAAAGATGACTGCGTCGTGTTTTAGTTGGCAGTGAAGAGGAAGTGAGGAGGGGTGAATTGTCTGCAGACCAAAAGTCTTGAACTGTAATATTTCTGAAATAAGTAGCTGGATTCAAATGTTGCTTCACACACAACCCCCCACCCCCCCAATGCTAATTTTCCAGAATTGATGCTATCTTCACTCATTTCATGTAGTCCTTCAGAAGTAAGCCTGACTTCAGTTACTTAACCTGTTATTGTGGTCTCTGAATTGAAGTCTTAAGTTCTGCTAAGAATAAATCAAACCTGGCCAAAATCACTTTGATCCCCTTGTTCTGAGTTTCTGGCAGAAGAATGGTATCTGGAATTTCTTGAGGAAATAGCTAAGGATCTGCTCAGCCAATCATGTTTCTCTTTCACACACCAGGACTTTTTGCTGCTTCATTCCACCTAGCTCCCTATCCCCTGCAAAAAGAAAACAAGTTCTTTATTTCTTTTTTAATTGAAGAAGGCTGTGTTTTGAAAATGGAAATTCTCACTGAATTTCTTTTTGGATCAGGCCATTTGAAGAAACAGATTTGGATTCTCATCAGACTGAGAATATAGCTTCATAGCTATAGGTTTTTACTAAATAGTATTTCATGTTTTTCTATTGTAGTTTAAACTTTGACAAATTCTTTGCATTACAATCAGTGTATTACAAACAGTGAAGTTTCTCTTTCTCTCTTTGTTAATGGTTAACAAGTCCTAAAATTCAGTCCATTCTCTTTATCTTAATTAAAATGTTGATTGTGATTACTTCCAGATGATGAAAATACATGATTAAAATTTAGATGACTGACTTGTATGAGAAAATCCAATTAATATGCAGAAATTCAGTTAATACGCATGCACACCGGTCATTGAGATGGCTTTTGATGCTCTTTTGTGCAGGACCCACTGAACTGGAAGGAAGCTTCTTTCAGTCCTGCAGGCTGGAGAGCAAGGAGGCAGCGTATAGTGCTAGCTAATAGCTGTAACTAGTGTGAAATACCTAGGCAGACTGCAGGGCTGATACATAGGGATATGTAGGTAAGACTAGCTTAAATAACTTGCCATTTGTGTTCAGTGGGCCTGCCAGAGAGGCATGGCGAGGTGTTTTAGAAATTCTCAAGGACATAATTTATTTGATATGGAAACCTGTGCTGTCATAAAGCTGCTGCCTGTTCTTCCTAAGTGGCTTTCTGCTGAACACCTAGTGTTGCGGACAGGCGCTATCTGTTGCTGGCCAAGCACTGTCCATTGTGAAGATGTGTTAATGGTAATGTGGACTTACCCCTGACACTGGGTAAACCGGCTTTAGGGAGAGCTCTGTGACATGATGGGAGTGAGAAAACCAACAGGAGTATTCTTTTAAGTCCAACAGAATTTAAGCAAACACTTCCATCTCTGTGCAGAGGAGCATAGACGTGGACACTTTGTACCAAGCTCTTGATCTGTCTAGTGGTGCGAACCGCTTCCTCAGGAGACGGTAGCAGCCACTTTAGTGGGTTGTGAGCAAAAAAAAAAGCCTGCAGTGTGGGTTACAAGTTTGTTTTATCCCAATAAAATTTTCTCCTCACTGTTAAATAACCAGCTGTTGGCTTAAATACATGATGCAACAGTAGTAATTGCATTTCAAATATGAGTATGTTAATGATGTAATGCATCTAAAACCGTGTGTCTCCAGCTTTGATTACTCGTCTCCGTTTAAATATCAAAAGTAGTAGAGAGCCATGGCTATTGGAAATATGTTTATCTGTATGCAGAGATCAGTAGTAAAATAAGATTACTGAATATTAGTGTTTTGGGAGAAAGGTAGGTTCTGCATTGTGCTTTGTTTCTAAGTTTTAACTTCCATCCCAAGTAAGAGCGTACTGATTTGAAAATGTAGCTAGTCACAGAACATTACACTTACAAGTGTATTGAATACAAAGTTCTGATTAATTTACTGAAACCAAGGCAATTCCAGCTTAGCTTCTAGGTTGAAAGGGAAAAAAGACACAATCAAAATGGAAGAGAAAGCGGAGCTGTCATCCAAGAAGTTTATATGCTTTTTTTCTGTGATGACAAGTAGAGGTAAAGTGAGAAGTTAAGTAAACAAGAACAACAACAACAAAACCAAAGGGCGATAACTGACAGCCAAAAGAAACACATAGCTGCTGGTAATAACAGGATATCTCTGACCACGATACAAGCTAATTTATACAAATATAATACATCTTGCAAATCTGCTCTCTAATCCTGTCATTTAAACCATTCTTGGTATGAATTTCCAGTGTTTGATAAATAAGTCCAAATTTCCTTTTTAATGTTTTCCTTTTTTCCAGGGAGGGACAGAACCCAACCAGCAAATGGATTTCAGCAGCATGCTTCTGATTTATCATATTTTGACTTAATTTGATGTCACATTTAAAATGCTAATGGGCAACACTTTGAATCTGAGCATCAGAGAGAAACTTTAAAACAGAAAAATGGTGAATTTGCCATATAAAAGAAAACATTATTAATTGTGATGCAGTTGCCCTTTGTGCCTGTGTGTTTACTTGATTGAAGCATCTTGACTGTGGTGCTTTCTCCTTGAAGCCTGATTTGAATGGAGCATACAGCTGGATTGCCCCAGGGCCTTGTAACAATTTATAGTCTGGATGGAAAGGCAGAAGTGCATAAAAAGACAGTTGTGAAATGCCGCTAGTGCCCTGTAATAGAAAATCTGTGTATGATGACCTTGTCTATATGGGCCCGTGGGATCATTTTACTGTGATCCAAAGGATTATAAAATGGAAAGTATTGCATCTCACCTGGAATAAAGAGGAAAAATTAAAAGAAATCTGTTTTTCTAAATTATGCAGTATATGCTTCCTCTCCTTTGCATTCTTCCTGTGTATGGCTTTGCATTTTAGCAAACATGTTAAAATTACATCTGTTATTCTCTGCACTTTTACAGGAGCTAGTGTTTTTGAATGCAAATATCTGGGTGAGGTTTCTGTAGCCACAAGCGTTTATGTATTTAATAGCCTCATTCTGTTTGTAGATGAATTGATGTTCTGTTCCTGAACTGCAGCTGAATTAATTTGTGGCTAATTTTTCCTGGCCAGTTATGAGGCAGCATGACCTTTCCTTTCTGGTGTGGAAAAAATGCTGATTAATATAGATTCTTGCTTCTCCAGATTCATCTCCCCTTCTACAGCCAAGAAAAGGCTGAAAGATTTTCTTTCTACTCAAAACCTTTGCTAGAACTGCTGTCCCATGATTGCTCAATCCTGCCTTCAGCACGGCTAAGTTTGCTATTAAGGTACTGAGCAGACTTGATAATAAGAGATAGACGAATGAGACATTTGAAGGAGTGCTGAATTATTTAAAATAAAAAATTTAGTCTGCAAATGAGATTGGCTTTTATGTCTAATGTGAAACAGATTGAAATGCTGCTGTGATTACAGTGGGGTATGTGTGGGGTGGGAGATTAGTATGAAAATGTGGGTATAGGGGGCTTTGAACGAAGTAGCAAGGAATTATGAAGAATCAGAGGTGACAGTTTAAGGATTGCATGGCAAGAGCTGCACAGTGATTAAATTCACTGATGCTGTCATTGAGCCGTAAGGCTGAAGATAACATTCTCTCCCAGTGCTGAAAACAAGAATCAGTACAAACTCCTTGACAGGGGCTAAATTATTAAATAGAGCCCTTCTTACAATGTTTCATTATCTGGGATTTACCTCAGCTGGTGATTTGTCAGCAGTGCAGGGAGATTTGCTGGGCGTTTTGTATTAAAATCATTGCAGATGCATATGAATCCATTGATAATTCCTTTCCTTTTTACAGTGCTTCTCCATAGATTTTTTTTTTGTTTACTTTTACCCATATGACACTTTGAATTTTCAGACAGATATTAAGCTGTGGTACACAGTAGGGTTAGGTCTTGTCACAAACATGTAAGAAATTCTTTTTGTGGTAACAGACTGTTCTTCAAGTGCTGAGTTGATTTGCTTGCTTTCGGTGTGTTGAATTAGCAAGGTATTTGAAAAGTCCTTCAGATGAGAGTTCAGAATTGAAGAAAGGAATGCAGCTGCTCTGTGGATTTATGGGTATTGGAGTTTCACTGAACTTGGTTGAAAAATACAGCAACATTCTTTTATTGTATATCTTCTGAAGGCAGGAGCAGAAGCCCTCTGTTCTGAAGTAGCAGAACCAGTATATCTTGAATTCCCAAAGTGCACAGGGAATTGCACAGGGCTGCGTGAAGACGTTGTACTTAGACCTGGTTGATGCTGACAGAGATCTGTAATTTCACCAGAGGCATTATTTTGTCAAGTAAAGAGTGTTTAGCATTTTTGTGGGGGGGGTTTGTTTTGTTTTTTTCTGAGTTGCTTTGACAGTGTAATGCACCAATGCAACGAAATTAATTTATACAGAACTACAATGTTATGTCACAATTGCATCCTTGTCTTTTGGAAAGGGAGAGAACATTCATATTTGGGGCTTTAAAACAGATGGTAGCATTGTTAAGAATAAGGATTGAACAGCTGGAAGTTAAGGCTATATGTATGTATTTTAGGGCTCAACTCCAGCTCTTCCTCCATTCCCCTCCATATGGCCTAGATCTTTACAGTTGAAATCCAGACCTTACAACTTATGGGCTACATCTGACAAAAAAAAAACAACCACCAAACCCCCACCCCCACCACAGAATAATCCACAGGTTTTTTTGTGCGATTACCCTGTTTGTTTTTGCACCACTGGGCAGTCAGAAGGCCAGCAATTGGAATTTTCATTGCTGGCGTCTTGCCACATGAAAAATGAAAGCCTGTCTGGAGGCTGTTGAGGATTCACCCCCAACAAAGGCTCTGTGAGCTCTTTCGCTGGCTCCAGGGAGTAGCTGCTGAAGCCCTTCCTGTAACAGCAGAGCTGTGTGAACATCCTGTGCCGCTGCCGGTGGCGAGATGCTTGTCTGTGTGTGTGCACCACGGTACAGATGCACTCCAAAAGAGATAACATGGCGGACAGTGCCTTAATATGAGCTGATGATGCTTGTCAGCTTGTTCTAAATCAGAAAATTGCTCCCGTTCATTGTAAAGATGTTTTACTTTGAGAGCCAACTTCTGTATAAAACAGAAAAGGGAATTCTAAGAATTGCAGCGTGACAAAAATAGGACTGAATGTGAAATCCCACGCTCATTTTGTAAAATTGTTATTGTGTTATTTTTTTCTAATGTCATAAAAAGGAAAGCAGGAAGCACAATTGATAGAAATTCCATTAACAACATACCCATCCCTCCCACCCCCCCATCTGACTGTGAGCCAAGGACGAAATCAGATATTGAGCAAACAGGGAAAAACAAGAATATACCACTCATGGTTGTGGAGTACAATCGGGATTGCTTTTACCATACTGTGTTAGCAAGAGGGACATGTGTGGCTAATAATTTGTACATGAGAACATGTTTAATAGCAGTGGCTTGATTGTAGATACAGGAACGTGGAATTTATTAACATCCCTCTGTACGTTTGACTTGCCCATATTTTTAGGGGTTTTTTAGGCCCTTTGTCATGGTAGTGTAGTCTTCAGCACCTTTTGACCTTTTTTTTTAAACTTTTCTACTGTCTTGTTTCCTCCTACTTACCCAAAGCAAACCAGCTACACCTGGTGTTGAGATAATTGGCTGGTAAATAAATCAGTAGTTGTCAACTTGAAAATATGGAGAAAAAAGGTTGTTATTTCTAGCTTTTAGGGGGGAAAAAAGTATTGAATGGTACATTAGCTGCTTTACATGTAGCAAGAGCAAATGGAGTTAGAATAAATTTAGCCATGTCCTCTAGTGTTGAATAGTGAGGGCATCTGTCATGTTTAATAAGGCTTCTGACCTTTAGGATTATTGAAGTTTGAAATTTTCTCTCTGGTCATTTGGGGGTACTTGAGCACTGTCAGATTTCTTGTGTCTGTGCTAAGTCTCCAAAGATACATTGTTATGCTTTGTAAGCTGGTGAAGATAATTCATTAAAGAAATTTGTTTTCCGGCTTTCAAAATGATTTTCCTTAAGGAATGTGAAATGTCACTGTGGTCACTAAATTTTAGTGTGTGTCCCATCCCTCACCATTTGCTTGCTTGCCTTTTGCTGGGAAAGGGCAACCTCACTGATGTACTTCATACTGCTCTTCAAGGTAGTGATAAAGCTCTTAGGAAACTAAACTGCTCAGTGTAGCATGTGGAGGTGTATGACTTAACAAACATCCCGCCACCAGCTACCCAAAATGATACCTGTGCTTGCCATGGCTTCAGCGGGGTGTTGTGTTTCAGTGTTATCACAGCGGTGAAACTGTCATAATAGCTGTGCCGTAGGTTTGGGTAAGGGCAGCTTAGATGCACAAGCATCTTGGAAGCTTGTAAGTCCTATCTGGGTGCTTAAAAATAGAACACGGGCAGAAAAGAATAATGCATAATATGTAAAATAGACATCTTTGATTTTTTTCCAGCTACACTGGAGAAAGTGCAATTGAGTTGTTGTGGAGTTCAGTTATGGAAAACGTCACCGAGACTGCCTAACTATAAAGTTTTTGTCCTAAGTGCTCTAGAGTAACAGTGCATGGTCGAAGGTGGGAGGTGGCAAGTGTCTGCAACGTTGGCAGTCTTGGTAGAGAAATCTCTTCACCTGACTCGGTGTAGAGATGTGAGTGTAATCAGAAATCTCTGTTCCTCCTTCCCTGCCCCATATTGAGTTGGTTGGACTCTTTCTTCCTGTTTCCCTAGTTTCCTTAAGATTTCAGGACTTGGGGACATTTAAGGTTATTGGCACACATGCATGTTCATCTTCGGTTCTGGCTAGCTTCCCTTGCAAGTACTTCTTGCCTTTCTGTCGTGCTGCTGCTCAAGCAGGTAGCAATTGTCTTTATCCATGAAGATCAGCCATTGTTCCTCTTTACTGTGGAGCACTTCATAATGTGATAGAAACGTGATAGACATTGGGCAACTGGTGTATGTTCTGAAATGTCAGTTTTCTTGATTATCACTGCTGATATGTCGTTTCCATGCACTACCCCTAGTCTTGCTGTGTGGCCGTTGTGTAGAGCAAGTACGTTCTTGAAGGCAAGTGATTATTTTGTCTGTCTTTGGTAAATTTGAGGTTGGTACACTACACTGTGTCAAAAGGTGTTGATTCTGTATAGATTAAAAAATGCTAGCTAAGATGACTGTTCTAGCAGGCTGCTGGTGAGAGGTACAAAAAATGCTATCATGTGGAAGGGAAAATAGCATAGATGCTCTTTGAATACCTGGGATGCACTCCGTGTTTCAGTGGCAGGAAAGGCAATAATACATCTCCCCTTCTTGTACAGCAGACAGACTGATTGAGCCACTTAGGAAAATGCTCCAAGTCAGCTCCACCTTGTGACTGTCTAATGGAGTTTCAGATCCTTTGCAGATTCCTTTTTTCTTCTCCACAGAAGGCAGGCATGAGGTCTGTGTGCTACCTAGGGCCTGTTTAGAGAGCAGAAATGGGGCTTAGGGGCTGGCTGGCTGCCTGTCCGCGTGAGCCTGGGATTCACGTTTTGTGTAAATGAGATAACCAGTTCTTTTCCCTACTTGGGTTTTTGACTCTGTAGTCACTGAACACTAATCCATGGAGAATTTGAACTTGTAATTTTGATTAAAGTGATTGATTTTAAATCAGCCTGAGTTCGTTTTGGGCCATTAGAGGGTATTTAAAAGGAAAATAACTCTTTAATTAGATTAATAGCGCATAAGTATCCTGCTCTGCTTTCCAAGCGGAGCTTCTATGTTTCCTTTAATCTTATTCCTTTCAGTGTCTTGTTTCTTGGCACATTTTAAGGTTAAAAGCAATGCAAAATTATTGAAACAAACTAACTTGTGCTAAGCGAATCTTAAACTTTATTTGAACTCTCTCTCCTTTTGGAAAATATACAAGCTTTGTTGTTTTGTAAAGCAGGTTTTGTTCCATCCACCTGTATGTACTGTTAATATATCTCATGTAAGGAATGCTGTATAAAACAGTGTTTCCCTTTTAGTTGTAAAACATCCTTTTTAAAATAGCAAAATACTAGTTGTAATTACAGCATAAAACACAAAGCAGAAATCCATCTAAATGTAAGGATCCTTCTCAAAAATAAAGTTCTGGCTCTATAAAAGTTCTAAGAGAGTGAGGCTATGAAAATAAGTATTTTTCAGCAGTTGCCATTTTCATAACAAATGGTGATGATGACTAACCTGTTGTATGTTTGACAGCTTACAGTTTGCTGAACCAAAATTCCACGCACGGTTTGCATTTTATGAACAGTAAAAGGAATTGTCACTGTGTGGTGTGTCAGGTACTTTGTTACTTAAGAGATGGTGTGTTTTAAGCATCCTGGGTTAAGAAAGTCTCATTATAGGTAGCAAAATTGGGAGGGTGGTTCTTATCTTTCCAGATACATTCTGTTGTCAAATCAGTCTTTTTACTAATTTGCTGTTTATGTATAAAACTGGAACAGCACAATTGTAGAGATATACATATCTCTTCTGGTTATCAGTATGCTTCCTATGATTTTCTTAACCCGTTTTGCAGTTGTCTGGGTAAGTGAATCTTCATGGCTCTGGTTGAAATTTTTTTCCCCTTCCTTAGGTCAGTAAACATCTTAGAATACCGGAAGAGTGGAGAGAGGTGAAAGAGGCACCCTAAATTAAGCCTAATGTCATGGAGCTCTTTGGAAGTTCTTGGAGTTCTAACACAAAATATGACAGTTGTAGCTTTGCTGTAAAACCCTGGGTACAGGTAATGTCTCAGTCTTACAATGCAGATAGGATCTTTGCTGGGACAAGTGTTGGAATCAGCCTATACGACCAATGCAGCAGACTCTAGTCTAGGACATTGTAAATAAGATTTGACGAGCTGTAAAGAAGGTTGTTCTATTTACAAATCCCTTTACTCTTATATCAGACATATCACTAGGATTGTTGAACTTTTGGGTCTTGCTTGTCCAGATTTCACAGCTAAGTATTTGTGCGAAGCTGTATGTTTTCTTTTAGAGTTGAGATTTCCATGAAGTGGGTTCATTACTAGTCACAGTCAGCATGAGGGTTTTAGCAGGTCAAATAACCAATTTAGTTCCGTACACCACTGAATTTTAGAGGTGCTGTTGCTGGCCATGTCTCATACTGATGACTGTGAGGAATAAAGATTCATCCCTTCTGCTGTGGTCTGCAGTTGGAGAATTCCAGTGGATGTCTGATTCAGAGGGGCTTTTTTCAAATAGCCTAACACCACTAAAGTGCTCTTTTATGCTCCGTACCCTAATTTTGCTGGGAAAGCTAACTAATGCTTTACAGTGAATGAACATCCTAGGAAGTCTGTATCCCATGTTTATGACTCAGTGTAACATGCATCTTCATGAACTGCGTTAAGTATCTAAGAAATGCTAGAGGAGCTGCAGTATAAAATACATGCAACTTCATCTATACAGCAGTGCTTTCATATATGGAAAAGATTCTTGATTAGAGTGAAGGCCACTTGACAGCTTTACCAATTTGTTTACAAGTAACTGTGCAGTGGAAACAGCAATAAATGTGGCATCTATATGTTTGTTGGATATAGAAGAAGAAAATGGGAGGGAGTGGTTGAGATGAGGTTTACACATAACTTTGCAGAAAGCAAAGGAGATGGAACGTTAATGCTAGGAATATTACTTTAGAGAAAGGAGTCGCAGCTGTTTACACCCTACTGGCTACAAACATGTCTGGAATATTCGATTTATGGAAAGAATCAAGTAATTAAGATGAGAGAATATACATGATTCACTACTGTGAAATAGACATAATTTATGCTCTGTATCTACTGTAGTTATGATTAGTGACCTAAGGCTGTTGAACTTCCTCTTTATGGATTGTGAAAATGCTGTGACGGTTTTCAAGGGAATTGCTCTCTTTGAGTTTAAAGAGATGAAAATGGACCTGCTAACAAGGACCAGCTTCAGTATGTGCTTTCATATTCTTCATGTTTTAAAAAAAAAAAAAGAAAAGGGAAAAAAAAGGCAATTGGGTACATTGATATGTCTGAACCTTAGGACCTAGTGAAGCAGAAGGTGCATAATGCATAATATCACACAATGCATGCAATGTATGCCAAGAAATCTGCAGAAAGATATTCCCCTGGATGCTTTTCAGAATGTCTGTTGCTGAAAAGATTGAGAAATACGTTTTCAGAAAAGGAAGCTATTACTTGGTGTTATTTTTCTGGTTCTGATGTGTTGTAGTGTTTTGCTTATTTGTATTACAAAATTGTTCATAAACCTAGGAATTCTTGCTCCCTGTGCTGTGCTCATGATCAAAGAAGATTATTATCACCAGTATGGACTGTGATTGAGTGCTTCCCTGCATTAGCTGAGGCAAATTTGTAAGGAAATATCTGAAAATTGTATACCGATTTCAGATGCGGTTTCTATGTGCTTTGCTGAGCCCTCAGAACATTCTTTCAATGTAAGCTGTTTGAGTTTTGAAGTAGTTTGGGCCTCTAAGCTAAAAACTTCACACTCTGAAGTGCAGAATTCCATGAACTGTGGTAAAATATCATCATAGATCTTTCATCTGGAAACAGCAGCTGTCACGATGCTGTCTGCAGCCTTCCAGTGCAACCTGCTACTTGGTGTAATTCTGTGTACTGCATAATCTTCGCTTCTGCTTAGGAAGGGCATGTCCTTTGAATGTGCTCCCTTCCCTGCGCGTTGACTGCTCTTGATGCCGAAGAGGGCTAATACAGTAGCTTTAGTTGGTGTTTAATGCTTGCCTTTTGATGCTGAATGTGGAGAAATGATTAAACCAAGGGTGCTATTTGTCAGTAAAGATATTGGGGCAGGAAAATAAACAGCTAGGAGAGTGTCTGGAGCATGCCTGCATTTGAAATACACTAACTGCACAGTAAATATTTAAATTTGAGCTAATATTGCATTATATTAAAGATTCATTTATTACCGTACTCATTGGAAAGCACTTGTAGGACAAGTCCTATAGTTTACATTAGTTTAAGTGTTGGAAAATGGATTTGTCAGTGTCGCTTCTACCAGTGCATGAATATTTTATTTCACTTTTCGAAGGTAATAAATACTCGGGTAGCTCCACACCTTTTAGGCTCAGGCTCCCAGTGTGCTAGGACTCTCCCCCCACCCCCCCCCAGTTCCAAGTAATATCAGAGGCCCCTTCCAGCCTGGCAGCATTCTCACAACTTTCGAAGCGTTAGAGCGCGTGGTTTGTGCCCTATGCCGATCTGTGTGCTCATGTCACAGTACATGAGCGTGTGACAAGCAGATGTCAGAGAGATGGTATGGTCAAAACTGAAGACAATTGCGCAAGCTTCTCAAATATGCGCTTCAATATTGATTTTAAGTAGGCTTCTCCCTGTAACGTAGGCATCAAAGAGAGGGAGAGCGCCTAGTGTTATTCCATAATCTCTAACACTTGTTTTTCCCCCAAGTGAGACTCCTAGTAAAGCAGTTTGAAGAACTAAGCTCATGGTGATTTTAAAAACAATTTTTATGTCATGCTGAGAAGATTATATTTAGTAAAAGGAAACTAATCTAAATAATGAGCTATCTCTAAAACAGTCAAATAAGGTTTTACGCACATTTCCTTAAGTTTTACTAACACTTGGTTAGGGTGTTTTGGCTTCCTTTCTGAAATTTTTTTCTTTTTTGTAAGGTACTCTGCCAGTTTCTGCAATTATAGGTAATGGTTGCACATAATTCTTAATCAGCTGTCCTGTTGTTTTCAATAAGTCTGTAAAAAAAAATTGGCTATGATGATACGCTTTGTATAAATCCTTGTGCCTAGAACAATGGGAAAGGTATAAACTTTCAATAACAATACATGATGATTTCTGAGTCAAGAGCATTTGAATCGGGCGAAGATGGGTTCCATCCAATGCCTCTAGTAATAAAGTAAATTAATTTGAATTCTGCAGGAGGACTGAATGGTTTATGGAACTACTAGTTGGTCTCAAAGCATTCTACTTCTGGATCTCTGGCTGAAATAACACCTTGACTTTTAAATGGAAGCTATTAGTAGCTTCATTTGTTAAAGTTGTAGTGCTGTGACGATTATATTGCCCAAGAGAAATGATTAGCCTTAGAATTGTATATTAGCTCGGCTGTCTGTACTCACTTTAATCTTAATTCAAATGAGACTGCAGATGGTGTCCCTGATATGTGTACTATATGTTTAAAAACTCTATATCTTTGTTTCAGAATTCCTTTTCTTGGGGTTCATCTTAGTTGTCTGTATGTTCACGCATGATTTTCAGCATCTGAGAAAAGTTTTTTTTTTCCCCTTTGTACCTCTCTTCCAACTTTTCCTTTGAGCATTTTTCTTTTATAGCAAGTAAATGCATCCATTTTATTCTGCAGTGTAGTTATTTCTGATGTTAGCATTTTCAATATCTAGCTATTTCCAGATGAATGGAGGCCATCTTTCCAATCTACAGGTTTAGATTAGATTGCGGCCTGTGGACCTGGTTTGGGGTATATTTATTTGGTACTGATTTACATATAAATACAAAGAAAAATATGAAGTCTAGTGTTGCTAATTCTACCTATTGATATTGTGGCAGACAGCAACAATCCGTATTAGAAATTCCCTGCGTAGTAAGATATAGTCATATCTTCTACAACTTGACATTTTTGTCAGACTGCTGTTTTGTTTTCTTGACCAGCTGCTCTGGTTCGTTTCACATCAATTACCGACAGCATTATTTTTATTAAGGCTATGTCATGACCCTGTTTACCAGCCAGTGTCTGAACACCCTAATATATGAAGCACATGTGTAGAAAACTTTTTTTTTCCTTTCTGGTCTGAAATACTAGCTTTTTCTGTAACACAGCATGTTAGGTGCAGTTTCTTAGAGGATGTAAACATTTAAGTAACTGACCATTTCATAAGTAAATGCTTACGTCCTCTGAGAAGCTGCACAAGGAAATATTTACTTTCCAGGCATTTATTTTCCAAATGCACTTGGTTTCCTCATAGGAACAGCATTTGATTATGTGGTAAAATAGCCAAGTCACAGGATCTGGCTGAACAGTCTTTTATTTTTCTCTTTTCTTTTCATAATTTTAAAACCCAGCTTGCTAGCAGAGTGGGCCAGTTTGCAGAGGTGCTTTAATTTTTCCTGTCACAAAATTCCCCTGCCTATTAGGCGGTATTTTAACAGCCATATGACTGTTCAAACTCTGTGCAGGGTTTGCAGAGCAAACTGTCTCCTGATTGTTTTATCCTTTCAGCTCTTGGTATCTCTTTGTTAAAAGGTAAACCCCTTAGTGAGATGTTGAAGAAAAATGTGGCCTCTTGATATTTAAAAGGTGAGAAATCTATTTAAACTGTATATGGTGGCTTCAAATAGTCCCACCGCTGTGTGCTGCTTGTTTTAATAGAAGTGATAAATACTGCGGCTGGTGGTGCTCAGCAATTAGATTTGAGCTATATACTATAAATGACATTTAATGGCAAATGTCAGGCATAGTCTGAATGATATCTTCATTTCAGTGTTGCGTTTCTTTAGGATAAGGCTTAAAAAACCTTAATGGAATTTAATTATCAGAGCATATATTCAATGATTAGTTAAATGCATTTGTAATACCATTAGTTGTTAGGTAACTGTTTGCTTATTATGCTTGACACAGAGTGTATTTGATGTACAATGTGTATCGTATGCAGTGCAGCAATAGAAATGCTAATAAGCCCGTGTGTTAAGGAGGGTCACTATCAATACTGTGTCAGCAGCTTGCTGCCAAATTTGCTTCTGTGAGAAAGGCATAAGCTGTAATCAAAGTAGAGTTTGTAGAAGCAACAAACGTGAACAGAGATGCTGTGATTAAAAAATAGTGCTTATTGCTTTCTCTAGTAGTGATTTTAATTGCAGCCTATTAATGAATTCTCACCCCTGTTCATGTCTTTCATATAGGGCTTTCGTGATACTTGCAGAAATAATAGGTGAGGTGTGGCATCTCCACTGCTTCATCTGTGATCTTTGTACAGCAGAGCTGAGCGTACCATATATATGCGCATAGAGAAATGCAGTAGTTTTGTGTTGTGAAGAATCTTCAGCACGAGCACAATGCAAGGTTACGTGGGTATTACGTGGAGACGTGGCTTGCTAAAACAAAAATAGTAAGCCTGGATGGACCCAACTGACTGGCCACAGCTACAGTGTGCATCTGTATTCCGCTTTACTCTTGGGCCTTTGTGGAGGCAGCACAGACAGACAAAGTTTATCTGCACAGGTTTTGTCAGGTATATACATACACACTGAACTGATTTGGATCCACTGCTGTAGACAGCTGCTTATTTTCCCCAAGAAGGGAGCAGTCAATTGGGGAAAGCTTTTTGTGCCACAGAAGCTTTCATGGAGGGGGAAATGGGTGGACACACTGTCTTCTAGCCCTGACAGCTATAATTAAACAGGCTTGTTCATGGGTAGTTGTACACTGTAATAGTGTGGTTACTTTATGCTTTTGCTCAGCATAACTGACACCATGAACCACAGATGGGATTCAAAGAACATAAAAGGGAAACGGAGCAGAAAGATACCACAAAGGGATTAAATGAGGTAGTAAGCAATGACCCATAACCTTCATGAAAGATCTTTTGATAGTTTTATTTTAAGCCAGCCAGTTCTTAAGCATAACTGCTTTTTTTACAGGATGAAATTATCTTTTGTCATTTAGAATTGTACTGAAATTTTAAGGGTATTGTCGTACTTAAGTGTATTTTGCTGATAGGAAAACAGGTGACTTGCTAGATCTTGTCACAGTAAGCAGCTTTGTTTCTAGTAAAGTTGAAAAGTTTATGGAATAAATACTGTAGTTTGTTTTAAATACAGAAATCTCTTATGGTCGTTACCTGAAATGAGCAATGTTCTTTCTCCTTGAAAACTTGGATGAGGCTGTGTTCAATTCTGTTTTCTGGATTGTTCAAAAGTTAAAACCCTA
Organism: Pygoscelis adeliae; assembly: GCF_000699105.1. NCBI lineage: Eukaryota > Metazoa > Chordata > Aves > Sphenisciformes > Spheniscidae > Pygoscelis > Pygoscelis adeliae. Next base: position 2,598,628 of record NW_008824934.1, on the reverse strand, counting down.
TGAATGAATATATGTTTAATATCTGATATTTGAGGTATTGTGGGATGTAAGGGTGCTGTTTCTGATCCTCTGTTTCTGTGTCACTGCCAGCTAAAAGTAGGGAAGGTGGAATTGATTTTGAGTGTTGTAGGCAAGGAGGAAATTGCCTCAGGAATTTGGGTAGAAAACACACATAACTTGGACATAGACTGCATAGAGTAGTTTCTTGTTTGGTCCCAGCTGACCTCTTCTGTAATCTTCTTAAAAACAGAGATAATGATGTCGGTTGCTGATTGATCACATTTTCTGGGGCGTGAATATGAGTGGAATTCCAAAGGAATGAAAAAAGATAGATGCTTTTTTGATACTGAAAGAGAGGAGTCCGCAGAGCCTGGGTACAAAAGGCTGGTTAGAAGTTGAATGTATTGAAGACTGTTCTGCTTTGACAGATGGCCGATGCCCTCGTAGCGTCATTTTCAAGTAACCACGTAGTCTCATTTTGATCAATTCTAGTTTGCACTTGTTTTTATATAATTACACATACTCTCTTTTGCACATATAAAAGTGTGTCATTCTGTAACTAACTTGGGCCAATAATTTATACAGTAGATTTTTTTTACATACTTCTCTTTGTTCTTCTGTCTCAGTAGAAAACAGGAGGCTTCATGTTAGATTTTAATGGCCCTATGCCTTTAAGAAACACTGTCAAAGAATAAGATTTTAAATAGTTACCTATCCTTTAACAAAACTGGTAAAGCCTAAACACTCCATTTCAGTTGGCTATTTCACAGTTGCTTTTTAGAATGTTTTTCAAGACTCAGGAAAGACAGGCTTAATTTTTAATTTGGCTCATGGCAAGTGTCTTATTAAAGCTATTGTTCCGTATGGGCTTAGGTCTTTGAAAGGAATGACTGTTTGCCTAATGGTATTTTTCATTTGTTCCTTGGGTTTCCTTTTTCTTTAATATGATGCCTAATTCACTGATTGATACCCTGTTGTTGGCATGCAGCATAATCAATGACTGACACAAAGTCCGTCTCTCTGTGTCAAGGGGAATTGCTGACATGCACCCCTTGGCAGTTCATTTGGAAGCAAATAATTAGAGGACATGCGTTTAAAAACAGCAGGAAAATATTAGCAGAAGAAGGGAATAGAGGTGTCTGATCAGAGTTTGTTGTCTGAATCTGATTCTAGCTGAGAGTTACTAGCTCTTTGAGGATGAAGCTGTTATCAATATGTTGGAGAGGATTATCTTACCTCTAAAGTGCAATTTTAGGAGTGCAGAGCGCTCTTCCTTAGTGGTGCCATTTCTGTGGAGTGGTATTTGGCTAACTCGTGAGGTACTGATGTGTAACACCTCCCACCTAAAGACCCGAATGGAGTTGTAACCTCTAAATCTGCAAGCACTTCCCTACTTTGGTGGGTGAATAGTTGAGGTGTCTGCAAAAGACAAAGAACTTACCCAGCATACTGATTTTACTGGGAAGGTCTGCTGATGAAGCTGGGTCTACATACCGGTTACATCTTTGAATTATAGCATATCAACTCTTGGGTGACTGGGGCTGATTTTTGGCTTAATTATTTCAGGATGTTTTGGACATCTGGAAAGCAGAAATTGAGGGGAAGGGAAGATTTATGAGTGACACTAAATAAAATTAAGAGCTGGTAGGTAACATTCAGTATTAGTTCATTTTTGTAAAAGTGTGGAGGGGAAGACAGAGCTATGAGGAACAGACGGAAGAGAGAAAAATGCATTCAGATAGCTTGATTTGTTGAGCTTTGTCTTAGAAGTGCATCTAGTTGAAGCCCAATGAAATTCAGTGCTAACCTGTATCCTTACGAGGGAGGAACAGACGGAAGAGAGAAAAATGCATTCAGATAGCTTGATTTGTTGAGCTTTGTCTTAGAAGTGCATCTAGTTGAAGCCCAATGAAATTCAGTGCTAACCTGTATCCTTACGAAGTCACCATAATTATTCTTTGTCTGTCATATATGCTGTGGAGTTCTTGCCTTGTGACTGTAATAGCTATCCCACCGGAACATCTAGTGTTCATAAAATGGCAGTGTAGCAAGTTTTGATAGTACAGTTCTTCTGGTGATCTGAAGTCTGTATTTTTTTTTTAAGACAGTCTAGCAACTATAATGCCAAACCACCCACACTAGGAGACGACATATGGCAGCTACTAGGAATTAACATGCGGATAAGTAGCATATCACCTAGTGTTTTTTAAAAAAGGCTTGAGCCTTGATAGCTGGATTCTAAGGTTTTGGCTATCTGGCCATCTCCCCACAATGCACAAAACACAACCTTGCAGATAATGAGTCATGATTAAAGACTAATTTTGGCCATGTTTTGCATTGTTTAAAGGTGTAGGCAAACAGATGATTGTTTTATACTTGCATATGTGTATATCGGTATGTATGTAGGCTGAGATTTACAGGCATGTTTATGGGACTTCTATGCTTTACCCTCTCTTACGTAGGAAGCAACTCTGTCTACACATAACCTGTCTCTACTCCGTAATTTGGCATTGTTTGCAAACAGTTTTGCCTCAAACTTTGTAGGAACTGTCGTAGAGATCTAGAACAAAGAATATTCTCAACAAAGCAGAGTGGCTCTGAGCAAAAGGACTGTGTTTCTTGTGTGGTCTTCAGGACAGGTGTGTCCCTGAAGGTGTGTGAGTGTTCATGTGCATATGCATCCGAGTGTAAAAGTTTGAAATTCAGGGGAAGGCGAGTGTGATGCTTGTTTTACATCTCTGAGCTGTTTGTACACAAGACTGAATTAATTTCCAGCACGCTGAGGTGACTTCCTGAATTCCAAAAGGAGTTTCATTTGTTAAACTTATGAATAAAAGGGACACAAGAGGAATACTTGCTGTAAACAATCACAAAATGTCAAGAGCAAGACACTGTGAAAAAATCCTATATTGTTTTGTCAATAAATTATGCTTTCTCCTACATAGGTCACAGAAATGGGACTTTACCCTGGAAATAGCAATATTTGATACCCCAGGCAGCTTATTCCCAGCTCAGCTCACACTTCAGTGAATATACTGATCGATTATCCGTGGCTTAACCAAGCCTTCTCATTTCCTGCCTTCCATTACTGCGCTCAATCAAGCCGACGGTTCTTTGTGGCCTGCCTTGTGCACTGAGATAAGCCATCAAGGCATGTTTCTATTAGAAAAGCTCTTGTAGATGGAATAGTCATTAGATAACACTAACAGGTTTAAAGGTTGCAGTCTTTGTGTTGGTTCAGGTTAAGAGGACAGGAACCAAAAGGGCAGCTGCCTTGGGTTGTTGTATTTGAGGGGCAGAGAGGATTAAACTGCACATTGCCATATTTAGTGCTTTTATTTAACATTTTTATTTCTTGCTGAATACTGATAGCTCTCACTTTTGACAATGCTTCTGTGTTTGCAAGAAGTAATTATGTGTTAATATGCATGCATCTGAATTAAATAATCAAGCTGCAAAAATAACATTCATTTGTAGTAATAACTTCTGTATTTCCAAGCTGGGTTTTCTTGGTTTACAAACAGCTGATCAGGTTTCTTATTTAATTAGAAAACAGCTTATAAAAAGATATCCTGAGAACTTGAAATTATATGTGCTATTGCAGAGTGGGAAGAAAAATTATCCTTGTATCTCTCTAGCACGTATTTCCCGATAGTTTAATTTGTGTTGTCCCCCCGCCCCCTGGGGATTTGGTATGACTGGTCTTCATTTTTCTTTTCCCCTCCTTTGAATATTAGTAAGTGTCAAAATTGAGTAAGCGTAAAAATACTACGGTAGGAGTAGAAATATGGGTAGCAATTCAACATGGCAGGGAAGGGCCAGGGAGGGGTGGGACACAGCAAGTGGAGCAAGTCAAATCTACCACTTGTGTTGGAGTCAGGCCAATACTGTGTCATGGAGCATAATTAGAACTGTTTGTGTAAAATGAAATAAGCATTTTGGGGAGACAAACAATGCCCCAAAGGGGTGGGTTAATTTGTAGTGTTAAAAAATAAATATAATGTGCACTTGAAAACTGGCTTTGAGGCTAGAGCTTCTATGCTGCAATGCACAAGATGTTTATTTTGAACAATGGAGTGACTGTTAAAATATTTAACATGTTGTTAAAATAATAAAAAGAATTTGGTAGCTTAGAATTAATCATGTGATTTTTTTCTGATAGAAAAATTTCATTGTTGAAAATATGTTTGAAAGGAAAGATGTTCTTTTCCTTGTTCCTATTTTGCTGTTTGTTTCTTTGAAATAGCTACTATCCACTGACTTCAGCGTGCCCATCTGTCATCTCCAGCATTTGGTATATTGTTTCCAAAGCTAGTTGTGATTTAACATGGTATCTAAATAGGGCAAGTAATGAAGGATACTGCTTAAATCCCTCTGAGAGAATCTGCAGGACATCTGTGATCATTTGCACAATTTGGTTAGTCATAACCCTGGGAAGAGAATGTGGAATCTCTTAAGATGTTAATTGTAGTGTGCAGTAGCTCTGTTTTCAAGTGCGTTCTAAAAGAAAACTGGCACCTTGGAATTGTCGCAAATGCTGTGGAAATCAGTACATTCACATTAAAGAAGACCTGCAAGATTATTTTTTTCCCTTTTAAAGGAGAAGCTCATTTTTCAATAGAATTTGACCAGATGTTTGTGAACTGTGATGCTTTAAACCATCTACAGATTTTATCTAGTTCTTGTTGAATGTCCAAAACTGATTAATGTTTTTTAAAAGGAACAAAAACCAAAACAGCAGCAACAACAAAACCCCCAAATGAGTATTTTTTGAGTACTGCAGCAATAGATGGTATTTTCATTTAAGGGGAGGATGGAATTTTGTAGCGCAGGGAATCTCTTTGAGCTGACAGAAAGACACTTTAAAGCGCTTGCCATTTCTGTGATTTCTGCAAGTCTGAATTTGGCATGTGACTATCTGCAGCTTTCATATGTAAAGGTGTAAAAAAAAAAAGTAACACTTTATGAACTAGGGGACACTTCTTTTGTGTGCACATGGTTCTAAAATAAATAGTCTACCACAGAAGTTGGCGCCTTGACGCATCTGAGCATAGTCTGCTCTGTAAATGACATACGTATTTAGAAAGTTGGCTGACAAAATAGCATGTCTAGGAATTTCTGTGCAATGTGAAAAACAAGATTCTGACAGACGTTTTATATTTTTAGGGAGACTAAAGCTTCAGGTTAAAACCCACAAAATCATGCATGTTGGAGAGTAGATGCAGAAAATACTTTCCAAGTGGAAGCTTTTAAATTAATTGGACAAAAAGCAGCAATCATCGTAAAAAGAGGTATTTAGGAATGAAATCAGACACCTCCCCCCCCCCGAACAACAACCCCAACTCAACCAACCTAAACCCAATTGCTGTCAGCAGAGCACAAATAGCAGCTTATTAGTATGTCAGCATATTTTTAGTTGCATCATTGTCCAGAGACTTTTCTGTAAGAAGTTCCTTGCACATCTCCGTCGTAAATGATGATATTTTTGTTGCTGTTCCTTATATATGGAGCCATTGAGTCGTGCCATATATATGCATTCTATGATTCAAATGATGGAGAGCAGTCAGCATCATGGAGCATGTGCTGCTTTCTGTTTTGAAAGATATGAGTCTGATAATTTTTAAAGATGTGTATATTGGCCGTGTTCATCTTTTCCTGTCATTTATAATTCATTTAAAATGCCTTTTTCATAAAATTTAGGTTTTAGAAGTTAAAAGCATAGAAAGGTGGTGTATGCCATGGCTTCAAATCTATGCTTATACACACCATTTGGATTGATTGTCTATTGTTTTTATTATCTGTTTTGGTTCTAATTCTACCTTCATCTTTTTTCTCTGTAGTTCTTAAAGAGACGTTATTTTTGTTTCTGAGGTATAATGAAAGAAAAACCACTTTTCTGTGTTACGAAAACCCCTGTAATTTCTTTGTCTTTGAAATCTTCCCCTCTGACAATGCCTCACAACTACATGATCAACCTGAAGAAGTCAATACCATTCCTGTTGGCAGGTTGCAGTGTAGGGCAATTCATCATTTCCCTGAAAACTTCTTAAATTCAGCCAGCCTCCTGAAATTCAATCTCATTCCCCGTGTTCTTCCTGATTATGAATCTGATTTCAGGGGAGGAGATGTTGTTGTTCCCTTTCACTGTGCAGAGTAACTGCTAACCTCTGGAATAAAACACAGTGGAGGGAACGGCTAAGGCATTCTGTGAGTCTGAGAACAAAGTTTCAAAATGGGACGTGAGTACCTTCCTGTCAAATTAATAAAGCTCCGGGCTGGAGGTAGATTTTACGCTTTCCTGAAGTATGGGATTTTGGAGTGATGAGGTGATAAAAATACTGCAAAACGTAGTAAATACTTTGCCTGCCTTCATTGTGTGTTAATGTGTGAATATTCCTAATAAGCTCTTGTGTAATCCCCTGCTATTCCATTATTTTTTTTTTAACGCATATTGGGGATCTTGGGCATTTGCAGTGAAGCTTACAGGAGACGTAGCAATAAGCAAAAACTTCCCTTTGCATTGACAGAATGACAAACTGGGAGGGCGTTTTGGGAGGAGGGGAGAGAATGATGTGGTCCCTTACGGCAGCGAGTGGAAAAACTTCACTTCCAACCACTAATTTCTTCTATCCAAGTGTATCAGAGGGCTTTCTAAGTGTTGACCTTAGCCCTTGCTGCTAAAAGCCTTGTGCTATTCTATGATATAATAAGAAACTGAGGCAGGGAAATTAAGTGATTGCATCACCATCTCCTTTACAGTCTCGGCCTAATTCAAAACAAAGCTGAGACCTTCCAACTCACAGCTCTGTGTGCTGCCAAGGCAACGAAAACATTTGACAGTTTTGATCCCTCCCTTTTTGTTGTAATATAATCTCAAGGTATGCATATGCAAAGGATATACCTTCACACAAAACTGTTACGCTTCCAGAGTTCTTTCTGCAGAACTGCCCCCTCCTTGCAGAGTCACTGTAGGGGTAGGTATGAGGTTGTATCCATTCACTCATCACTTGCTACCTTTGTCCTCTCCATGAGTAGCTCTTCTTTTTACCAAGATAGAGTAACTCGTTGCCTTTTCTCAGATATCTCCATTGGCTACTGGTTGTTGTTCAGACTTTTGATGGTTTGGTTTGCAGATAAGCATTTGTAAGCACCATCCCTGCCTGACCACAGTGTAGCTTTCTAGTCCTTCTCCTCCTGCCCCAACGTACTTTGCTATTCAAAAACACCGCGACCAACAAAATTCAGGACTGTATTTTGTAGTCCTCCTTCATGGTTGCATACACATGTGTACTTACATACTTACATCCTTTACAGTGCTCCTTGGAGTGTTGTACTATTTGAAAGACACCCAACTTTAGTGGAACAAACCAAGAAAATTGAAGCATTTGCTTTTGATGCTTGTTGTAGACTGTCCGTGTGTATAAATGAGTAGTTTTAGTGCCACAAAGTGATGCTTTCTGAGTGTGCTCAGGCTTTGTGTAACACGAGGGGTGCTTATTCCTCTCAACTAAGAAACGCAAAGAGAATTTGCAGAGAAATGCTGGGTTAATGTTTCCCATCATTGTTGCATGCAGTTCTTGTTAGCACTAATAGAATTTATGAACTCTTAGCAAGAGGGTAACAGAACACTTAAGTGCATTTTTTTGTCTTCGAAATTCAGAGAAACTATTCATAAAGACTGTAATGCATAGAAATTTATTTCAGGAGAACAGAAAAGTCTGCAACCACCTTTTTTGAACAGCAGGCAGCAGAAATCAGTGTTGGCTCTCAGACTTTGTCCTTTTGATTTTTTTCATGCATTAGATAAGCTTGCTGTCTTTGACTGCAAATGTATTATTTTTTTAAATAAAAAAAGTAGGTTCAGGTTTCTCGTGTACGACACAAGTATGCTTAGTATGTTCTTGAATGTTTTTTGAGGCATTCAGTACATAGAGCACATGTGGTAGTGGTGGATTAGTTAAGCTTTTCTCTGGCACAATGCTGCCACTAGCAGTTTTTTTGTGGTATTACATGTGTTTTTAGTCAAAGGCTTCAAGAAGTGCATTTAATGGAAAGATTTTGATGTTGTTTATTAAGCAGTAAGGGTGGAAACTGCTGTAACAACTAGGCTGATGTGAACAGGAGAGATGATAAGAACTTTCTGGTCCAGTAACCTGTGATTTAATTTTTGAATGTAAATGTTTTAAGAGCAGTCTTAGAAGGGTCTAGAGAACTGTAGTCAAGAAAAAACAAACGGTGCTTGCAGTTGCCTCATTCCAAAAGAATGTTAATTTCCCCTAGGCCTTCCTCTGTTTCTTCAAGTGTTTTGGAGTAGTAGGAAGAATTGACTACCAAGGGTTTCAAAGATAAACTGAAGCAGAGGGTCTGTAATAACTTGATCTAAAAATTCTTTTTGAAGTGGTGTTTATGCTTCAGCTTCCTTCTAAGAAGGAACAAACTGGTAGCTGGATTCTCAAATGAAAAAGGAGCGCTTGAGGAAGATGGTTTTGCGTAAGTTTTGCTGTTGGTTTTGTGAGGTACGTGAGCCTATAACTGTTGGGGTTGAAGTGCGGCATCCTATTCCTTTGTGTAAAGGAGTGTAATAACTTCTACGATTACGTCTGAATCCATCTGTCCTTGGGGAAAAAAAAATCTGGTATCTCTTGGTTACAACAGTTAAGAATGGTTGCATTGAATTATGTTGCTATTGGTATTCTTTTTTCCGTGTTTGGCCGCAAATACTTTTTGTTTGTAGGAATTAGCAGACTAAGATCATGCTGCATGAGGCCTAAAATTCCAGTCCTTTTCTGATCCCTGCCTCTTCTTTTCTTGGGTTAGTTTTTTGTGAGTGAATAGATTAGTATTTGCCGGTCAGATATATAGAGAAACAACTGCATGATGATGCAGTAGGTTCTCATTGCCTTTGTCTAGTTTGCAAGTCAATCGTTGCCCTTGTTTCATTGTCACAGAAATATGTTTTCCTCCCTTTTGGGTCTTACCTCAGGTTTTCTTCAGTGTGAAAACAAATTTTATACTTTAGAAGATTGTGTCAGATGTGGTCTGATTTCCTTTTTAGTAATGCCTTTAGACCTTCTTTTTCAGAGTAAACGGGACCACCTCCTTATGAATGTCAAATGGTACTATCGCCAGTCTGAAGTCCCAGATTCAGTCTATCAGCATTTGGTTCAGGACAGACACAATGAGAATGGTAAGTTAGGCTCTGTAGAGTAAGGCCTTCTTTACTTGTACTCTGAATTTTAAGTTTTAACAGTCCAGAATGCTTTTGTACAGGGATATGAAGCAAGGACTGTTGATAAAAACAATATATTAGAAGATGGATGATAGTGTTTCTTACCTGCCTTGTTTGTTCTAACTAGTGTATGTCCTGTAACCATAGCTATAATCAGATGCATTTCAGGTATGGTTTAAATACTGTGCTGTATTATACTAATGCCTTAAGAGAGTAGAAAAGAAAAATAACATTGGATCCTTTGTAGGCCTTCTGGACAGCGTACTAATCTAACTGGCTGAAGACCAAGTTGTCTGAAGAAATTGTGAATCTCTTCTATTTTTTGTGATTCTGCCATAGTGTCATGAGAACTACATTTTTGCATTCACACTACCTTGCATGTATGAATACTCACTGTGATTAATATTGCAGTAAGTGATGTAACTGAAGCACTTGTAGCTGAGTTCCCCCTTTTCTCTTTGCAAAAACAAGTGTGATCTTGGGTTTAATAGAAGCAGAAGAAACTTTAGTACATATTCCAGTGTCGTTTATCTCTTGCCTCTAGGGGAGGCATAACATTTGCTTCTATTCTTACCAGGAAATTTCCTTGAGGGAACTGTTAAAATTCTGAAGATACTCCAAGGTGAATTGTGATGATAAAAGTTCATGTTTGAAATATGGAACACAGCAACTTTTTGGTGCGTGACAGTATAAAGTTGGGCATACATTCTCCTTTTTGCAGGCATTGAGGACACTTTCCATGTGCTTTTAGCAAAAGCTGCGCAAATCTAACATTTACTAATTTATTTGAAACTTCTAACAATGGGATTATAGGCACAGTGTCAAAAAGTGAGCATTTTTGATAACATGGCTGCTTTTTTATGTCACACTCTTGTGGATGTGGAGAAGTATTTTTGTCTGTTTTCAAAGGTGTTATAAAGAAGTCATGGAAAAAGTAGTCTTCCAGTTTTTTGTTAACCCTGAGAATATTCTGTATTTGAACGTGAATATCAATATTTATCTCAAAGCCAGAGCACTAAGCAGTTAGTACTGTCAAGGTTTTGTTGAAGAATATGCAAACAACCAAAACCTTAACCCGGAAACCAAAAGTCAGTGATCAATTAATTTGCCTAGTTCCTTTCACCTAGGAGTGACCACTTCTAGTGGTCAGTGGATAAGATGTGTCATTTCAGTACCCCTAAAATCTGTTTCCCTTCAGCAGTTCTTTAGGTATGGCAAGGGAGAATTCACGTGCAAAAATGGGTATCATGTTATTTCCATACCTTACAGGCCATGTAAACAATCTGAATGTTTGTCATCTTAACACTGAGGAGCGTGTATCTAAGAAACATCCTCAAACTTTGACCTGTAAAAAAAAATACCTGCAAAATGGCAATGGTAGATGCTTTCAGACTACAGCTAATGTGTTGGTGGTTTTTTTGTTTGTGTTTTTGCTTTCTGGCAGACTCTGGACGAGAGCTTGTTATTACAGACCCAGTTATCAAGAATCGAGAGCTCTTCATTTCAGATTATGTTGACACTTACCATGCTGCTGCCCTCAGGTAAGTTACAGAGGATGTGGGGCCGTGTCTCAGAGGTGGATGAGAAAAACCTTATTGAGAAAGGTGCTTTTTCTGATTTTGCGGGGGGGATCATTAGCATACTGCTAATCATAACTCATAGCATATATAGCTCATATGCTCGTAGCATACTGTTCAGCTTTCTCCTCGTCTCCTACAGTAATTAACTTGTGTTATCTGTTCTCATTCAAAAAGAAGCTGTAATTCTACAATCTCGTTTTAATCTCAGTTAATCAATGTTTGCTCAGAAGACATTGTTTCCCATCATTGCCAGTTTAGGTTACTGCTAGTTCCCGAAGAAATACTTCCCTCCTCTGTGTTTGATTTCACTATTAACGATAGCGTCTCCTAGTAAAGTGACTGTTAGTATGTTGCCCTGATTAAATTGCGTTAAAGGTTTTTGCTCTGGGCACTTGTCATTGTTGCAGCTCAGCTAAGAGCTCCATTAAAAACTGGCTGTACAGACAGGAGGTAATGGACCCCTGTGTTGTTTTCTGTACTATCTGCCCTTCCCTGGAGGTTGCTGCTCTCTTTACCCGCTAAGTTTTTAACTTAAGTGGCCAACCTTTGACTAGGCTGAGGGGATACACCGTTACTTAAAAACGTTTTCAAAGAGAAATAGCAAGGCATTATTTTTCAGCAGATTTTCAACATGCCAAACATGCATGGATATTGTCAAAATGCAAATTGAATAATCTCCCTGATAATAATGCTCAGATGGTGTTTCACTAGAACCATCTGGAGACATTTTTTGTTCAGAGTCACTTTGCTGAAGCCACTTACTTCAAGAAAAACTAGCTGCAACTTCTGTTATAAGGGTGGGAAGAAGTCTTTGATTTACGTTAGACTTTTTTATAAACTCTGAAAATTCCAGTGGTGTACTATAATCTCATGAAATTCCACAATGCCTTTTCTGAGTTGCAGAAGGTCGCCTTCCAATTTTAAATCAGCATGCTTAGAAACAAGCTAGCGGGAGGTTGGTTGTCTTGATGGAACCAATCTTGGAAATCTGTCTGCTTAAACAGAGAAAAACTGAACTATGTTTATGGAATTTTCCCTGGGAGTATTTTAACTTCTCTTCTACATCCTTTCTGTTTTTTTCTTTAAAGAAAAGATAAAAATGGAATATATGTGTATACCAAGCAAACTTGAAAAATATCATTCTCTTCTCCCCTTCCAAAAAGAGTGGAGGCTGCTTGAAAGACCAAACTGATCACTTTCTCAACCTGTCTTGTGTTTCATCTGCCTTCTTTTTGTTTGGAAGTGCATACCATGGGCACCTTTTGGATCACTCTCTTGTTTCTCTTTGTTGGCATATGGTTTCGCTGTTGTTTTGTTGTGTTCTGGACTGTTTATACTTTAGATACCATCTACAAGCCTGTAAGAATTATCAAAAGATGCTGATAATTGAGATAATATACTTTTGCAGGATAAAGATATTTTTGCTGATTCTTTTCTAGCAAATTGTGATTAATACACGTCAGTAATTTTCAGTGTACAAGACAAACATAAGGGTAATTGCACATGATGTTCTTACAGTTTGAGAACATAGAGTAGGCAGAATGTGTTGTGATGCATGAAGGGAGGGTTAACATGAAATTCTAATTTATTATAATATGAGGTTACTTCTCTGCCCTCTGCAGGCAAATGGCTCTGGTCACACAATGAGTTGACAAACTGGGAAATAAAACTGATTGTAACTACCAATCTTCTGCTCTAACCAGTGGAAAAATTTAACTAGAGGATACTTGTAGATCCCTGTGGAAGTGTGTAATAAAAGTTAGTCCTTTTTACCTATATGGTAAATCTTTGTGGTAATACATAGTACTACTTGTCTGAAATGCTATGAACAATATGTACTGCTTTCATGAATATAGATAATACAAGCTTATCTGGAAAATTCCTATTGACTGTCAGATGAATTATTGAGAGGAAACTAAATATTTTCCCCAAAATACTTCTGAATTGTGAATTTAATGTGAAATATCAAAACAAATACCCCTTCTCGTTTTCTTTCTTTGTAAGGGACTAAACTAGGAAACTAGCTTCAGCCACCAGGGATAAAATAAGTACCAGTGAACAAGTTTGTCTTTCAGTATTTCTGTGTGATCTCTCAATTACGGACCTTGTTAATGTTCCATTACAACCTGGCATGACCTGTGCAAAATCCAGTGTTGCTTTGTCCTTTGCCAGAAAGGCAATTGACTGAGAATTAGGCAATCATAGGGACAATTATGCAGCCTCAGCTCGCAGGATAGCTGTATTGATTTTGTCTTAGAACAGTCTGCAACTTTATTCATCCTTCATCCTTCTGGTGTGTTTTTTCCTCACCTGTAGTAGTTGATCTTGTGTATCGGAGAGCTCATGTTAGAAGGCATCGTTCTTAGTGGCTGTTGATTGGTAAGCTTTTTTGAAGTGCTTTACCATGAAAAGATTAGGAAGGGAAGCAAGCTTAGCATTTCAACTTTCTAGTGCGGTTGTTTCAAGTAGGCAGTGCTTTTAAGCTCTGCTGAGAAGACTAGGCAAACAGTTGCAGTGTTATTACAGGCAAAATAATTATTCATCTTGGTGTACTGGTGGCAATAGCACTTTTCATTCAGTTTTAACCAAGATGGGCAAACCTTTTTACAATGTTAAATAAGCCCCATAGCAGCTTATTTATAATAGCAAATACTATTCAGTAAATACAAGCGAAAAGAGATGCTATCTGTATTAGTACTAGAAAGCTTGACATACTGAAAAAGCGCAAAATCTTGTGCTTTGCTTATTGCATTGAATCAGGTTTAGATAAAAAGCGCTAACTCTTTGGCTGTCTGGCCCACTTGTCTCTGCCCGCTTCTGATCTGATTTACTTGGTGGCAGTAAACTGCAATGCATCGAATGACAAAACATGAGCAGCTGTTGAACATTAACAGTCCAACAAACCCTTGAGGAAACGAGATGCAACTTCTTACAGTGAGTCTTAATGCTCATCCTTAAGGATAATGACTTTATCACCAAACTATATTAAAAAAAATTATTAACAATCTGTTGCAGAACAAGCTAATAAATCCTCTTTTCTCTTTTTTCTTTTTTTTTTAAATGTCTTTGTGTTTTACTCTTTTATGTATGAAAGTAGAAGGAAGAAACTTTTGTGTGTTTGGAATTTGCATTGTTAGGATTGCAGTCTTGCTAAAAACAGTGTAGCTTTGCTTTTTATTTGGAAGTGTTATTAAACTGAAGCTTTATTTAGCTTTCTAAATAAAAAGCTGACTTCCCAAATAATATGAATAGTAGAAGTTTTGAAGCTTCCTTAAAGATGTAAGTGTAATAGGACTTCAAAAACTTTGAAAAAGAAGACATTTTCAGGATTGTATTTCTAGGGTAGATATTGTTCCTTAGTCTGATTAAATTTGGGCTCCTCAGGACTGTGTGCTGGCTGAATGAGAATTAATGAATGTTTGTAGGACACCATCTGAGACATTGTAACTGAATTTTCTTCCCTTTCCACCATGGGAAGAATCTGCATGGTTATTTGTTACAACAGGCTTATATTGATGAAGTTTTAGATATTTATGAGAACACAAGGATTTCTGTGGCTTATACACAGATTGCAGTGGCACTTAATTAAAATAGTTGTTATTCAAGGTAGAATTCTAATACCGTTTTCCCTCTTTCTTTCAGAGGGAAGTGTAATATCTCCCATTTCTCTGACATATTTGCTGCTAGAGAGTTTAAAGCCCGAGTGGATTCATTTTTCTACATACTGGGCTATAATCCAGAGACAAGGTAAGTGAAGTGACTTTTAAAGGCAAGCTTTACCACTGATCTGAGCCTGTAGCAACAGGAAAACTACTCAAGGGAAGAAATGTTAAAACCAAGTATGATGCTGATAGGAAGGTGGAGTGGAAGAAAATGCGAGGGAGAAGCTACCTCTGCCTGCTGAGTGTATGTATAGGAGGAAAATTAACAGTAGATAACAAAATTGTGCAGTGAGTCATGATAGCCGGTTGCATCTCTGGGTAAATAACATACTGCTTCAAAACAGGTTTTTAGAACTGTGAAATTTTTTTTAAAGGTTGCAAACATTAGCAGGAATTATTAGCTGTCTCATTGGCTAATTGCACACCCCTGAAAATACTTTAAAAAATACATTCATGTCTTCTAGTAAGGAACGTTGAAATTCATACACTTTTAAGAAATCAAATAGAAAGTTTTTAAGTGTGGGAATTCATGCTTTCATGTGTAAACATTCATATGGGTCCCATATCAACAATTCCTAGTTTAGGCTTCACTGGCCTGGAGCGAATTAGAGATACAGAAAGAACTTTTTTGGGGAATTAATACATATTTGAAGAAGGCATGTTCAGCATGCTCTTTCATTTCACAGTTCTTTCAATCTGCCTGGGAGTTGTCCAACCCATCTTTGTCAGCTGTGTTTGGAAAGCAAAGCTGGTACTGGACTGTACCTTTGTTATTTTTCAGGTCCAAACCCTAACTCTTATTTTTTCATTTATGTAGTTTTGTAAACACAGAGAATGCCTTACAAATACCAGCCTTAAAGAGTTTGTTGTCTAGGGGTGTATTTCTTTGAGCGCTTGAGTAAAAGAATAATGCGTGACAGGGCTCAGCAAGGTCTGTGCTGACTGAAAGTTATTGTTTCTTTCAATGCAGAAAACATAATTAGCTTGTGGACCTTGATTTCTAGATATTGTTGAGAAAAGTATTATTTTAAGTGGGGATTAGATAGGCATATAAATAATTAAATATTTGAATTGTTACATTGTAGATTTACTGTTTTTAATGCAGATATGAATCTTTGTGCTTCAGGGCACAGCCAACCACTAACTGCTTGCAGTTAGGAAGAAACTCCCTGTGTGGGCCTATTACTATGTAATCGCCCATTTATGAGGCTTCCTGTACCTTACCCTGAAGTGTCTCAAACTGTCCGTATGTCTGGGACAGGGTATTGGACTAGGTAAACTCCCTTAATCGATTCAGTTTACATTCATACATGGTGGTGTCAGTGTAAGTCCCTAGGAGGCAATCTTGCTAGTGTATGGTGCTGAGCTCTGGGAAAAGGGCGTTAAATCCTATAATATTTTAAAATACAATATGTTAAAATGTTTTTGTAACATCATTTGTGTATTTTTTTTGAGCAGTCCGACAAGGCGAGGCATTTATGAAGTTTGTCATGATACACCTCTCCGATATTCAGCATCATGCTTGACCCCTATATTTAACTTTGTCACTTTTCGTCAATGCAATTTTGAGGGTGTGAATGCTAAATGAACTATTTGTATCAGTGTTCAAGTTCTGTGTTTAATGGATTATTTCTCTTATGAAATGCCATTTATGTGAGTTGTCATTGTAGTTTTAAACCGACTTTCTGTGTAGAAGTAGCTGTTAATTCTTCCAGCTATTGGAAAATGACTGAGCCTGAAAAGATCAATGAAATGCCAAAGCATAGCACTTAGTGATCAGCTAATTATTCAGACTAGCCAGCTCTCAAAATGCAGGTTTTTCTTCATTTGGTTGCAGCCAGGTTTTTTTTTTTAATTCTAGTTCTTCAGATCTGTGTTTTGTCTTAGAATGGGGGGAGGTTTAGAAAAAGGAGCTGAGTCTAGGTTGCTTGATTATTTTTGACCTGTGTGTTTGCTACTGCTTTGCAATGCATGCTTCTTTGAATACCTAATTCTAGATTCATAGAATTGTAAATAATTGTAACGTTCCAGGATGACCTGTTGGTGGTCTGTCTATAAAAACAAAACTTTGTCTTGAACTTGATGTCCTTTTCCAGTGTAGTGTTTTGTTTCTCGTTGAAAGGGTGGCATATGTTCATGGTAGCTTGAAGTAATAGTATGTTGTAGATAAGGTTCTGAAATCTGCAATGTGACCCCCTCAATTGACTTGTGGAAATGTGTGATAGGATACGTTCTTAGACCAAACATGCTTGAGCTGTGGATTGCATCCACAAAGATACACTTCTGTTTGAGTGATTTTGTGTTCAGCATAAGATGTTCGTATAGTTTTCCAGGACTCTGAAATGCGGCTCAGTGTGTTGGGAATCTGACTATTTTCTACAGTTTCATGTGTTCTATTTGCAAAACAACCTGCAAAAATCCCAGACCCGCAAAAACATCCAAAACACTGGTGTGGTGGATGTGTAATAAGAGGCCCTTTTGTTCTTGGAGCACACAGTGCTAAAGGAAAGTATGCTTTGTCCTTTCTTTTCTATTTGAAAGCTTGCTGACTATAGGTCTAGCTTGGGAAATACCAACCGTGATCCTGTTGTTGATCATTCTGTGGTCTGGAAGTGGTAAACCTGTGCATTTTGGGATAACTTTTTTCTTTACAGTATATATCAAGCTGTTGGTTGTTTTTTTCTACAGAGTTTGGTAAAAGATCACGCGCTATGTTTCAGTAATTCTCACATCAGTGAGAAAAATCTGATTGTGGAATAAAAACCTAAACTAATATTAAAGCTTAGAGGCTGGCTGTTAGCACCTTGAATAGAGTGTTAATCAAGCTAGTAAGTAGACCTGAAATATGTTCCTGGCTCTCAAGTGTGTGGAATACATCCACTAAGCTTGTATAGCCAGCTGAGAAAGAAAATTCATTTTATGCTAAGTACTTTAAAATAATTAATTTCATGTCTTTTCAGAGAAGGAGCTGCCCTGACACTGACTAATTCCACTGTCATGGAATCCCACTCAATTTTGGGCTCCCCAAATGGCCAGATGAGACCAATGCTTTATTGAAGAAGAAATGTTAGGTGCATTGTATATGCCCTGAAATTGGTTTAGAAGCATTTCAAAGTGTATAGAGTAGCAGTCAAGAAGGATTAATGGACAAACAGAGCTGGTGTACCACTTCAGAAAATCAGTAACTGCACCAGCTTGAGTTAAGCTGTTGATTTTGGTATTTGAGTCAGAAATCAGCTCTGCCTGTTAAAAAGAAATCTGCAGCAAGGCTTGGGAATGCTGTTGAACATGCCGCTTGACCTCAGACAGCTGTTTTTCACCAGCTCACATCTTACCACTTGTTTCCTACAACTCTAGTTCTTATCCTATCTGTAGTATAGTGCCAGATGTAGCTGATTCTGGCAAGAACTTCTTCCAGTCCTTCCTCTTGTACTCTGACATCCTGTATGGGCTCATAGAAACAACACTGAACTATCTTACTCGAGGCTGCAGGCATGCCAAATGCCACTATTGTTATTGGCCTGTTTTTGTAGTGTACTGGCTTGTACTAGGCAATCAGTTCTTTGATCTCAGGAGTAAATAAATACATTATGAAGTTTTGTCTGACATGGATTTAAATGCTACTGAATTTTTACTTGGAATTATGAGTAATCAGATATTATTCTACAAACAGTTTTCATGGCCATGAATCAGAATTACTCTTCAACAACATTGTTTTGCATTGTAGAACAAAATAACTCCAAACAGTCAAGGCACAGGTGAATTTTCTGAATAGATGTTTTGGGAAGGCCAGGATCTTCTCTGTGTTTTTATTCCACAACATTTGCTTTTTCTTCATTTTTAATCTTTTTCTTCTGAAGTGCTCTTGTTTGGTAATATCATGAGCTAAATGAGTATTGGTGTGTCTCTGAGAGGAGTGTTCCCAAGAGTGAAATTGAAGGTGACTTGCTAGTTCTTTTTCTTGTCCTTCATGGCTTCCTATTTTGTGTTGTCTAGAAGGGTATTTCTGTTGAAAGTCTGAATCATGAGCCTCTTCCCCCCCTCCCCGCCCCCGCAGTGGAAAGCATAGTGGGTGCAATACAAGTTTCAGGTCTAGAAACAGATAAGGGTAGTATAAAGATATATTCTTAAGAAGTCAAGAAGCCAGTGTGGAGTTGTGTGTAAGTAGGATTTTCAAAGCTTCCTCTTAATGTTGCCCCTCTTTAGAAAAAATTGTAGTTGAATGATAGATTAACATCTACAGCCAAAATGCAAACAGAGGCCGAAGAGGACCGCAGAGCTCTGTTTTGCTGGTTTGATCCTTTTGCCTGGTTAATTTTTAGCAGTCAGAATATTTTGATTATATGCATATAATAGTGCCTAGGGCAGTGATAGAGGGTGAAATGATCATAAAGGTTTTTAAATGCATCCATCCTTATGTCTCAAACCAGAGCCTTAAAATGAGTTGTTATTGTGCTTACACTTAGTAGAACACTATGACACTTTGTGGCTTACTTTGTTTAAATAAGACAATTCCTACAGCGTATTGCAAGTCCAATTTTTTTTTTAAATAGGTTTAGCAATTTTAAATACAACCAGGAATCCTCCTGATCAGGGAAATTGGGGATTGTTTGTATGATATGCCCATGTGATGTGAAACAGATGGCTTCTGTATGTCTTACTAAATTACAGGGAAGTTGTTTTGTCTCACTCTTGTCTAATATTCCTGGGAAGGAATTATGGAAGATGCTGAGCACCCTCACTTCATGTCACTAGGTATTGTCATGCATTGAAGTGCCTTGCAGTTGATTCCTTTTAAACAAGCAGACCAAAAAAACCCTCCCCAAAACTGTATTTAGACAAGTGGATGTATAACTTCCTTGGGTTGTTCTTTCTAGCTGATATCACACTTATTAATATAATTTGGACTACATTATTTCTGTGTGCCCAGATCTCAATTTATCTCTGAACTGGAGGGTAGCATAAAAGCTGAGAACTTTTTCTCAAGTTCATGTTGTGAACTTGAGGGGAAAAAACCCAGTCCAGAACAACAGCAACAAAAAATCCGGAAATACATTTCAGCTGTAGTTGAAATGAAGACTGGATACGTTTGGCCTTGTAAGTGTTCTTATTTAAATCGGTCAGACTGTGCAAAATATTTGGAGTAGTTATCTTTTTCTAGTCTGTAGTCTAGGAAAAAAGACGGTCTTGTTCTGCATGTGTTGCCTCCTGTAATGTTTTTATAACAAAAGTGAGCTGATAGAATGTTATGGTGGGTTGGTCTTTTTTTTTAAGCAGTTTATAAAAAGTCATTGTGTTTCTGGAAGTTTTAAACAGATAGTGTAGTATAGCTTAGTATTTTTTAAAAAACCAGGAACTTTTATCATGGTTGGTTGTGTTCGTTTTTAAATTTTTATTTTTTAATTTTTTCTACAAGTGTGAGCCAAGCCCCTCTATCCGTACCTTAGGGAATGGCTCCTTCTGAATGAGCTTGGTAGCATCGGATAGTTTCAGCAGAGCCATGGTAGCTGAAATGTTCAAGTTACTGAATGTTTGAATTATTATTGCAGGTGCCTTGAAGAAGCCAGGCTATGTTGGTGAAGGTTCCCAAGAAGGGGGTGGGAGGTAACATAATATAGGCAACAAAAAGGTGTATCCACCTACGTTATAATAAAATTTTCTCACTGGATTATTGTAAGAGAAAATTTGAGATTGTTCTGTGGTCTGATCTGTTTTGCTTCGTCTGTTTCTGTCTTTAAAATTCAAAATTTGAGAAACTTTTTTATCCTTCTCTAGCCTCGCAGTAAATTCAGGCATCTCAGGTGCTCTAAAATGGAGGCAGGTATACTAATTAAAGCATGTTATGCTGTAGTGGGAAGGGATATTCCCTTCATGGGTAATAATTGGTAGCTAAGATTTTTTTTAAAAATTACATTAATAAACAGGACCGCCAAAAATCAAGGATGATGAAGGAGGTTCAAACAGTGAGTCGTCTGGCTCCTCTTGGGTTCACCTTGGGTTCACGTGGGCTTGTAAATGGCAATGGCATTGTTGCTGAGAATTCGTATTCTTTAAGTGTTCTCCTATATTGCATTATTGACAGGTAGAATAGAAGTAGTTTGTGAATCAGCTTGCTGCTTCATTTCCTAACAAATGAATTGTATATGAAAATGTGACGCTTCTGTCATTTGCATCTGTGAAAACCTATAAGCCTTTTAATCAGTGTAACTTTTTAAAAAGCTAATCACAAACCAGGGAAAAAAAAGCTTTTATAAGCCTTTTTTTTTTTTTTTTTTTTGAAATCGACGTGTATTTCACTTGGAGAAGATACAAGAAGTGCTGGAACGCAGATCTCCAGACTTTGAATTGCTCTGCTCTCAGGCGTTGGCTGTATCAGATCCCCTAGCTAAGGCCCCACTTCCCTGCACACTAGCTTGGTATGCAGAAGCTGCAGAGTCTGTTCAGTGTGCTTTATTTACGGAAACAGCAGGGTTGAGATTGATTGCGTTGTAAGACAGTGTGTGGATGAGGGAGGGTCACAGCACATGCTCAGTCCTGTCAGTCCGAGGGCGAAGTTTCTGCGTTCTGCGTGCAGGCTTAGGTCATAGCACAAGCTCAGTGAAAGCTCTCTGAGGTCTCTCAGACTGCATGTGCCTCCATTTTGAGTTGGTAGAGTGGAAAAGGCAGAGTTTTAGCTGTTAAGTAGAGGGTTCAGGAATACATCTAAACCCACAACAGCCTGTCATAGTCATGGATGATCCATTCAGCCCCTGCAGGTAGGCTACATCACTCTGGCCTCCCCTAAAGAATGATGATTTTTGCTGTTATTTGTGACTTCTGAAATGTTTATGAAATCATTTCATTACTAGTGCATGTTCCTCAGAACCTTGTAATCGCATCAGCTTTGCTGTGCAGCTGTTCGTATGGTGCATGAGGGCACTGAGCAGGGAATCTGCTGCCTAAGGGGTGCATGTAGCAAAACGTTGAAGCTGTGTGGGCTTGCTTTTTTTTTTTCCCCTCGTGGTGCAGTTTTAATTTCAGTGGTGCTGTCTGCATGCCAACCTTATGGCAGGTCTGTAGGGAGCTGCAGAGGCACTCTGTAGGATGCAGTGTTACTGAAGTGGCTATTAGGAAATGTTTGGGCCTGCAACAGACTGTTTAGATAATGTTGCGGGGAGGGTCGTGGATCAGCAGCCATTGGTTGCTCTGAGGATGGGTGGTTCTCGTTCGGATTGAGGGGCAGTGATCCTGCTGATGCTTCCTCAAGTATTAAGGAAAAAAAAAAGTAGCCGGCATGGTTCTTTTGCTTGTCAGTCACATGCGAGTAACACTTACGCATCTAAAAATGCAGCAATATTGTCTTACGCGTTGAGAAGCTTGTCACATGGCAGCTTGAGTCACATGAGCAATACCCACATCGGTTTTATCGGACTGGCAAAGCACTTAAATTTTTAGACTGATCTGAATAAAATAGAGGACTTGGGCTCTACAGTTTTGTGTCATGATAAGTGTGGTTGCAACTGGCTTTGAGGTCCTTGTGGGACAGCCATCAGTAACTTGTCGTAAATGGGTTTGAGAGGACTTGGGTGTGTTGAATGGGAGCAACTTTGTATCTTCTGATACGCACTGATTCTGCAGTGTGTTCTCATTCACGATAGTGTCTGAACTCGTGCAAAACTGGGTGCTGTTCTGCTGTGGCCCTCTGCCTAGCTCATTGGCTTGCAGAACTGATCTCTGCACCATGGGGTCTATTGCTGAGGGGAAATATTTCCATCGGGGTAACTTGTTTGCGAGTTACTGGAGTGTATTGAGTTTGACGGTGACAGGATGGTTTGTGCTGCTCATAGTGACGTGTCTGGAACTTTACAGCAGAAGGTTGACTTTTAGCCTTGCACGCGTCATTCGCTTATGTAGTGTGCATTACTGGGGCTACCTTCCTCCTCTTGTCGGAAGCTGAGGAATGAATGATGAATAAGACTGCGTAATTTTGCCCATGTTAGTGCCATGTCGGTATCTGTATGCTATCTGGAGTGTCATTCCCTGTTCCATTTCCTTTTTTACCTATAGAGCATAAAAATCAAGAACACTTACATAGTGTGGGTCACTGGTCACTTTTGCCATCGGCTGAAGCAAGGTCGTGCTAATGATTATAGAGCACAATTCCCTTGAACTTCAGTCTGGCTGAATCACCTCACAGTTGAAAGGGTTGTCTGTGTAGGCCTAGGCTTTAGAAACATTCTTATTCCTAATAAAGGAGCTACTTGAATATGTACAGGAATATGACACTGCTCTGCAGGAGTACAGGGATGTGATACTTCGTGTCCTTAGCATTTGTTTTAAATGTTGACTTACAAGGAGAAAAGAATTAAGGGATGGGGAGGGTATGAAGCAGTCTGCTTTGTGCTGTTTTTCAGTGATAATTTGTGCATACATTTAAAAAATATTTGAAAAAAAAGTCACTTATAAACTTAAAATGAAAATTTGGTCATGCTTATTTTTAAAAACTATAAGGTTGACTTACAATAGCACAGGTGGAAAAAAATGGAAACAAGTCTAGGTTGTAACAAAACAAAATCTGATTGTCAAACAAAAGTATTACATTTGGCAAAACAAATACTGCTGGAATAATATGCCAAATAAGGCATTCTTCACTTAATCACTTGCACATGAGATCTTGTGGATGTCACGTTGGTTGTATTGGCTGCCAGAACTCTCCCTTGAAGGATGCCTCTGGTGTCCGTGCTACGCTTGTGTAGAATCAGATGGTTCCTGCTCCTAGCAAAAGTATAGATATTTTTATTCACTGTGGCAGTACTCCTCTCACAGCAGACCTTCAGCATTTTTGAGACCTCAATTTTTCCTTTCCATGTGCTTCAACACAAATGTCTTTCACCTGTATTACCAGTTGTGGGGTTGGTCAGCCAGTTTATAATTAAAGCGGTTCCTTAGGTTTGGCATAGGTGTACAAGATTGTTACACTTTGGTTTAAGAAAAGTAACAACACAAATAGAAAACCAATCTCTCCTTTCCTCATAAAATAAAACACAAAAAAACCCAAACAAAAAAACCCACAAACACCCACCCACACACAAAAAACAAACCGAAAAAACCCTTGGTGGTAGCAGAAGTAGGGCTGTCTGTAAGTTATCTGTGGTACTGACAAGATATTTAGTACATTGAAAAGACCCTCTCTCCTTGATCAGATTATGGTGTGTTCCTATGCAGTTACTGCTAATGGTGAAGTTTTAAGCTGGCTGGATGCCCAGAAGATTCTCTCCAGTTCAGAGACTGTTGATAGGTGGTCTGGTGAGTTACAGTTCCACTCCAAACAACTGTTTGAAGTTACAAATATATTATGGGAAGTGCTTGTATTTTGTCCTGTGGATGAAGAAATAGTGGCCTTGATAGTCTTACTTCCCCTTGTTCTGGCTTTGTTTTAGCTTTTTTCAAGACTTAAATCAGTAAGATTACCTCTTCCCCCTTCCTTCCGATTCTTTGGGCTGTAACTTGTTTTAATTAGAGCTTCGTATTTCCAGGTGTATGGTGGAACTAGGGGAATCTTCAAGCTTATTTTATGCTTTGCATTCTTCATGCTTATCAGCTTTAACACGTGCTGTTGCTTCTCCGTGTATCTACTGTTCAAGGAAGCTGCAGATTTGTCTTGTCAAGCAAGCTGAAAGACTGAGTGGTAGATCATTGCATCTAACCTTGATGAAGCTTTATGGAAAAAATACTGCTAGGTTGCTGCCCGGTTCCACTGACCTGCATATAAACTGGGATTGTGATAAAGAAATGGTGCTGATGTGGTATATAGTCTGTTTTAATAGCGAATATTTGCTCTGGGAAGTGCAAAGGTACCGCCTGGCCATTTTAGAAACTATACAGGATAAACACTTAAAGCAACATAATTCCATGTTGAATCCATTTACCTGTTTACTTATCAGTGTAAATGTTGCTTGTAAATAAGTAATATTCTGATTCTATTAAAATCACAGGTAGACCAGATAAAAACTTCGTATCATGCAAAGGTTTCCACTAATTCATTTTTTTGAAGTTGTGATCAAAATGGTGTATTCCTTATTTGAAGGTAAACAAAAATTGGAAAACAAATACTAGAGAGGTGATCAATGAAATCTACAAGCAAAATATTATCCACACAGGTAATTCCTATGTGGAGAGGATGCTTGTTTCCTTGCAGTAACGTGTGTCTCAGAATGGCTGTATTACGGTCACTTCCATCCTACCTTTTGAGGAGGGGATGATACTTCTAAGGACTGTATAGTGTTTTTTCTCATACATAAACCTGATGAAAATTAACGTTCTCCTGAAAAAGCGTACCCTGTCTGACTCAAACTTCTGCAGCTACTTCCTTCTCCAAACAGCAGCAAGGGTGCAGAACACCGAGTCCTCCACTTCCTTAAAGTTCTGACTCTGCAATCAGTCAGCAGGTTTGAGCTTGTACTGAAGATACAAACGTTAGTGCATGTTTATTC